>NC_092499.1:80747333-81054166 GCF_047511675.1 Marmota flaviventris | reverse complement strand
CAAGTTTTTTAAGTGGGAAATTGGCCAAGTTATATGTTTTCATAGTGTAAAATATATGTCTAATTAGATAAATCTTCCCATGGGATTATTCAAAAGAAACAGAATATAAAGCATTATGATCCCATTTCTTTCTGTTTCTGATTATTGGGAGAGCAAACTGCAAAAAAAAATGGTGGGGATAGAAGAATAAGAGTTGTAAAGTCATTCCCAGGCAGCACCTAAGACACGTTCACATCAAAGCATGGCTCTTCTCCCTAGTAAGTAATAGTGGGACAAGAAGGTGGCTATCCTTCCTATGATAAAGGGAATGGGTAAAAAACCTAAAATTTAACAATTATGAACGCTGAGTAATTTCTTAAAAAAATTGAACCAGTAAAACTGATTTTACAATAAGCATGTGCTGATGAGAAACTATGTCATAAACTTAGATGATTATGCTAAAATAACTGTATTTCTTTTACCTACCTAAATCAGTTACCTCAAGCTCGCTTGGTCATTTTGAAGCCTCAACAAATAGCCATATAAAAGTTAATCAATTATCCTCTATATAATAATAAACAGAAAAGTGAATGAATGAAACAAACTGCAAAAGAAATAAGTTCAGTTATATCTGGCCATATCCTTCCTGCTGTACTCTGTCCTCCCTGCTGTACTCTGTCCTCCTTGTCTAAAATCCAGAAAAGGTATCTGATGTGGATAATGTGAAATACATATATATACATATATATGTATATATATTTATTTATTATATGTATATATAAATAACATATATATGTTATTTACATAAAAATATGTAATATGTTATATGTGCTAAAATGTTATACACACACATCTCTTGACTATTAAAAAGCTTGTGGTGAAGTCAGGTATAGTGGCTCACGCCTATAATCCCAGTAGCTTGGAAGGCTGAGGTAGGAGGATTTCAAGTTCAAAGCCAGCCTCAGAAAAATTGATGCACTAAGCAACTCATTAAGATCCTGTCTCTAAATAGAATACAACACAGATGTGGGGATGTGATTCAGTAGTTGAGTATCCCTGAGGTCAATCCCCAGTATCCTCCCCATAAAAGAAAAAAGAAAAGCTTATGGTGATCACTACTAATTTAAAAATTTCTGATGAGAAATGAAGGAGGAAAGAGAAGAAATACATTTCCCAGGCTCAATTCATATTTCTTTACGTGTGTGTGTGTGTGTGTGTGTGTGTGTGTGTTTGTATATAGTTTCCAAGTTTAAAAAATAATTTGGTGAATATAAAATTCATCATGAAAATTGTCATATTCATGGAGATCTTTACACCACAATGAGACATTAAATATCGTGTGGTCCAATTCTTTAGTTTAACAGAAAAGGAAACTTAACTCCCAAGAGGAGTCTCTGCCCTATGCTGCCCAGTAGGTAGCTCAGTTTGGTGCTATATGGATGTCTTCTAATTCTGGTTCTCATTTTATATATTTGCAGTTTCACATACTATTTTTTTTATTTTTGCCTTTCAGAATTCTATTGACTATTTAGTGTACTTCCCTGGGCCATTAAGGAAAACAATGACCAACCAAATTCGACAAAACTAAAGGGTAATTTTAGGTGCCAACTTTCTGACTGAACAGCAAAGTTGAACACCAATAATAACCTCTTCTTCCAGCAAACACAATTTGCCTGCCTCTTGTTGTCTTTCATTTTGATCATTATGGTATAACATTGACAATATGGAAAAAGCAAACCAATCAGTGGTGTCTGAATTCATTTTGCTGGGACTTTCCCATTCCCAGAATCTTCAGATTTTATTCTTCTTGGGATTCTCTGTGGTCTATGTGGGGATTATATTAGGAAACAGTCTCATCTTGGTCACTGTCACCTTTGACTCATGCCTTCACACACCAATGTACTTTTTGCTTATCAATCTCTCCTGTGTTGATATGATCCTGGCTTCTTTTGCTACACCTAAGATGATTGTGGATTTCCTCAGAGAACAGAAAACCATCTCCTGGTGGGGATGCTATTCTCAGATGTTCTTCATGCACCTCCTGGGTGGGAGTGAGATGATGTTGCTTGTAGCCATGGCAATAGACAGGTATGTTGCCATATGCAAACCTCTCCATTATATGACCATCATGAACCCACGGGTGCTCATTGGGCTGCTGTTATCCTCCTATGCAGTTGGATTTGTACATTCATCTAGTCAGATGGCTTTCATGTTGACTTTACCTTTTTGTGGTCCCAATGTTGTAGACAGCTTTTTCTGTGACCTTCCCCTTGTGATCAAACTTGCCTGCCAGGACACCTACTTGCTACAACTCCTGGTCATCGCTGACAGTGGTCTCCTGTCCCTGGTCTGTTTCCTTCTCTTACTTGTCTCCTACACAGTCATAATATACTCAGTTAGGCACCGTGCTACCAGTGGATCCTCTAAGGCCTTCTCCACTCTCTCAGCTCACATCACAGTTGTGACTCTCTTCTTTGCTCCATGCGTCTTTATCTACGTATGGCCCTTCCATCGATACTCTATAGATAAAATACTTTCTGTGTTTTACACAATTTTCACACCTCTCTTAAATCCTATTATTTATACATTAAGAAATCAAGAGGTAAAAGCAGCGATTAAGAAAATAAGGACTAAATACAGAAATTTAAAACACACTTTTTAAATAACAAAGTCTCTTCTGAAGAGACTTTGTTTTGTTTGGGCACTATTAATTTATTTATAAATTATTTTCAATGCATTCCAAGTTCTGTATAAAGAAACAGTAAAGGTAATGCTTAAAAATCAGATCCATCTTTGTGACCTTTAATGGTTAAAAACAATGACATCTTCAGCCTGGCAGGTGTACCTTTATGTCCCACATTTACAACTTTTATTCATGTAAATTTGAAATAAAAAAGCAATCCCCTTTAATTTAGTTTCTTCATCTGTAGACTCTTATTTATGTACTTCTTTTATTATAATTTTACCTTTTTGTGTGTGTGGAGCTAAGGACAGAGCCCATATTCTTGTACATATTAGGCAAGTGCTCTACCACTGAACTGTAACACCAGCACAGTTTCAGCATTTTTTAACTCTTAAAAACCATTTTATTACTGTTATTTGTTTCCTTGTTATTGGTAATCTGTATCTAGAGAATGCACAAAGGGGATAGATAACCATAGTTGTTTTTCCAAGTGCCTGGTTAACTACTGCTCAGTGATAACAAACTCCCTTTTCTGAGTAATCTCTGGCTAATGTTTATTAAATTTTACCTACTCACTTGTGCAGGCAAAGTGCATTCAACCATTATTCAACCATATTACCTGAACTCACTATATAACAGAAGATACACCTAAGGTTTCCAGTCTACTTACACCCAATGGATAGAAAGAATGAACCAAATTTGCAATTATGCTGTGCCCCAAGCAGTGCTGTTATCCAATGCACAAGGTGTTATGGGTGTGCAAAAGACTGGCCTCTAAATCAGGGTAGAGGTGGGGCAGGTTTCCAGAAGGAGGCATTTACAGCAAGCATCAGCTAGATTGAGAAGACTGGCATTCCAGATGAAGGAAATACCATGTAAGAATGCATGGAAACACTGAACATGACTTGTTTGAGGAACTATGCATAATGTCATTGAGTTGACCAACTGGTTTGATGACAAGATTGAGGTAGAGAGGGACAAAGGTAGTCTGAGTATAAATAGAAGACTTAGGTATTCAAAACTATCTGCTAAAATTTAAAAAAGGTTTCAGGAAAGAAAGAAAGTACACATAGGCCATCCCTGCCCAAATTGTACATTGTACTACTTCTGTTCCAAGTTTTTTTGCCTCCTTCTCATTTTCATCATAATATTCCTCTGTAGTCTAGGCAACTAGGCCTGTAACTGAATGAAAGGCAAAAGAAATTTATGGTAAACTGGCTATGGAAGGAGATACTTGCTTACTTTCAACTTTAGCATATATTCAAAGAGACTTGTATGTTCTTTGTTGGAATTGTCATACAGAAGAATTATACCTATTCCAGAGAGAGAAAATAAAACATAGAATACTAAGATACTCACATTTCAACTAATAATTTTCTACATAATGGGCACCTCACACCAACCCTGGTTGTTTCATACTAAACAAACAATTTTATGGGTAAAACACATCATGCAGATTGAATTGTAACTGGCTATAGACGTTTCTGAGTATATATCATGAAATTGCTTCGAACATTTAGAGAAACCTAGAGGGTTTTTTTGTTTGTTTGTTTGTTTTGCAAGTATATTACTGATTAGCTGATATGCCTTAAAAATTGTTAACCAAGTTGTCAAACATATGTGATATAGCTATTGTGTAAATTATGCTATGTACTCTACTGCCAGCTCACTAAAATGCCCCTAACTACTATGTTATTCTCCCCAAAGAGTTAGATGGTTTACTGAACATCATTATTTTTAAGATAATTTCTGAGGTTTGAAGGTAGCTCAGTTGTACAGCACACCACGTACAAGGTTCTGGGCTCAGATCCTAACATCAAAAATAAATAAATAAATCTTTACTGCTAATTTTCTTGTATGATTTTGTAAACTATCATTATTGAAAGGAATTATTTTATCCCTCTTCTAACCTGCTGCCTACCATGGATATATGATACAGAAAGTCTAATTTTGATGGTATAGGTAGGTACAAACTCTGCCCTCCTTCCATTACTTTTTTGTTCTAACAAATGCCTGGTATGCTTTACAGATTACTGAAATTTGGGCAAAATACTGAATATGAGGTCCTCGTCATTTTATGTTCTAGCTCTTTCTGAGTATTCTAGAGGCACACAATTCCTAAACCTCAATCAGGGGCCAGAACCTGCCTTTTGGAGGAAAAGCTTTAGCCCAATATGCACATTTTTGTCTCTGCCCGGGTAAGTGCTGGTTCTTCAAATTTTCCCTGGATGAATCTCAGGGTTAAAATTAAGGGAAAATCATAAAAAGACTTTTACAGTTGCAAGTCTAATATACTTGCATCATGAAAAACACTAATATTTGTATCTTCCTTTTCCTAATTCTATTTACAAATAGATTCATTACTCACAACAGGGAAGAAAATACTGACACTTAAGGGGAATCTACAACCAATTCTTAGTCACAGGGCCACACATTATTCCTTCATTTTTAAAGTGCAGTTTATATATACAAAATACTCTCCTGAGTGTACAGTTCCAAGTTGTGATAAATGGATATAGTCATGAAACCATCATCAGCATGATATGGAAGAGTTGCATCAACCTCAAAATTTCTCTTGTGCTCATGAGATTCAGCCCCATTATGGATGCCTAGTGCTCAACCTCATGAAATGTCATGCTCCCCCAAATACCTCAATGATTCAGGAAAAAAACTGTTGGTCATGGGCAAATAATATGGTCTAAAGAAAAAGAAAGAACTATGCTTAGTCCTTCCTCATAGTTCTCTGGGCAACAACTGAGGCAGATTTGCAGGCCCAAACCCATGTTAAGCAATTGTAGGAGAAATTATATCTAACTTCAACAGTGAATACTGGGCAATTACTTCCTTGTGTGAAGATTGCAGACAAAAAAAAAAATGAAATTGTAGTCTTCCGATTTACAAAACTGAAAGGTAAACTTACCAAGAGCTAGAGTAAAGTGGTTTCTCATACTGACTGGGACCCCCATAAATGGGATCTTTGTGAAACTCAAAACCAGAAGAAGATGGGGACTCGGATGAGCTAATTGACAGTGCCAAGGACCACATTAATCATAACTCAAAACATAAAGACAGTCACAGCTGGTGGGAGTGTCTGTTAGGGAGCTGCCCCTCATGACTAGCAAATGCATATCTGCAGGAGAGATTATACTGCTGCTGAACTGGTAGAACTCAGAAACAAATTTAGGCAGAAAACAAGGGAAAACATAATATAATCATTTTTGTGACTTTAAGGTCACTGGATTTGAAAGTATACTCCTATCAGGGAGTGAAGTGAATAAAATTACCTCTGTCATCACCCCGCTATCCTACAGCAACATTTACATCATTTGTTAATGACAACCATGCCATCTCTTTATTGGCCTGGTTGGTGCTTCGTGTATAAATGCTTGGTGGGATATGTGGGTGTTACCTATGATGCTCCAAGAAAGAAATTCATAAAAGAACTACAAAAGCTCCTAAGAGAGGTATGAAGTAGCCCATTTATGAAATGAACTACACTGGTCCTGATAATGAAGTATTCACAGCAGAAATGAAGGAAGCTATTGTTTAAATGGCTCCAATGAAGTTGTGTGGAGCTCTGGTATAAATCCTGAGCTCATCAGCAGATCTTCCTGTCCTTTGAGCAGCACAGACTTGCTGGAAGCCATCTGTGAAATGTGCATTAACCAAATGAACATAAAAGCCATTGGGTAGAAATGTCTGATATCTGGGAACTTCCAGCAGCAATTCTTCTGGTTTGAGACTGCCCACTACATGTGACTTCCTACTCAGCTCTGTCAGGTTCAGCACTGCACTGGAGATGGTGTGACCCACTGGAACTACACAGTCTCTCAGAGATGGGTGTGGCTTGCCAAGATGACAATCAACCTGTTTGCTACAAGACCCCTATCACACCAAGAAGCAAGACTCCTCCTGTGGAAACCTTATCCCTGCCTATGATGTACTCTCCTTTAAATAAAGAACTGAAGACACATTTTAGTTGTTCAGTTCCAGTTCTTATATGGGCTGAAGGATCTATCAGGAGCTCCACTTCCCCTTTGATCTAATTTCTGGTTCTGACTCTTTTACTTTACTAATTATTTTAGACTTTCTTTTTCTCAAGTGGCTTATATCTTTCTGAGCAGGAAACTACCCTGATGGGCTGCTAGCCACCCCATGATACAGGCTATACTCCATATAGGGAAATGTGAAAAGATTAGAAAGTGAGAGATATACAGTATACATCAGAAGATTGAAGAAACAGAAGGGAAAGGAATATTCATAACTATATTTATACTTTAACCTGAACACCAATGATAAACCAAACATATCATTAACACTGCCAATAGTGATATATATTTTTATATGTGAATTTATACATACTTTATATATGCCATTATATAAATGTATGTTCACATATAAATTCATATATATTTTATATTCATTTATATATTCATATCCTATCTTGAAAAAGCCTTAACCATACACCTAATCCCAAAACTACCAATATATGAAACCATATATATTTATATAGGTTTTAATTTATATTTTACACACATATTCATATATTTAATCATATACATTGATATATATATATATATATATATAGAGAGAGAGAGAGAGAGAGAGATAGATATTCATAGCCTAAACCTAAACCTAGGCTTAAACTTTGTCCTAAATGTAACACTACCTCTAACAATACATATATATTTTTTTTCATATATAAATTTATATAAATATTCATATATATTTGGAGACATATATTTATATTTTCATATATATTGACATATGTATTAATATATGTTCATATATATACATACATTTATATATCCATACTGTACTTTAAATCAAACTGTAATCATATACCTCACCTTAAACCTATTCATATATGAAGGCATATATATTTATATAGGTTTTTATATGTATGTTCACATATATGTGTTCATGTATATTGATATATATGTTCATAACCAAACCTAAACCTAACTCTAAACCTAACTCTAAACTTACTCCTGAATTCAGAGTAATTATATATAAAATCATATACTTATATGAATTTTATATGTATTGACAGGGATATTTATATATTCACATATAAACTCATACATATAATAATTTTCATTTATATATTCATAACCTATATACCAAATGGTAACTATGAACCTAATCCTAAAACAATCCAAATATAAAAACATATATTTATACAGATTTTCACATATACATTCATTTATGTATCCATATATGTTATATATATATGAGTTAACACTACACAAACCTAATACTTAGTCTAGAACTAAAAATACAATTATCATAGAACAATTTATATATAAAACCATATATATTTATATAAATATTCACATATATTTCACATATATATTTATATATCCAAATTATATTCCTATATATTTCTATATATTCATAGATAGTACTTTCATATATAGTCACATATTATTCTCATATATTGATATTTATGTTGACAACCTAATCCTAACACTTCCCATATTCCTATACTTAGTGCTAACACTAACACTACTACTAAACATAAGCCTATTCATACATAAAACAACATATATTTACATGAGCATTCATATGTACCTAGACATATATATTTATATATTCACATACACATTTTCATAGCCTATACATGTGAATATATATAAATTTACATATTCATACCCTTTCTTTAAACTAAATTGTAACTATAATCCTAATCCTAAACCTACCCATATTTGAAGCCATATATACTTAAGTTTTCATACATATATTCATGTATATATTCATATATATTCATAAACTAATATTAAACCTAAAATTAACCTTAAACTTAGTCATAAACATAAAATTTTCTCTAAACATAAAACTATTTATATATGAAACCACACATATTTATACGAATACTCATATTTTGAAATGGTGTTTTTAAATTCACATATAAATATACATACATATTCAAATATAATAATTTATATATAAGACCAAACTGTAAATATGCATTTAACACTAAACCTATCCAAATATTAAACCATATATATTTATAAAGTTTTTATATATATATTTTTTCATACCTATTGATATATATGTTCATGGCTTATTACTAATCATTATCATAACACAGAATGTACTCCAAACCTTGACAACACTTCTAAGAACAAAGCAATTTATATATAAAATTATACATATATAAATATTCATGTATATATTGGGCATATGAATTTTTATATTCATATTTATATCATATATATTTTCATATATATTTATTTATATACTCAAACATATCTCTAAATCCTACTATAAACATACAGTTAATATTAAACCTATCCGTATATATTTACATAAACTTTCATAAATATTTATATATATATATTAATACGTATTAATATATATATGCATATGTTAAGCCTGACCCTATACATACCCCTTCAATTAGTCCTAACCAATCACTACCTCTAAACTTAAAAGTATATTTATGTATAAAACTATATATACTTACAGAGGAGTTTTACAAAACCTTTAAGGAAGAATTAATACCAATACTTTTCAAGTTATTTCAGGAAATAGAAAAAGAAGGAGCTCTGCCAAATTCATTCTATGAGGCCAACATCACCCTGATTCCGAAACCAGACAAAGACACCTCAAAGAAAGAAAACTACAGACCAATATCTCTGATGAACCTAGATGCAAAAATCCTCAATAAAATTCTGGCGAATCGGATACAAAGGCACATCAAAAAAATTGTGCACCATGATCAAGTAGGATTCATCCCTGGGATGCAAGGATGGTTCAATATACGGAAATCAATAAATGTTATTCACCACATCAATAGACTTAAAAATAAGAACCATATGATCATCTCAATAGACGCAGAAAAAGCATTCGACAAAGTACAGCATCCCTTTATGTTCAAAACATTAGAAAAACTAGGGATAACAGGAACTTACCTCGACATTGTAAAAGCTATCTATGCTAAGCCTCAGGCTAGCATCATTCTCAATGGAGAAAAATTGAAGGCATTCCCCCTAAAATCTGGAACAAGACAGGGATGCCCTCTATCACCACTTCTATTCAATATAGTTCTCGAAACACTGGCCAGAGCAATTAGACAGACGAAAGAAATTAAAGGCATAAAAATAGGAAAGGAAGAACTTAAATTATCACTATTTGCAGATGACATGATTCTATACCTAGAAGACCCAAAAGGGTCTACAAAAAAACTACTAGAACTAATAAATGAATTCAGCAAAGTGGCAGGATATAAAATCAACACGCATA
Organism: Marmota flaviventris; assembly: GCF_047511675.1. NCBI lineage: Eukaryota > Metazoa > Chordata > Mammalia > Rodentia > Sciuridae > Marmota > Marmota flaviventris. The sequence continues at coordinate 81,044,256 of NC_092499.1, read as the reverse complement.
AATCAAAGGCATTTCTGTATATCAGCGACAAAACTTCTGAAACGGAAATGAGGAAAAACACTCCATTCACAATATCCTCAAAAAAAATAAAATACTTGGGAATCAACCTAACAAAAGAGGTGAAAGATTTATATAATGAAAACTACAAAACCCTAAAAAGAGAAGTAGAAGAAGATCTTAGAAGATGGAAAAATATACCCTGTTCATGGATAGGCAGAACTAACATCATCAAAATGGCGATATTACCAAAAGTTCTCTATAGGTTTAATGCAATGCCAATCAAAATCCCAACGGCATTTCTTGTAGAAATGGATAAAGCAATCATGAAATTCATATGGAAAAATAAAAGACCCAGAATAGCAAAAGCAATTCTAAGCAGGAAGTGCGAATCAGGCGGTATAGCGATACCAGACTTAAAACTATATTACAGAGCAATAGTAACAAAAACAGCATGGTACTGGTACCAAAACAGGAGGGTGGACCAATGGTACAGAATAGAGGACACAGAGACTAATCCACAAAGCTACAACTATCTTATATTTGATAAAGGAGCTAAAAGCATGCAATGGAGGGAGGATAGCATCTTGAACAAATGGTGCTGGGAAAACTGGAAATCCATATGCAACAAAATGAAACTGAATCCCCTCCTCTCACCATGCACAAAAGTTAACTCAAGGTGGATCAAGGAGCTAGATATCAAATCAGAGACTCTGTGTCTGATAGAAGAAAAAGTTGGCTCCAATCTACATATTGTAGGGTCAGGCTCCAAATTCCTTAATAGGACACCCATAGCACAAAAGTTGATAACAAAAATCAACAAATGGGACTTACTTAAACTGAAAAGTTTTCTCTCAGCAAGAGAAACAATAAAAGAGGTAAATAGGGAGCCTACATCATGGGAACAAATTTTTACTCCTCACACTTCAGATAGAGCCCTAATATCCAGAGTATACAAAGAACTCAAAAAATTAAACAATCAGAAAACAAATAACCCAATCAACAAATGGGCCAAAGACCTGAACAGACACTTCTCAGAGGAGGACATACAATCAATCAACAAGTACATGAAAAAATGCTCACCATCTCTAGCAGTCAGAGAAATGCAAATCAAAACCACCCTAAGATACCATCTCACTCCAGTAAGATTGGCAGCCATTATGAAGTCAAACAACAACAAGTGCTGGAGAGGATGTGGGGAAAAGGGTACTCTTGTACATTGCTGGTGGGACTGCAAACTGGTGCGGCCAATCTGGAAAGCAGTATGGAGATTCCTGGGAAAGCTGGGAATGGAACCACCATTTGACCCAGCTATTGCCCTTCTTGGACTTTTCCCTGAAGACCTTAAAAGAGCGTACTACAGGGATACTGCTACATCGATGTTCATAGCAGCACAATTCACAATTGCTAGACTGTGGAACCAACCCAGATGCCCTTCAATAGATGAATGGATTAAAAAAATGTGGCATTTATACACCATGGAGTATTACGCAGCACTAAAAAATGACAAAATCATAGAATTTGCAGGGAAATGGATGGCACTAGAGCAGATTATGCTTAGTGAAGCTAGCCAATCCCTAAAAAACAAATACCAAATGTCTTCTTTGATATAATGAGAGCAACTAAGAACAGAGCAGGGAGGAAGAGCAGGAATAAAAGATTAACATTAAACAGATACATGAGGTGGGCTGGAAAGGGAGAGAAAAGGGAAATTGCATGGTAATGGAGGGAGACCCTCATTGTTATACAAAATTACATATAAGAGGTTGTGAGGGGAATGGGAAAATAAACAAGGAGAGATATGAATTACAGTGGATGGGGTAGAGAGAGAAGATGGGAGGGGAAGGAGGGGGGATGGTAGAGGATAGGAAAGGTAGCAGAATACAACAGTTACTAATAGGGGATTATGTAAAAATGTGGATGTGTAACCGATGTGATTCTGCAATCTGTATTTGGGGTAAAATTGGGAGTTCATAACCAACTTGAATCTAATGTATGAAATATGATATGTCAAGAGCTTTATAATGTTTTGAACAACCAATAAAAAAATAAATAAAACTATACATACTTACATGAGTTTTATATATGTTTTGACATATATTTGTATAATCACATATATTTATATATTTTTATATATATTAATTTATATACTCATAATTCAACTTTAAAATAAAATATGACATTACTTGTAACATGAATATATGCATATGCATGTATGAAACCATGTAAATTTATATAGATTTTCATATATATTTTTGTATAGTTATACATATATTCATATATAGTGATATATATATTCATATCCTAATCACAAACTTAATCCATGCCTAATTTTTTTTTGACACTGGGGATTGAACCCAGGGGAGCTCGACCACTTAGCCACATCTCCAGCTCTATTTTGTATTTTGTTCAGAAACAGGTTCTCACTGAGTCGCTTAGCACCTCGCTAATGCTGAGGCTGACTTTGAACTCACATCCTCCTTTCTCAGCCTCCCCAGCCACTGGGATTACAGTCATGCACCAACGTACCTGGAATGCATAAATTTTGTCCTAAATCTAACAATTCCCCTAAACCTGAACATTCAGATATATAAATGACATAAATTTATATAAATATGATATATATGAATAAATTTATATTAATTTTGAAGTTGATATATATGTATTTATATGGAAATTTACAATATTCATATATATTCACTTATATATTTATACCAAATCTTTGAAACAAATCATAACCATAGCTTAAATTTAAATTTATTCATGTATGAAACCATATATATATATATATATATATATATATATATATATATACTTTTAAATATATATTTTCACATATATATTCATATATATTGATAGATATGTCCACTCCCTAAACTTAACCATAGCCCTACCCCTAAAACTACTACTACCCCTAACATCATCACAAAGCTTAAAAGACCTTAATATATAATCATGAGCATAATATGAAAATAAACAAAATTTTGATCAATATATTTATATACTCATATGTAATAACATTTATATCAATATATTTTCATGTATGAATCTATGGTCCAATTTTAAAACAACCATACAGCTAGATAAAACCTGTTTGTTACAACATGTATATATTTAAGTAGGTTTTTCTACCTAATTATATATATTTTTTCAGATATGTCCATATATCTGTTTATTCCCTAACAATATCTCTAAAAGTACTCCTAAAACACCTATCCATAACTAAAACACACAGTGAAAATAACTTGACTCATATAATCATGGGCATTTATATGAAAATCATACATATTTTGAGATGTACATTTTTATATTTTCATTTAACTTATATTAAATGAAAATATAGAATATATTTATATTCTATATTTATATATATATATATATATTTATATTCTATATTTATATATATATATATTTATATATATATTTATATTATATTAAATTATATTTAAATGAAAATATAGAATATATTTAAAATACATTTTCATATATGCATCCATGTGCCAGTTTTAAATGTCAGGAATTAGCTAGATGAAACATCCATTTGTGGAAACATATTTTTACATAGTTTTTCCCAGATATTTTACATATATTTTCAGTTTTTATTCATATTTTATTGAAACATATGTTCATTTCCTAAACCTAAATCAGCCAGCAATACCTCCAAACCTACTAATAATCCTAACCACAATGAGAAAAAGACCTTACATGAATAATCTTGGTCTTTCATAAGAAAATAAGATATTTTGAAAGGCACTTTGGTATAGGAACAATAATATCATATATATAAGTAGGTTTTCATGTATGAACACATATCCCAATTCAATCCAAACTGTCCACACACAACTATTCAAAAATTATCCGATGTGAAAACATAGCAGCAGATATTTTTTAGTATATACATAAAAATTAAAACTATATAGTTTTATGTTTTCCTACAGAATTTCACATTTTTTATTCTTATTTATTAATATATTTGTTCAAACCTAACCCTATACATAACCCTACCCCTAAATGTCTATATTTTCTATAATTGGATTGTTTTCTGAGATGTGTCCTGTTCTTTGGTATAAAACTGGGCCATGAAGGAATCATGACAACATACTGAGGCATATGATATTATATGTGAGATTATAAATGTACCTGTACAAACATTTGTGATTTTTATAACAGAGCCCAAGAAGATATGTGAAAGGGCCTTGCACCTCAAGGTAGTGTGAGGGTTAAGAGTCCACTAAGGAGTGCAGCTAGGGTTAGGGTTAGGGAATGAGCATACATATCAATACAAATAAATTTTTAAAAATGAAAATGCAAGTAGATTTATGTTGGGAAACCTGCATAAATATGTATGTTTTCTCAAATTGGATCTATTCAGGTTAGGTGTGTGCTACTTTTTAGAATTAAAATTGGGCCATGTAGTCATCGTGACAATATATTCATATATATGGTATTATGTGTAAGTGTATAAATATACCTGTTCAAACATCTATGATTTTCATATCAGAGCCCAAGTTTATACATGCAAGTGTTTTTGTGCTTCATGGTATTGTTATGGGTAGGAGTTCATTGAAGATGGTGATAAGTAGGTTTAGGGAATAAGCATATCTATCAAATAAATTAAATAAATACAAATAAATTAAAAATGAAACTGCATGTAAAATTAAGATGCAAAACCTACATAAATACCCAAATTGTATGGGTTTCTGGATAGCTGTGTGTTGCTTTGGGGATTAAAACTGGGCGATGCAATCATTATGACAATATATTACATATATGATATTAAGTGAGTACATAAATCTACTTATCAAATAATCTATGATTTTATTACCAAAGCCCAATTTTTGTGTGCAAGGACATTAAGGCTTTCTGGTAGTGTGAGGGATAGGATTCCATTGAAGGGTGAAAAACTAAAGTTAAGTTTAGGGGATGAGTATATATATATATATATATATATATATATATATATATATATATATACATGAATTTAAAAATGAATTAAAAAATGAAATCTCCATGAAAAATTATGTCTGAAAACCTACATAAATATTTATTTTTCTCGAGTTTGTTCAGTTTTTTTCTTAGCTGTGTTGCCATTTGGGATTAAAACTGGTTCATGTAGTCATTATAACAATAAATTAACATATATGATATTGTAGGTGGGTACATAAATGTACATGTCCAAAGATCTATGATTTTCATATCAGAGCCCAAGTTTATACATGGAAGAGCTTTTGTCATTCATTGTAGCATTAGGGATATGGGTCCATTGAGAGGTGGGGCTAGGGTTATGGTTAGGGAATGAGTATATACATTAATACAAATGAATAAAAACTGAACATACACATAAAATTTTGTCACAAAATCTACATAAAAATGTATGTTTCTCAATCTGGATTGGTTTCTTCTAAATTGTGTTGTCCTTTGAATTTTGAACTGGGCCATATAGTCATCATAGCAATAAATTCATATATATTGTATTATATGTCAGTATATAAATGTACTTCTCTAAACATCTATGGTTTTTATATTAGAGCCCAGTATTATACATGCAAGGTCTTTGATCTTTGTTTTATTGTTATGGGTAGAAGTCCTTTGAGTTATGGGCCTAGGATTAGGAATTAGGGAATGATCATCCATACCAATACAAGTTAATAAGAAAATGAAAATACACCTAAGATTATGTTGAAAAACCAACATAAATATGCATGTATTTTTTCTTAATTTTTATTGTTGGTTGTTCAAAACATTACATAGTTCTTGATACATCATATTTCACATTTTGATTCAAGTGGGTTATGAACCCCCATTTTTACCCCGTATTCAGATTGCAGAATCACATCGGTTACACAACCACTGATTTACATATTGCCATACTAGTGTCTGTTGTATTCTGCTGCCTTTCCTATCCTCTACTATCCCCCTGCATGTATTTTTAAATAGGATCGGTTTCTGAGTAGCTATGTGTTGTATTTTTTGATTGAAACTGGGCAATGGAGTCATCATTACAATATATTAATATATTGTGGTATTATTTGTAAGTGTATGAAAATACGTACAAAACATCTATGACTTGGGGGCTGGGATTGTGGCTCAGTGGTAGAGCACTTGCTTAGAACGGGTGGGACCCGGTTGGATTCTCAGCACCATATAAAAATAAAGACATTGTGTTGTGTCCATCTACAAAAAAAAAAAAAAAAAAGATTCATTCTCTCTCTCTCTCCTTTAAAAAAAAAAAATCTATGACTTTTATGTCAGAATCCAAGATTACACATGCAGGTGTTTTTGCATGTTGTGCTAGTGTTAGGGGTAAGAGCTCATTGAGGGGTGAAGCTAGGGTTAGAGTTAGGGAATGAGCACATATATCACTACAAATCAATAAAAAATTAAAAATCACATAAATTTATATCAGGAAACCCTCATAAAATTATGTATGTTTTCTCAAATTGGATCAATTTCTGAGTACTTGTGTTGCTTTGGGGGATTAAAATTGGGCCATTCATTCATCATGACAATATATTTATAATATATGATATTACATATGAGTATATATATGTATCGGTCAAAACATACATAATTTTCAAGTCAGAGCCGAAGATTATACACTCAAGGTCTTTTTTGCTTCATGGTAAGGTTAGGGTTAATAGTCTATTCAGGGGTGGAGCTAAGATTATGGTTAGGGAATGAGCATGTATATCAATAAAAATAAATAACAATAAAAATGTACATAAAATTATGTTAGAACACCTACTAAATATGTATGTTTTCTCGAATTGAATGAGTTTCTTCTTATTTGTGTGCTGCTCTTTGGGATCAAAACTTGGCCATGCAGTCATCATGAAACTATATTAACATATATGACATTATTTGTGAGTATATAAATGTTCATTTGAAAATACCTAGGATTTTCATATTAGATATCAAGATTATATGTTCAGGGTCTGTACACTTCATGATAGTGTTATGAGTAGGAATTCACTGAGGGTTGGGGCTAGGATTAGGGTTAGGGAATGAGCATACTAATATAAATGATTTAAAAAATGAAAATATATATACAATTATGCTGAGAAGTCTACATAAATATGTATGTTTTCTCAAATTGATTAGTTTCTGAGTAGTTCTGTACTGCACTTTGGGATTAAAATTGGGCCATGCAGTCACAATGAGAATACATATACATATGTATATATGATATTTTATGTGAGTATATAAATCTTCCTGTTCTAACATCTATAATTTTCATGACATAGTCCATGTTTATATGTGGGAGGATCTTGCATTGCATAGTAGTGTTGGGGTGGGAGTCCCTTGAGGGGTGGGACTAGGATTAGGTTTACAGTTAATCCTCACATATAACATTGCATATGTCAATATATACTCATGATAACTACAGGGTCCTGTTTTAATTTCAAATATCAACTCACAGATACCAAGAAACCAACTGAATTAAAAAACATATATTTATTTAGGTTTTCCAACATATTTTTACATATGTTCCAACATATTTTTACATATGTTTTCAGTTTCTAACCCATTATATTATATCACATATATTATTATTATTTTTGGTACTGGGGATTGAACTCAGGAACACTCAAGCACTGAGCAACATCCTCAGCCCTATTTTGTATTTTATTTAGAGACAGAGTCTCTCTGAGTTGCTAAGCACTGTTGCTGAGACTGACTTTGAACTAGTGATTCTCCTGCCTCTGCCTCCAGGGCTGCTGGGATTATAGGCTTCTACCACCATACCAACTTGTTGTTTGTATTCTTGATAATTGTCATTCTGACTGGAGTGAGATGAAATTTAATAGGGGTCTTGATTTACATTTCTCTAATTACTAGAGGTGTTGAACATTTTTTCATATATTTGTTGATCGATTACATTTATATAGATATATAGATATATATATATATGTATGTGTATATATATATGTTTATTCCCTAACCTAAACCCAAGAAACACCCCTCAGTGGACTCATACCCCTAATACTATCACAAAGTACAAAAGACCTTGCACATATTGTCAAGGGCACTGATATGAAAATCATAGATCTTTTGACAGATGGAGTTATATACTCACATATAATATCATATATATTAATATATTTTCATGATAACTGCATGTATTTTTATAAATTCCAAATGCCTAAGCACAGATACTCAGAAACTGACCCAATTGAAAAAACATACATATTGATGTAGGTTTTCTGCTATAGGTTTACATATATTTTCATGTTTTTATTCATTAATGTTGATATATATGTTCATTCCCTAACTCTAATTCTAGAATCACCTCTCAATGGACTCATACTGCTAAGACTACCAAAAAGTCCAAACCCCCTGGTATGCACAATCATGGACATTTATATGAAAATCATAAATGTTTGCACAGATACCAACACACAGCTACCCAGAAACCAATCTGATTGGGAAAATATATATATATTATTTATATAAGTATTCTGACATAATTTTACATGAATTTTAACATTTATTTATTCATTTGCATTGATATATACGTTCATTCCCTAACACTAACATCAGCCCCATTCTTCCATGGACTCCACAGTTAACACTACCATGAAGCACAAAAGTCCTTGCAAGTGTAATCTTGGACTCTGATATGAAAATCATTGATGTTTGACATCTACATTTATATACTCACATATAGTATCATATATGAATATATTGTTGTGATGACTGCATGACCCTGTTTTAATCCCAAAGGGCAGCACATCTAAGAAGAAACTGACGTAATTTGAAAATAAATACATACTTTTGTAGGTTTTCTGAAATAATTTTATGTGCATTTTTATATTTTTATTATATGTTTTGATATATTTGCATGTTCCCTAAGGCCTACCCTATCCCCTCCATTCCAAGGCTCCTACCCCTAACAATATCAAAAAGCCCAATCCCTTCCTGGTGTACACTCTGGATCTGATGTGAAAATAATTGATTTTTTTCACAGGTACATTTATAAACATATATATTATATCACATATATTATTATGTTCTCATGATCATTCCAAGGCCCAATTTTAAAACCAAAGGGCAGAACGTCTACTAAAGAAACTGATATGATATGAAAAAATCATACATATTAATGTAAACTATCATGAAGCCAAAAGCCCTTGCATGTATAATCATGGATATATGTGAAAATCATAGATATTTGACAGGTACATTTTTATACTCAACTGGAATATCATATATAAATATATATTTATAAATGACTGCATGGCCTGATTTTAATCCCGAATGTCAGAATCCAGCTACTCAGAGCCCTATCGAATTGTGAAAATTTATATTTACATATAAATTTATATTTATATAGGTTTTGCCACATAATATTAGATACTTTTTATTCATTTTTAAAATTTTTACATGACAGTGGAATGCAGTACAAATCTTATTGCACATATAGAGCACAGTTTTTTATATCTCTGGTTGTATACAAAGTATATTCACACCAATCTGTGTCTCATACATGTACTTTGGATAATAATGTCCATCACATTCCACCATCATTTCTAACCCCATGCCTCCTCTCTTCCCCTCCCATCCCTCTGCCCTATCTAGAGATCCTTTATTCCTCCCATGCTCCCTCTCCCTATTCCACAATGAATCAGCCTCCTTATATTAGAGAAAACATTTGGCATTTGGGTTTGGGGGATTTGCTGTCTTCACTTAGCATTATCTTTTCTAACTCCATTCTTTTACCTGCAAATGCCATAATTTTGTTATGTTTTATTGCTGAGTAATATTCTATTGTGTATATATGCCATGTTTTTTAATCCATTTATATATTGAAGGGCATCTAGGTTAGTTCCACAGCTTAGCAATTATGAATTGTGCTGCTATAAACATTAATGTGGCTGTGTCTCTGTAGTATGCTATTTTTAAGTCCTTTGGGTACAGACCAAGGAGAGGGATAGCTGGGTCAAATGGTGACTTGATTCCTAATTTTCCAAGAAACCTCCATACTGCTTTCCATATTGGCTGCACCAACTTGCCATCCCACCAGCAATATTTGAGTGTATCTTTTTTCCCACATCCTTGCCAACACTTATTGTTGTTTGTATCTTGATAGCTGCCATTCTGACTGGAGCAAGATGAAATTTTAGAGTACTTTTGGTTTGCATTTCTCTAATTGCTAGTGATGATGAACATTTTTTTATATATTTGTTGGTTGATTGTATTTATCTTCTGAGAAGTGTCTGTTAAGGTCTTTGGCCCATTTATTGATTGGGTTATTTGTTGTTGTTTTTTTTTTTTTTTTTTTTTTTTTTTTTGGTGCTTAGCTTTTTGACTTCTTTATATACCCTAGAGATTAGTGCTCTATCTGATGTGTGAGGGGTAAAGATTTACCTCCAAGATGTAGGCTTTCTATTCACCTCACAGATTGTTTCTTTTGCTGAGAATAAACATTTTAGTTTGAGTCCGCCCCACCTGTTGATTCTTGATTTTAATTCTTGCCCCAAAAAAGTCTTATTAAGGAAGTTGGGGCCTAATCTCACATAATGAAGATTAGGGCCTACTTTTTCTTCTATTAGGCACAGGGTCTCTGGTTTTATTCCTAAATTCTTGATCCATTTTGAGTTGAGTTTTTTGCATGGTGAGAGATAGAGGTTCAATATCATTTTGTTGCATATGGATTTCCAGTTTTCCCAGCACCATTTGTTGAAGAGGCTATCTTTTCTCAACTGTATGTTTTTTGGCACATTTGTCTAATATAAGATAATTGTAATTTTATGGATTAGTCTCTGTATCCCTCATTCTGTACCATTGATCTACACGTTTGTTTTGTTGTCAGTACAATGCTGTTTTTGTTACTATTGCTCTGTAGTATAGTTTAAAGTCTGGTATAGTGATAGCACCTACTTCACTCTTCTTGATAAGAGTTGCTTTAGCTATTCTGGGTCTCTTATTTTTCCAGATGAATTTCATGACTGCTTTTTCTATTTCTATGAGGAATGTCATTGGGTTTTTGATCAGAAGCAGGGGTTTCCAACCTTATCAAATAAAGTAGACTTCAAACTAAAGTAAATCAAAAAGGGCAAAGAATGACACTACATACTGCTCAAGGGAACCATACACCAACAAGACTTAACAATAATAAATATTTATGCCCCAAACAATTGAGCATCTACATTCATCAAACAAAATCTTCTCAAGTTCAAGAATCAAATATACCACAACACAATAATTTTGGGTGACTTTAACACACCTCTTTTGTCACTAGATAGACCTTCCAAACAAAAGCTGAACAAAGAAATTATGAACTCAATAATACCAAATAATACCAAAAACTTAGACTTAACTGACATATATAGAATATTTAACCCTTCAATGAGAGAATATACTTTTGTCTCAGAAGCACATGAAATTTTCTCTAAAATAGACCATATACAATGCCACAAAGCAACTCTTAGCAAATATAAAAATGTAGAGATACTACCCTGTATTCTATCAGACCATAATGGAATGAAATTAGAAATCAATGATAAAATAAGAAATAAAAGCCACTCCAACACATGAAAACTAAACAATATGCTACTGAATGAAAAATGGATTGCAGAAGACATAGAGGAGAAGATAAAAAACTTTAGAGGTGAATAAGAACACAGATACAATGTATTAAAATCTCTAGGACACTATGGAAGCAGTTCTAAGAGGAAGGTTCATTGCATGGAGTTCATTCCTTAAAATAAGAAAAATTCAACAAATAAATGACTTAACATTACATTTCAAAGCCCTAGAAAAAGAAGAACAAATCAACCCCTAAAGCAGTAGAAAATAGTAAATAATTAAAATCAGAGCTGAAATCAATGAAATTGAAACAGAAGAAACAATTGAAAAAATTTACAGAACAAAAAGTTGGTTCTTTAAAAAATTAAATGAAATTGACAGACTCTTAACCATGCTAACAAAGAGGAGAGAAAACGCCAATTACTAACTCACATGATGAAAAAAGAAATATCACAACAGACATTACAGAAATAACGAAGATAATTAAAAATTATTTTGAAAACTTGTACTCCAATAAAAGAAAATATCGAAGGTGTCAACAAATTTCTAGTCATATAATTTGCCCAAATTGAATCAGGATGCTATACACAAGTTAAACAGATAAATTCAAATGATGAAATAGAAGACAACATCAAAAGTCTACCAACCAAGAAAATCAAAGGACTGGATAGATACACAGTTGAGTTTTACAAGACCACTAAAGAAGAACTAATACCAATACTCTTCAATTTATTTCATGAAATAGAAAAAGAATGAACACTTCCAAACTCAATCTATGAGGCCAATATCACCTGATTCAAAAACCAGGCAAAGACACATCAAAAAAAGAAAACTTCAGACCAATATCTCTAATGAACATAGATGCAAAAATCCTCAGTAAATTCTGGCAAATTGAATACAAAAACATATTAACATGATAATACACCACGATCAAGTGGGTTTCATCCCAAAGATGCAAGGTTGGTTCAACATACAAATATAAATAAATGTAATGCATCATATCAATAGACTTAAAGATAAGAACCATGTGATCATCTCAATAAATGCAGAAAAAGCATTTGAGAAAATACAGCACCCCTTTATGTTCAAAACATTAGAAAAACTAGGGATAACAGGAACATACATCAACATCTTAAAGGCTATCTATGCTAAGCCCAAGGCCCACATCATACTACATGGAGAAAAATTGAAGGCATTCCCTCTAAAAACTGGAACAAGACAGGGATGCCCTCTTTCACCACTGCTATTTAACATAGCTCTTGAAACACTGGACAGAGCAATTAGGCAGACTAAAGAAATTAAAGGGGTACACATTGGAAAAGAAGAACTCAAATTGGCACTATTTTCTGATGATATGATTCTATACCTAGAATACCCTAAAAGCTCCACCAGAAAACTTCTAGAACTAGTAAATAAATTCACCTAAGTAGTAGGATATAAAATCAACACCCACAAATCAAAGGAATTTCTGTATATCAGTGATAAATCCTTAGAAAGGAAAATGAGGAAAACTACCCCATTTACAATAGCCTCAAAAAAAAGTAAAAAAAGAAAAGAAAAGAAAAAGAAAAAATACTTGGGAATCAACTAAACTAAAGAGGTGAAAGATCTATATAATGAAAATTACAGAACCCTAAAGAAAAAAAGTCAAAGAAGAACTTAGAATATGGAAAGATCTTACCTTGCCCTTAAGCAGAATTAATATTTTCAATTTTACATATATTTTTATTTTCTTGTTCATTTATATTGATATATGTGTTCATTCCCTAATCATAATTCTAGACCTACCCCTTAATGTACTCCTACCCCTAACACTACCACAAAGCACTAAAGCCCTTGCACATATAATCATGGGCATTTACATGAAAATCATAGGTATTTTGTCAGTCACATTTCTATAATCACCTATAATATCATATATGTAGATATTTTTCACGTATAAATGCATGGCCTAGTTTTAATCACAAATGTCAGCACCCAGCTACTAAGAAGCCTATTGTATTGTGAAAACTTATGTATTTATATGTTTTCTGACATAATTTTACATATATTTTTATTTTTCATTCATTTATATTGATATATATGCTCATTGCCTGACTCTAAGCATAGCCCTGCCCCTCAATGTACTCCTAATCCTAACACTGCCTCAAAGCCCATAAACCCTTGAATGTACAATCATGAGCATTTATATGAAAAGCATAAATATTTTGAAAAGTGTATTTATATACTCATGTATAATATCATATACAAATATATTTTATAAATAAAAATGCCCCCATTTGTATTCCAAATTTCAGTCTCCAGCTACTCAAAAACTTATCTGATTTTGAAAATATATGTATTTATATAGAATTTGTCATATAATTTTACATTTTCTTATTTTTTTATTCATTTGTATTTATTTTTATGTTCATTATCCATCCTAACACTTGCCCTACTCATCAGTGTACTCCTATTCCTAATACATCACAAAGAACTAAAGTCTTTACACCTATAATCCTGGGCATTTTTATGAAAATCATAGGTATCTTGAGAGGTATATTTATATACTCACATGTAGTACCAAATATATAAACATATTTTCATGTATGAATACATAGCAGCATTTTAATCCCAAATATATGTATCCTGTTACTCAGAAACCTATACAATTGTGAAAAGCTATGCATGTACAAGTTTTCAAAAATAGTTACATACATGTAGATCTTCCTACATAACTTCACATATATTTTTGTATTAGCGTTCTCTAGAGGAATAGAATCAATAGGAAGTATAATTATAAAAAGGGGATTTATTAGGTTGGCTTATGTGACCAGAAGCTTGATAGTCCACAATTTCTGTCTGCAGGCTGGAAAGCTGAAAGAACCAGTACCTGAACAATCAAAGATAAAGCCCCATAACAAGAGGGATCAACAGTGTTATCCTAGTTAAAGACCAAAGGCTTATGAAGAATCACTGGTACAATCCGCTTTGGAAGAAGGAAGAACCAACATTGGATATCCTCAGAGGATCTCAGCAGCAATCAAGAATTCATTCAAGAAGAATTGAGCTTATATCTGCTGCTGCTTCCTTGGTCTTCCAACTTTTATTCCACCCAAGCCATCATCTTATTGGACGGTTCTGTCCACACTTAGGCAGGGTCTCCATTTCATTTGGCTATCCCACATGCCAATCATTCCTAGACATACCCTCACTGACACACCCATAAGGCCCTTAATCATCAGCATCTCTTAATCCAATCAAATTGACAATTCAAATTAGCCATTATAACTTTCATTTTTGTATTGATTTTTATTGGTATATATATTCATTTCCTAACCCTAGACTTGCCCCTAAATGCACTACTACCCTCAACACTACCACGAAGCACTAAAAGCTTTGTACATATATTCATAGGATTTCTAAAAAAATCATAGAATCTTGACAGGTGCTCACCCATAATATCTTATATATGAATATATTTTCACATATGAATGCATGGCCCAGTTATAATCCCAAATATTAGCACCTAGCTTCTCAGAAACCTACCCAATTTTGAAAACATATGTATTTATATAGGTTTTCTGACATAATTTCATGTATATTTTTATTTTTGTATTCATTTATATTTATATATACATTCTCTTTCTAAACCTAACTCTGACCCTACTGCTCAATGTACTTCTACCTCTAATAATACCACAAAGTACAAAAGCCCTTGCACATAAAATCTTGGGCATTTATATAAAAATCACAGATATGTTGACAGGTACATTTATATACTCACATATACTATCATATCTATAAATATATATTTATGTATGAAGCCATGGCTCTGGTTCCCTCAAATCCCCTGCCTCTGACACTAGAGCTATATTTTGTTCCTAAAGTGTGCTTTTTCTGCAGTATCATACACCTGCTGAAGGTGCCTTCTTTCACTTAGGGTAATGAGTGTGAGATTAATCTGTAGAAGCTATAATAATTCATTTGAATTTTTGTTGCATTTTAACATCTCTCTCTGTGAATTCCCTCAATATTATTTCTTCCTCAAACTATCATAGATTTTCTCTTTCAGTAATTCATCTATATTAACTAGAATTACTTTACCAAATAACAGGAACACTAAATGATTAAAATTGCATTAGTCTTATCTGTTATTTTAGAAAGAAATGTGATAGAGACAACATGGAACTATAACTTATAATATTTTATTTATCAACTTATTTAGAAGTTCTTTTGTGCCCTCTAGTATTTTTAAATACTATAAAAACATATATAGTATGTTACAAAACATGAATTATTTAATTTCAGTTTTGATGAGATCATTATCCATTGTAGTTTATTGTGCCTATAATGTAGAAAGTCTACAGTTTTTATGTCTTTGTTATTAATCATTGTACTGAACTCTCTGAATAATTCAAATTTTGGCTAATTAGTATATAATTTAGTATATAATTTAGTATATAATTATATAACTTAGTATATAATTATAGTATATAATTATATAACTTAGTATATAATTTCCCACCTATGAAAGCATTAAGTTTTCTATTATTTTTCAATATCTCATTTCATATTTGCTGATGGCATGTCTAGGAATTAATTTTTTGAACTGTATTCCTCATAGGTAAGTAAAAATTCCTGATCCTGATATGTTTATCCAATATAGTACATACAAAGCATTTTTAATTTTTTACAAAAATATAAATACAATAATTTGAATTTAAAAACTTCCATTTGCACTCTTTTTTGACATGGATAAAATTACTATTTTAAATTAAAATATTGTCAAAATTTTGATAAGTAGAAATAACTCTTTTTATTTGGGATAAGAAACCCAAGTCAAACTGAAATTGAATATTAGCTTTCAGCAAAACCAAAACAAGTAAGCCAGGACTTTGTGCGCCATCTACTGATAATTTTGTTTATCTTTTTCACTTTAAGGAAAGAAGCAAAGGTTAGGAGACAAATGTTCTGGAATCTTTCCAATCCCAGAAGACAAGCTACAGGCAGTCCTGAATAATTAAACTTCCAAAGAGCCAATCAAGTTGATGACCTTCTCTCCATTTCCCAAAAGTAGCCTTATTGATGACAAATTTTAAGGTTTCTTTGAGAGATTTTCTCCCACCAGTACCCATCAGCTAACTTCAGAATTCTAGTGGACATCACAATCAACTAAGTCACCATTGAGAATAAAGCTCTTCTTCCAAAGGCAAGGCAAACTAGTAACAAGAAGTGACCTGGATGTCACAGTCATTGTTGATGGTTTTAAATATGTTTCTCATCAATCACACACTGAAAATTCTAAGTGTTTAATTTTCCTAAAAATATGGATGATCTGTCCAAATTTCAGGGGGAACTAAATATGTGTAATAATAATTGTTATTAGCTTTTCATACTGTAACCCTTTACCTACAATTTTTCTCCCTCCCAAAACATTTTAAATTAAATGTGATGGATCAGGTAGGTTGATATGTCTACAGAAAAACAGAAATTTCCTCAGACTACTAAAGTAAGATTCATCAAATGCAATTCTTCATTTTATAACCAAAGAAAAATTATGAAAATCAAGAGTCAGATGAACAACTAAATAAACAACTAGACTATTAAAGCTTCTGATTATGAATCTTACAATTCAGGCATTGTTTTGGATCTCATGCACTTATAAGGGAGCTAATGCTTTCCTGTTTCTTCAGTTATCAGGGGAAAGATAAGATTAAGGACCACCCCATTTGCCATACAGAAGAATGACCACTGCCCATCTACAAATGTGTGGCTCCCCCAAGCTTCACCCATCTTGGGACATTGCAGCCACTGCCATAGTAAACAGCCTGCTGAAGGTGCCCTCCCCACATGGTATCCTCCACCTTGGGACAACAGACAGGGCCTCGAGGCAGCTGCCTGCTTCAGCACTGCATGCCACAGTGCTGCATCCCCCAACAGTCTGCCCAATGCCACCACACATCCCACCCTTGCAGCTCCATCTCTGAAAGTGGTTGCCTCCATCTTGGGACACTTCCACTGACATCTTGGGGTACCCCCACTGCCATTACCACCATCTTTAGTTGGGGAAACTTCAATCTTGGGACTCTGGCAGGAGCCTGGAAACTCAATATCAAAGTACATATAGGTTTGAAACTATCACCACCAACTAGGGACATAGCTACTTCCATCTAGGGACAATAGTCAGGACTTAAAACACCATCACCAAGGTACCTGCAGGCTTGGATACACCCGAGGGATTCCTGTTAGGTGTGCTAATAGCCACCATCTTGTTGCAAAGGTAAGAGAGAGCCTTGCATAGAGTTGATAGGCAGAAAGAGGGTGTGAGGCTATCTTGATCCTGGCTTGCTCAGCCAACCAGTCCAGCACCCATGGTGATCCCAAGGTCAACTTGAGATGCATATGCTGGAACCCCATACTATCCTGAACCCTGACATTCTCCCCAATCTGACATCCACTAATCACCTGGTCCTGCTGGTTTGGCAATCAACAGAGCCCTCCAGCTCCTCAATTCCCAGTCTCCCAACCCCACCCTCAGCCACCAATAGGGCCCTGCACTTGTAGCTATGTAGCCAACCTGCAGCTCTCAATGGCTGGTCTTGATCTGCCCAATAGAGAACAGCTTTTCATGACATGTGCACAGGTCCTGGCACTCAGCCCCGAGGATCTCTGGAAAGAGAGGTTCCTCATTGGGAAGTCAAAAGGGTGGGGGCTGGTAAAATACAATTGAGATACTAAACTAGAGACCAGAAATTTGTGGGGTCTACAAGTGTTGTAAGGGGCTAAGACCAGGCTCATGCATAACAAGAGTGGTCCCCAAAGGAGATTCCTGGAATGCAGTCTTCCAGTGGGATGGCAATTGCTATACCCCACTCTAGGATTCCTGTCTCCCAGTTTAACCCTCCCATCCTAGAAACCTTCACCATCCTGAGGGTGGAGATACCAGCAAACTCCAGACAAACCCACCTATTGGATGAGATGGAAAGCAAAGAAGACATTGTGCTGCAACAGAAACAATTATCCAACTTTCCTTTGAGATTTTTGTTTGTTTGTTGTTTTTCTCTTTTTTTGTTTTGTTTTGTTTCCATGCCCATGTCCACAACATTTTTGAAACCAAGTACTTTTTATGCATCAGGCTACTGAGGATTAGAATGTTTGAATAGTATATTACAGTATTGTTATATATTCATTTATTTTTACTTTTTTTCTTTTTCTTTTCTTTTTTACTTTCTCTGTTTTCCACTGACTTATCTGTTTCTCTAGAGTCCCTTTTCTCCTGTTAACAGTCAACTTCTTTTGATTCTTCTTTCACACACTTCCTATAATCTAATACCTCTATATTCTCACCTCCTACCTCATAAACATCACATACTACACACCCTCCAGTTCTCTCTTTGACAATTAGAAACTGTAGACACTTTTGCCAACATACTGTTTATATTGTAGATGATAATCAAACACATCATTTCTAGACTATTAAAGCTTCCGATTATTAATCTTATGATTCAGGCATTGTTTTGGTCTCATGTACATATAAAGGAGCTAATGCAGAGGTATTTTGTAAACTACCTGTTTCTTCAGTTATCAGGGGAAAAAATTAGATTAAGAACCACCTCGTTTTTCTGTTAATTGCGACAAAACTGTAATTGTCTAAATAGGAACTATTTGGTTTAAGTCTGCATATTGTTTGCATTAGGTGCTATTAATATTGATCTTCCCCTTAAAGGCAAGCTATTTTAAACCTTTAGGGACACTATAAGATTGTAGGGTAGAAATTGTAATACCTCAGCTCTGCACTGCTAGAGGGAAAGATGCATGAACAATATAAAGAAACAGGGAAAGAAAATGCCCCAAACAAACTAACATGCTACAATTCTTTTATGTGCTGTCAATAACCCACTGAAGCAAAGTAAAAGAAATTACAGAAAAGGAGGTTAGAGGAGATCAGGAAGATGGCGGCGAATGGAGTGCATCACCCCTGTGTACCACGTCACTGCGCGGGTGAATGACGAGTTAGAATGGCCAAAAGCTATCTTGTTGGGAATTTCCAGCAAAATTGGGGTGCACGGAAACCTAGAGGAAGGATTTCCATGGCAGGAGGATCAGTTACTGGGGCTCAACCGTGAGTGATCTATCCACCCGGAGATTCAAGCTGTTTATTCAGCAGCCCTCCCCGCTGCTAGAGACTGCGGCATGCCAGGAAATGGCGTCCCTAGAAACGGCGAGTTAGCAACACAGAGAAAGGCACTGCAGATTCTGTGGGCTCCAGCCGGCTGTGCCTTCACTGTGATCCAGGCTGAATTCTGGGTTGAGATGGGGGAAGGAAACAGTCCAGTTCTGTCCTCCACACGGGTCAGCCCACCGAGGAAGCCAGCGGCCACCATCTTGGAGAGCTGACGTCACCATGGCCAGTTTTCGACAGATTGCAGCTCATTCAGCGATAGAACAGGTCTGTGACAACCAGACCGTCCCCCATACAGTGGGGAAATCACATAAAATCTCTCCCCGGCTTTCTGGGGGCATGATTAACAGAGTGAGCGTGAATAGAGGCGTGGGGGAAGGGTAAAGGCACCTGACCTCCAACTCCCCCCTCCCACCAGCGGCCAAAACTGAAACCTGTCTCACCAGCTCTAGGAGGAGGGGCTAGCAGAGGGAATCAAAACAATAGGGGCCAGTTCCCAATAGCCGTGCTCCACTTCCAGGAAACTACAGACCCAGAGTGTAGTTTGAACTGCGGAGAGGTATCACACTGGGAAAGGCCTGGCTGACAGGAGAAGCCAGGGGACTAGAAACCAGGAATAAACCTAAGCTAACAGGTTCTCAAAGATGGGGGTGGGGGGGGGAGCGGCCTTCCTATAGCCGGAGGGCAAAGTCTTGGCCCGGAAGGCACAGCACCACCTACTGGAGGTGAAGAAAATAGAAGCCTAACAGTGTCCCTTTTTTCTTTTAATTTTTTTTTTATTTTAATTTTTTTCTTTTATATAATTATACTATTATTTTTTAATGTAATTTTTATTTTACTGCATTTTTATTATTATTATTATTATTATTATTATTATTATTATTATTTCCTTTTCTTTTCTATTCTTTTTCTTTCCTTTCTCCCTCTCTCTTTCTTGGTTTGCTTCCTTACCTTTTCCCCATCTTTCCTCTTAAGCATGACCACCCAGATTACGTGCAACTTACTAAATGCAAATAGATGAATACTACGAATCGGTCCATAGTCCGCCTAAGCCCTTAACTACCCCCAAGTACTCCTGTCTATTCTCTTGTTAATATCCACCTGCATTTGAGCAACCCCCCAAAGAAGCTAACATATACTAACCTCCATACCATCAAAGCGTCCGACCTCAACATAAAATCCTAAATTCAAACCTCAATTCTATACATGCCATCAAATTCTGTAGGACTTTAATGAAACTAATGAATTTACCTTAAATCACAATTAAATCCAACACCTCTAAACATTGTCTCCCAACACAAAGGAGAGATATTGGAACTATAAAAACCAAAACAAATTTGAAGAAGAAAACAGAAACACAGCAATCAAACAGAGTTGGAAAGTAACGTGAGCACCATGAAAAAACAAGGGAAAAAAGGATTACAAACAATGCAGGACAACTTGAATTCATAGGAGAACCTATAGGCATCAGAAAAATGGACAGAGAAAGAACTCAAGGCATACCTAACTCAGATGGAATGGAATCTTAGAGAAGACATTAGACAACAAGTCCAAACAATGAAAGTATACATTCAAAACGAATTAAATAGGCAAACTCAAATGGCAAAGAACGAGCTCTACCAGGAGATAGAGATTCTAAAAAAAAAAATCAAACAGTAATCCTAGAAATGCAGGAAACCATAAACCAAATTAAAAACTCAAACGAGAATATTACAAATATACTAGATCAAATAGAAGTCAGAACATCAGATAATAAAGACAAAGTGTATCAACTTGAAAAGAATATAGTCAACACGGAAAGGATGCTAAGAAATCACCAGCAATCTATTCAAGAGATATGGGATGTTATAAAAAAAACCAAACTTGAGAGTCATCAGGATAGAAGAAAGTATAGAGGTTCAAACCAAAGGAATGAACAATCTATTGAATGAAATAATCCTAGAAAACTTTCCAGATATGAAAGATGGAATGGATTGCCAAATCCTGGAAGCCTACAGGACCCCAAACATACAAAACCGTAATAGACCAACTACAAGACACATAATTATGAAGATATCCAACATACAGAACAAGGAGAGAATATTAAAAGCTACGAGAGAAAGAAGGCAATTACTTTCAGGGGTAAACCAATTAGGTTAACGGCTGATTTTTCATCACAGATGTTGAAAGCAAGAAGATCCTAGAACAACGTATTTCAAACACTGAAAAATAATGGATTCCAACCAAGAATACTGTATCCAGCAAAATTAAGCTTCAGATTTGACAATGAAATTAAAATATTTCACGATAAACAAAAGTTAAAAGAATTTGCAGCCAGACAACCAGCACTGCAAGGCATTTTGAGCAAAACATTACAAGAAGAGGAATTGAAAAACAGCACCCAAAACTAACATTGGGAGGTAACTCAGTAAAGGGAAGAAAAAAAAATAACCACAAAGGAAAAATGAGCCATATTAAAATAAATAAATAAATAAGCATGACTAGAAGTACAAACAATATATCAATAGTAACCTTAAATGTTAATGGCTTAAATTCACCAATCAAGAGACAAAGGCTAGTAACCTGGATTAAAAAAACAAATCCAACAATATGCTGCCTTCAGGAGACTCATATGATAGGAAAAGACATACACAGGTTGAAAGTGAAAGGTTGGGAAAAATCATACCACTACATGGTCCTCAGAAGCAAGCAGGAGTGGCCATACTCATATAGAATAAAATCAACTTCAAACCTAAGTTAATCAAAAGGGATAAAGAAGGACACTATATACTATTAAAAGGAACCATCCACCAACAAGACATAACAATTATCAATATGTATGCACCAAACAATGGTGCTGCAACGTTCATAAAACAAACTCGTCTCAAGTTCAAGAGTCAAATAGACCACAACACAATAATTATCGGTGACTTCAGCACACCGCTCTCTCCATTGGACAGATCCACCAGATAAAAGCTGAATAAAGAAACTGTAGAACTCAATAACACAATCAATAACCTAGACTTCACCGACATATATAGAATATATCAACCATCATCAAGTGGATACATGTTCTTCTCAGCAGCACATGGATCCTTCTCAAAGATAGACCATATATTATGCCATAGGGAAACTCTCAGTAAATATAAAGGTGTGGAGATAATACCATGCATCTTATCTGATCATAATGGAATGAAACTGGAAATCAATGATAAAAGAGGGAAGGAAAAATCCTGCATTACCTGGAAAATGAACAATATGTTACTGAATGATCAATGGGTTACAGAAGACATAAAGGAGGAAATCAAAAAATTCTTAGAGATAAATGAAAATACAGACACAACATATCGGAATCTATGGGACACAATGAAAGCAGTTTTAAGAGGGAAATTCATTGCCTGGAGTTCATTCCTCAAAAAAAGAAAAAACCAACAAATAAATGAACTCACACTTCATCTCAAAACCCTAGAAAAGGAAGAGCAAAACAACAGCATATGAAGTATAAGGCAAGAAATAATTCAAATCAGAGCGGAAATCAATGAAATTGAAACAAAAAAACCATTGAAAAAATTGATAAAACTAAAAGTTGGTTCTTTGAAAAAATAAATAAGATCGACAGACCCTTAGCCATGCTAACAAAGAGAAGAAGAGAGAGAACTCAAATTACCAACATACGGGATGAAAAAGGCAATATCACAACAGACACTACAGAAATACAGAAGATAATTAGAAATTATTTTGAAACCCTATATTCCAATAAAATAGAAGATAGTGAAGATATCGATAAATTTCTTAAGTCATATGATTTGCCCAGATTGAGTCAGGAAGATACACACAATTTAAACAGACCAATAACAAAAGAGGAAATAGATGAAGCCATCAAAAGACTACCAACCAAGAAAAGCCCTGGACCAGATGGACATACAGCGGAGTTTTACAAAACCTTCAAAGAAGAATTAGTACCAATACTTTTCAAGTTATTTCAAGAAATAGAAAAAGAAGGAGATCTTCCAAATTCATTCTATGAGGCCAACATCACCCTGATCCCAAAACCAGACAAAGACACTTCAAAGAAAGAAAACTACAGACCAATATCTCTAATGAACATAGATGCAAAAATCCTCAATAAAAGCCTGGCGAATCAAATACAAAAGCATATCAAAAAAAATTGTACACCATGATCAAGTAGGATTCATCCCTGGGATGCAAGGCTGGTTCAATATACGGAAATCAGTAAATGTTATTCACCACATCAATAGACTTAAGGATAAAAGCCACATGATCATCTCAATAGATGCAGAAAAAGCATTCGACAAAGTACAACATCCCTTTATGTTCAAAACACTAGAAAATCTAGGGATAACAGGATCTTACCTCAACATCGTAAAAGCTATATATGCTAAGCCTCAGGCTAGCATTATTCTGAATGGAGATAAATTGAAGACATTCCCTCTAAAATCTGGAAAAAGAAAGGGATGCCCTCTCTCACCACTTCTATTCAATTTTGTTCTTGAAATACTAGCCAGAGCAATTAGACAGACAAAAGAAATTAAAGGCATAAAAATAGGAAAAGAAGAACTTAAATTATCACTATTTGCGGATGATATGATAATATATCTAACAGACCCAAAAGGGTCTACAAAGAAACTACTAGAGTTAATAAATGAATTCAGCAAAATGGCAGGATATAAAATCAACACACACAAATCAAAGGCATTCCTGTATATCAGCGACAAATCTTCTGAAATGGAAATGAGGAAAAACACCCCATTCACAATATCCCCCAAAAAAATAAAGTACTTGGGAATCAACCTAACAAAAGAGGTGAAAGATTTATACAATGAAAACTACAGAACCCTAAAGAGAGAAATAGAAGAATACCTTAGAAGATGGAAAAATATACCCTGTTCATGGATAGGAAGAACTAACATCATCAAAATGGCGATATTACCCAAAGTTCTGTATAGGTTTAATGCAATGCCAATCAAAATCCCAAAGGCATTTCTAGTAGAAATAGATAAAGCAATTATGAAATTCATATGTAAAAACAAAAGACCCAGAATAGCAAAAGCAATTCTAAGCAGGAAGTGTGAGTCAGGTGGTATAGCGATACCAGATTTCGAACTGTACTACAGAGCAATAGTAACAAAAACAGCATGGTACTGGTACCAAAACAGGCAGGTGGACCAATGGTACAGAATAGAGGACACAGAGACCAATCCACAAAATTACAACTTTCTTATATTTGATAAAGGGGCTAAAAGCATGCAATGGAAGAAGGATAGTATCTTCAACAAATGGTGCTGGGAAAACTGGAAATCCATATGCAACAAAATGAAACTGAATTCCTTTCTCTCGCCATGCACAAAAGTTAACTCAAAATGGATCAAGGTGCTTGATATCAAATCAGAGACATGGCATCTGATAGAAGAAAAAGTTGGCTACAATCTACATACTGTGGGGTCGGGCTCCAAATTCCTCAATAGGACACCCATAGCACAAGAGTTAATAACTAGAATCAACAAATGGGACTTACTCAAACTAAAAAGTTTTTTCTCAGTAAGAGAAACAATAAGAGAGGTAAATAGGGAGCTTACATCCTGGGAACAAATTTTTACTCCTCACACTTCGGATAGAGCCCTAATATCCAGAGTATACAAAGAACTCAAAAAAATTAAACAATAAGATAACAAATAACCCAATCAACAAATGGGCCAAGGACCTGAACAGACATTTCTCAGAGGAGGACATACAATCAATCAACAAGTTCATGAAAAAAATGCTCACCATCTCTAGCAGTCAGAGAAATGCAAATCAAAACCACCCTAAGATACCATCTCACTCCAGTAAGATTGGCAGCCATTATGAAGTCAAACAACAACAAGTGCTGGCAAGGATGTGGGGAAAAGGGTACTCTTGTACATTGCTGGTGGGACTGCAAATTGGTGCGGCCAATTTGGAAAGCAGTATGGAGATTCCTGGGAAATATGGGAATGGAACCACCATTTGACCCAGCTATTGCCCTTCTCGGACTATTCCCTGAAGACCTTAAAAGAGCGTACTACAGGGATACTGCCACATCAATTTTCATAGCAGCACAATTCACAATAGCTAGACTGTGGAACCAATCCATATGCCCTTCAATAGATGAATGGATAAAATAACGTGGCATTTATACACAATGGAGTATTACGCAGCACTAAAAAATGACAAAATCATGGAATTTGCAGGGAAATGGATGGCATTGGAGCAGATTATGCTAAGTGAAGCTAGCCAATCCCTAAAAAACAAATGCCAAATGTCTTCTCTGATATAATGAGAGCAACTAAGAACAGAGCAGGGAGGAAGAGCAAGAGGAAAAGAATAACGTTAAACAGAGACATGAGGTGGGAGGGAAAGGGAGAGAAAAGGGAAATTGCATGGAAATGGAAGGAGACCCTCATTGTTGTACAAAATTACATATAAGAGGTTGTGAGGGGAATGGGGAGAAAAACAAGGAGAGAAATGAAGTACAGTAGATGGGGTAGAGAGAGAAGATGTGAGGGGAGGGGAGGGGGGATAATAGAGGATAGGAAAGATAGCAGAATACAACAGTCTCTAATATGGCATCATGTAAAAATGTGGATGTGTAACCGATGTGATTCTGCAATCTGTATTTGGGGTAAAAATGGGAGTTCATAACCCACTTGAATCTAATGTATGAAATATAATATGTCAAGAGCTATGTAATGTTTTGAACAACCAATAAAAATAAATAAATAAAATTTCTTTTTTCCATCAAAAAAAAAGAAAAGGAGGTTAGAATACAAATAATTAAAATTTTGATCTCTGAATTAAAGAATAATATAAAAGAATAAATACAGGCAACAAATGGTCACTTTAATAAAGAGATAAGATTAATTAAAGATTGCTTAAAGAAAGAGATAGAGATTCTAAAAAGGAAAAGAAATCCTTGAAATGAAGGAAACAATAAACCAAATTAAAAATTCAATAGAAAGCATTACCAACTAGATCATTTTAAAGACAGAGCCTCATGCAATGAGGACAAAATATATAATCTTGAAAATAAAGTTGAATGCACATTGAAGATGGTAAGAGACATGAAAAAAACCTCCAAGAATTATGGGATAAAATGAAAAGACCAAATTTAAAGATTATTATGATAGAGGAAGGCACAAAGATACAAAACAAAGGAATGCACAATCTTTTCTATGAAATAATATAAGAAAAGTGCCCAAACCTGAAGAAGGAATTGGAAAATCAAATACAAGAGGCTTAAATAACTCTAAATATTTAAAATTACCACACATCCAAAACAAGGCACAATTCTAATGAAAATGCCTAGCATACACAATAAGGAAAGAATTTTAAAAGCCACAAGAGAAAAGTTGCAGATTACACGTAGGGTCAAACAAGTTCAGATCTCAATAGATTTCTCAACCCAGACCCTCAAAGATAGGAGATAAATATATATATTTGTTATATATATATATATATATATATATATATATATATACACAAATACCAAGCTCTGAAAGAAAATGGATGCCAACCAAAAATCTTATATGCAGCAAAATTAAGTTTCAGATTTGTTGATGAAATAAAAACCTTCCATGGTAAACAGAAGTTAAAAGAATTTACAACTAGAATGCCTGCACTACAAAATATTCTCAACAAAATATTCCACAAGGAAGAAACAAGAAACAACAATGAAACTCAGCAAAGGGAGGAACTACACTAAAGGAAAAGCCAATCAAAGGAGACACCAAGTCAAGGTAAAAAATCAAAATAATCCAAAATGACTGGGAAAACAAACCATATTTCAAAAGTAATCCTGAATGTCAATGTCCTCATCAATCAAAGACATAGACTGGGAGACTGGATTTAAAAAGAAGATCCAACAATATGCTGACTTATCTCATAGGAAAAGACATCCACAGACTAAAGATAAAAGGATGGTAATAAACATATCATGGGGCTGGGGATGTGGCTCAAGCGGTAGCAAGCTCACCTGGCATGCAGCGGGGAGCTGGGTTCAATCCTCAGCACCACATAAAAATAAAAAAATAAAGAT
Source organism: Marmota flaviventris (assembly GCF_047511675.1). Classification (NCBI taxonomy): domain Eukaryota; kingdom Metazoa; phylum Chordata; class Mammalia; order Rodentia; family Sciuridae; genus Marmota; species Marmota flaviventris. Next base: position 81,016,513 of record NC_092499.1, on the reverse strand, counting down.
GTTGTGTCCACTGAAAACTAAAAAATAAATATTAAAAAATTCTCTCTCTCTCTCTCTCTCTCTCTCTCTGTCTCAAAAAAAATCATTCACATGGACTGCATAAATAAGCAGGGATTTCTATTATCATATCACATAAAGTTGACTTCAATCCAAAGTTAATCAAAAGAGATAAAGAAGGAGATTTCATACTGTTTAAGGGAATCATTCATCAATGAGACATAATAATCACAAATATTTATGGCTCAAACAGTCAAGCATCTACATACATCTAACAAACCCTTCTCAATTTCAAGAAGCAAATACAACACAACACAATAATACTGGGTTCAAGTATTTAACACACCTTTCTCACCACTAGATAATCTTCCAAACAAAAACTTAACAAAGAACCTCTGAACTCAATAATGCAATCAATAATTGAGACTTAACAGACATATATAGAATACTTCAACCACAAATGAACAAATACACTTTTTTTCTCAGCAGCACGTGGATCCTTCTCTAAAATAGATCATATGTTATGCCACAAAGCAAGTCTTAGCAAATACAAAAAAAAAAAAAATAGAGGTACTGCCTTGCATTCTATCAGACCATAAGGAATGAAATTAGAAATCATTGAGAAAATAAAAAATAGAAGCTACATGAACACCTGGAGACTAAATAATATACTATTGATTGACAAATGGATAGCTGAAAATATCAAAGAAAAGATAAAAACAATTCGTAGATGTAAAGGGGAAGTTTGATACAACATATCAAAACTTTTGGGACACATGAAGGCAGGGCTAAGACAAAAGTTCATTGATTTAAGCTCATTAATTAAAGGAATAAAATGTCAAAAAATAAATGAGTTAACATTACATCTCAAAGCCCTAGGAAAAAAAGAACAAATCCACATCAAAAGTAGTAGAGAACAGAAAATAATTAAAATTGGAGCTGAAATCAGTAAAATTGAAATGATTTCAATGTACAAAATTAACAATATTGTACAGGAAACAATTTGAAAAAATAATAAAACAAAAAGTGGGTTCTTTGAAAAAATAAATAAAATTGATAAACCCTTAGCCACCATAATGAAAAAAGGAGAGAGTAAACTAAAATTACTAAAATTTGTCATGAAAAAGGAATATCACAATAAGACACTATTTAAATACAGAAGATAATTAGAAACTATTTTGAAAATGTATAGTCCAATAAAATAGAAAATCAGTGAAATAGAAGATTCCATCAAAAACCTACCAACAAAAAAAAAGCCAAGGACGACAAGAATTATCGAATGAGTTCTACGGGATGTTCAGAGAAGAATTAATACCAATAATCCTCAAATTATTCCATTAGATAGAAAAGGAGGGAACCATTCCAAACTCATTCTATGAGACTACTATCACCTTAATACCAAAACCAAACAAAGACACATTAAGAAAATAAAATTTCAGACCAATATCTCTGATGAACATAGATGCAAAAATTCTCAATAAGATTTTGGCAAATTACATACAAAAGCATATTAAAATATAGTGCACCATGATTAAGTGGGGTTCATCCCAAGAATGCAAGGTTGGTTCAACATATGGTAATAAATAAATATATTTCACCACATCAATAGACTAATGATAAGAATTATATGATCATCTCAATAGACGCAGAAAAAGCATTTGACAAAATACAGCACCCTTTCATGTTCAAAACACTAGAAAAACTAGGGATATCAGGAACATATCTCAACATTGTAAAAGCTATCTATGCAAAATCCAAAGCAGACAGCATTCTAAATGTAGAAAAATTGAAAGCATTCCCTCTAAAAACTGGAACAAGATAGGGATGGCTTCTTTTACCACTTCTACTCAACATGTCCTTGAAACTCTAGCCAGAGCAATTAGAGAGATAAAAGAAATTAAAGGCACAATGGAATATTACTCAGCAATAAAAGAAAATGAAATCATGGCATTTGCAGGTAAATGAATGGAGTTAGAGAAGATAATGGTAAGTGAAGTTAGCCAATCCCAAAAAAAAAAAAAAAAAAAAAAACCAAATGTTGAATGTTTTCTTTGATATAAGGAGGCTAATTCATAGTGGGATAGGCAGAAGGAGCATGGGAGGAATAGATGGACTCTAGATAGGGCAGAGGGGATGTAAGGGAAGGGAGGGGGCATGGGGTAATTAATGATGGTGGAATGTGATGATCATTACTATTCAAAGTAAATATATGAAGACACAAATTGGTGTGAATATACTATGTATATAACCAGAGATATAAAAAATTGTGCTCTATATGTATAATAAGAATTGTAATGCATTCTGCTGTCATATAAAATAAAAAATGTACATTAAAAAATTAAAGAGATATGAATAGGAAGAGAATAACTCAAATTATCACAAAATTGCCTATGACATGATTCTATATTTAGAGGATCCAAAAAAATTCCACCAGAAATCTTCTAGAAATAATAAATAAACTCAGCAAAGTAGCAGGATATAAAGTCAATACCCATAAATCAAACGCATTTCTATACATCAGTGATGAATCCTCTGAAAGAAAAATTAGGAAAACTACCCCATTCACAATAGCCTCAAAAAAAAATTAAATACTTGGGGATCAATCTAACAAAAGAGGTGAAAGGCCTCAAAAATGAAACTACAGAAATCTTAAAAAAGAAATTAATGAATACCTTAGAAGATGAAAAGATCCCCCATGTCCTGGATAGGAAGAATTAATATTGTCAAAATGGCCATATACAGATTTAATTCAATTCCAATTAAAATCTCAGTGACATTCCTCATAGAAATAGAAAAAGCAATCATGAAATCCATTTGGAAAAATAAGAGACCCAGAATAGGAAAAGCAATCCTTAGCAAGAAGAGTGAAGCTGGAGGCATCACAATACCAGAATTTAAACTATACTATAGAACTATAGTAACAAAAATGTCACGGTGTTTGGCACCAAAATAGGTATGTAAACCAATAGTACATAATAAAAGACACAGAGATAAACCCTCATATATACATTATCTCATAGTAGACAAAGGTGCCAAAAACATACATTGGAGAAAAGATAGCCTATTCAACAAATGCTGCTGGGAAAACTAGAAATCAGTATGCAGGAAAATGATATTAAACCCCTGTTTCTCACCATGCACAAAACTCAAAGTGGATCAAAGACCTAAGAATTAGAACATAGACTTTGTGCCTAATAGAAGAAAAAGTAGGCCCAAATCTTCATCATGTTGGTTTAGGACCTGGCTTCCTTAACAAGACCACTAAAGCACAAGAAATAAAATCATGTATTAATAAATGGGATGTATTAAAACTGAAAAGCTTCTTCTCAGCAAAGGAAATAATCAATAACATAAATAGAGAGCCTAAATAATGGGAGAAAGTCTTTACCACATGCACCTCAGATACAACATTAATCTCCAGGATATGTAAAGAACTCAAATGGCTTAACACCAAAAACCGCCCAAATAACCCACTCAAAAAATGGGGTAAGGAACTGAACAGACACTTCTCAGAAGAAGATGTACAATCAATCAACAAATATATAAAAAAAAAATGTTCAACATCTCTAGCAGTTAGAACAATGCAAATGAAAACACCTCTAGATTTCATCTCACTCCATTCAGAATGGCAATTATCAAGAATACAAGCAAGAATAAGTATTGGCAAGGATGTAGGAAAAAAAGGTATACTCATACACTGCTGGTGGAACTGCAAATTGTTGTGACCATATAGAAAGTGGTTTGGAGATTTCTCAGAAAACTTGGAATGGATTTATAATTTGACTCAGCTATCCCACTCCTTGGTTCATATTCAAATGACTTAAAATCATCATAGTACAATGACACAGCCACGTTAATATTTATAGCAGCTCAATTCACAATAGTTAAACATGAAAACAACTTAGATGCCCTTGGATAGATGAATGGATAAATAAACTATGGTACATATGCACAATGTAATATTACTCAATGTTGAAAGAGAATAAAATTATGGCATTTTCAGGTAACTATATGGAGTTGGAGAATGTCATGGTAAGTGAAATCAGTCAATTTCAAAAAACCAAAGGCCAAATGTTTTCTCTGATATTTGGATGCTTATCCATAATGGGGAAGGGGAGCATGGGGTGGGTAAATGGGGATAGGAAAGATGGTGGAATGAGAGGGACATCATTATCCTCAGTACATGTATGATTACAGAAATGGTGTGACTACATCATGTACAACAAGAGAAATGAAAAGTTGTGCTCCATTTGTATACATGAATTGAAATGCATTCTACTGTCATGTATATCTAATTAGAACAAAATTTTTAAATGATATTCAAATTGAAATGTGCTTTCAGAACTCATGCACCATTTCATAATCCTATGCTGAAACACACCACACTTGTAAGTAACCTACTTCCCCAACCTAGAAACAGTTTAAAATATAATAGTGGACCAGAAATAAAATTGTCTGGAAATAAGCAAAGATGAATTTCTAAATCTTATACACTTATTACAAACAAAAAGAATGTGAAATCCTCTGTAACAGTCACCTATTCACAGTGCAATTTTTAAAACAACTGCATGAAGCAATGTGATAAAGTTTACAAATAGAGTTGATTTAAAAAAACACAAGAACAGTAAATCATTTATAATCCTACCTATAAAAAAAATCTGAATGGAAAGTGATAGGTGGGACACTGTTTCTTCAAATCCAGAACCCAAAACATAACAGTTGCAATGGGGTATATACCATTGTAATTAAGGTAAGGATCAAAACTAGTTCATTCTATACTAAAATAGGCTCTAAATACAATGAGAGTGCCTCATCACAGACAGAAAAGGACACACAATTACAGAAAGAAAAATTTTATGTGAAGACACAGCAAGAAGAGACTGGAGTTACATTATCACAAACCAAAGAACATGTTGGGGCCTCCAGAAGTGAAGTGAGCCAATTCTTTCCCAAAGCCTCAGAGTGAGCATAGCCTGCTGACATCTTGATTTCAGACTTACAGACCATGTAACTGTGAAGGAATATATTGATGTTTTTGAAAGCCATAATGTTTGTGATCATTTGTTGTGGCAAAATTATTGGGGACTATATAATAGTCAGAACTTCTTTTGGTGGAAAAGAATGAAAATAAATTCAAATATGAACCTTAAAATCAACAAAATATAGCAAGTTGTATGATTCAAACTGATGGCAAGAATGTGGAAATAGAGGACTCATTTGGGGTTAAGTGAAAAGTGAACTAATTTGGAGTATAATTTGGAATTATTTAATTAAATTATATACATATGTAATTTATATATATATATATATATATATATATATATATATATATACACACACACACACACACACACACACACACACACACACAATACTATCATGCAATTTCTTTCCTAAGTATTTATCCAAACAAAAAAAAACAAAAAACCCTGTGCCATTAATACATGTCAGAAATACAATGGGGTTAAGCAAGAATCAAAATTCAAATATGAATGGATTTCATCACCAGTTAATTATAATGTCTAGGAAACCATATCTGTTTTATAGTAGGAATTATTTAAACATGTCATTATTAAATTAGCTGTCTCCTCATTAAGTGATAAATGGATGTGAATATTACATTTGTTCTCAACAAAAACCATCAGAGAAATATTGAATCCAAATAGTGCCACTGGGAAAATGACACTACTTGATTCGGATATTTTGTTATCATCTACATTAGAAAGTGTTCCCTAGAATAAGAGTCATTTTTTCATCCCCCCTCACACAAATTTATTCTGCAGCATCTATTACACACTCAATACTTGGTAGTAAAAAAAGAAAAAAAATAGTAGGATAATATAGTAGGATAAAATAGTAGGATAATGATTATATGTCTTCAATTATTCTTTGTTCAACTTGACTTCTTGGAGTAGCATTAGTAACATCTGTTCTGTGTATCCATTGTTCCTGCTACATTACATTGGCATTTCAAGTATAGTTTTTATGGCATTTATTTTTGTAAAGTCCTGCTAACAAAGTTATTCCTTGAAACTTGCAATCATGCATTTTTTTATTCCCACTAGATTATTGAATAATCTCTGGCACATAATAGAATCTCAAAACAATTTTATTTTTAATAATCTTAATAAATTAGCTAATTATTAATTATAAAGTAAATCTTTGGAAATTTTAGGAGAAAAAATATGTAAATAAATTTCAAAAGGTATAATAGTGAAATAGTACACACATTTCACAGGACAATGATGGCTTGACCCTGAAAGGAGAGAGAGAACGAGAAGATAAGAGGGGCTTGTGGAAAAAAATGTACTTTGGTTCCTATCACGGTTGCAAACCTGAATATGCATCCAAAATGATATATTGATATCAGATGTGCTGACCCACTTTTTAATGCTTTTTGGAAGCCAGACAATTAGTCTATTATCCAAGCATAATAGACTAACATGGTAACAATGTTCATAACATGGTTAGCAATGTTGTTTCTTCTGCACATCCCAAGGACTTACCCTTTTTTACAGTAGTTTTAACACTTTCTTCTCTTATAGATAGCATCACAGATTTCATTAAAGTAAATGTAATTTCAGGGGACTTTTAATGAGTGTCTAAGTAACACTAATTACATATTTGGTAATGGAACATGGTGAATAAAGGAGATCTATGATTTCGTAAAGAATATTGTTTTAGCCTTTCTAGAGAAAGACATGTAAACTGATATTACAATTTAACCTAAATCACAAGAATTTTTTTTATTTTTCCCATTAATCCATGGAAATATGGTATCACATTTATCTTGTGAGCAGTTACAGCCTGTGATGGATAACCAGGGTGCACCACCATGGAAATTTGATGATCCTCAGCAGAGCAGTACAGGCAGAAAAGGTGGTGTGGTCTCTAAGAAAAACAGCAGTAGCAGTTGTATTAGTAAGTGTTAAGAATGCTTCAAAAACTCAGAGTAATCACAGATTTGTCTTAAGAATTTTTACAGACTGAAAAAAGAGAGTTTTCAAAGTACAAGAATCAAATGTAAACAGCTTTGAGAAGAAAAAAATAATTTCATGACAGGAAAATTTGTAAAAGTGGTCAAAAAGTAGTATTAAGGGAGATGCCTTGGGACACTTGCTATGAAAATGGAAAACTATAAAGTAAATTATATGGAAGCCTATTAGTGATAACCTTATGGGTCTCAAAGATGATTGTAGATTAGTATTAGTATTGCATTTTGTTATTTATCAAACCATTCCAAAATATTCTGGTTGAAATTTTAACTTTATTTTGCTTACAGTTTTGAAGGTCAATGTTTGGGAAAGGGTCTATGGGTAATTTATGTCTTAGCCACATAGAATTATCTGGGAAGCTTGAATTGAAAGATTCAAGTTTTCAGATGATTTCTCCACTAAAATGTTTGGAATCTCATATTGCAAATTTGATAGGGAGAGGCATTGTCATATTGTAGACTAATATGAAGGTATTAATATGATTATCCTTGGAAAAAGCAATCTGCCAAAGGAACAGAGGCTTGATTGTACCTCATATCTTGCCAACACTTGATGAGTGATGTTGAACCAGAAGAATAATAGGTAATATAAATGAAGAGAAGGAAGTAATAAAAGCACAAAAATTTTAGGAAAAAAAATCAAAATTATACATTCACCTGAAGGACTAAGCATCAGTTTTGAGGTGTCAGAAAAATGAATCAGCAAACCTAAAGAAGAGTCAATTGAGATTATACAGTCTAAGAAAGAAAAAAAGAATAAAGAAGAACTAACAGACCCACAAAGATACATGGGACGCTGTCAGAAGAATAAATAAGAACAATCCCTGATTTCTTAAAGATTATTGTTTAGTATTAAGCTTTTTGAGTTCTTTATATATCCTGGAAATTAACACCTTATCTGAAGTGTGTGAGGCAAAGATTTTCTCCCATTCTGTAGGCTCTCTTTTCATATTCTGATTGTTTTCTTTGCAGTGAAGAAGCTTTTTAGTTTGATACCACCCCAATTTATTATTGTCTTATTTTACTTCTTGCACTTTAAGAGTCTTGATGAGGAAGTCATTTCCTAAGCCAAAGTGTTGAGGCGTTGGGCCTACCTTTTCTTCTAGTAGGTGCAGGGTTTCTGGTCTAATACCTAGGTCCTTGATTCACATTGAGCTGAATTTTGTGCAAGGTGAGAGACAGGGGTTAAATTTCTTTCTACTACATATGGATTTCCAGTTTTTCCAGCACCATTTGTTGAAGAGGCTTTTTTTCAATGTATATTCATGGCAAATTTTTAGTATGAAATAACTGTATTTATGCGGGTTTCTCTATATATCTTATATTCTGCTGCTGGCATAACACTGCATACAGTTTTATAGCAATATTTTACTAGTAGGAGTGTACTGTAAAATAGCCATCAAATATATAGTATGGTAAGTACATAAATAAATATCTCCTAGTCACTAATTATTATTATCAATATCATGTATTATAGGAAATTGTATGCATTATATATTTATATAATTGAAAGTGCAGAGCTGCTTATATGAACATGACCACAAATGATTGAGTAAAGTGTTGTGCTATTATATTAACAACAGCTATGATGTCACCATGTGACAGGAAATTTTCAAATCCATATAATTGTATTGGCCCCAACCATATATGCATAATTTCAAAAACATTCCATAATTTGATAAGAAATATTAATATACATATCTAGAAAGTTTAGTAACCTCAATAAACTCAGTTTCAGAGCAAGCAAGACACATCATGTAAAATTGTATATGACAAGGATAAATTATATACATTGAAACAATCAGAGAGAGAAAGACCCTCAATAAATCAATAGCTAATATCTTATCAGAAACTATGGAGGATAAAAAGTGGCAAAATAACATAATTCAAGTAAGAATAAAAAGACAGTCAATCAAAAAGTCTCTGTCCAGCTAGACTTTTCTTTAAAGGTGAGAGTCTCAATCATAAGGGAAGCAATGTTTTTAGCAACTCCAAATGACTGTCTCTCCACTCAGATTTTTTTTAAAGAAATAAACAGCTGAAATCAACATTGTAAAAAATCTTTAAAATAAAGTTTTACAACTATCAGGAAAATGCTGAATCAAGGAAAAGTCAAATGGCATAAACTCGTATGTAAAGGATCCAGAAGAATGCCACCAAAAACTACTGCAACTAATAAACAATCAGACCAGGTTTCAGTGTGAAAGCCAACTTTAAAAAAAGCTACTGTTTTGCTGTATTTTATAAATAAACAACCTGAAAATGAAGTGAAGAAATTTTTCATTTAACTAGGAATACATTATAATTGCATATTTTTTTTAATCTTTAAGATTTATACTCTGAAACTAAGAAATACTATTAAAATAAATTAATGAAGACCTTAACAAATACAAAGATTCTCATGGATTGGAAGACTTAAAATTGTTCAAAAGTCCAGATTTCTTAAGTTGATACTTAATTCATTGGAATCACTATCAAAATGTAAGCTGAATATTTTGTAGAAATTGACAAGCTAATACTAAAATCAAGAGACCAAAATATCCAAACAATCTTTATACAAGAATGAAGTTGGAAGATTCCCATTTCCCAGTTTCAAATCTTGCTATAAATTATACTAATCAAGTCTATGACACTGACATAAGTATACACATATAGATCAACAGAATTAAATTTCATACAGAAATAAACTCATGCATCCATGATTAAGGAATTTTAGAAAGGATGTCAAGACCATGGGAAAAGGGTAATATTTACAATAAACAACAAGATAACCACATGCAAAAGAATGAAGCTGACTTTAATTCACATATATTCAAAGATAATTATAAAATGGATTAAAGACCTAAGGGGAAGTGCAAAAGCTATAAAATTCTTTGAAGAAAACTTACACAGACATCATTCTGACCTTAAATGAGGCAATGGTTTCTTAGAAATGATATCCAAAGCACACGAAACTAGAGAAAAAATATTTAACAAATCCAATAATCAAAATTTGGGGCCTCATTTACAGTATCAAGAATGTAAAAAGGCAACTCAAACAAAAAAACAACATGTTAGCAGATCATTTACCTGATGAAAGGGGCTGGAGTTCAGGACATATAAAAATGACTCCCACAACTTAATATTAGAAGAAGTAACCTTACAAAAGTATTGACAGAGAATCTGAATAGGAGGACCACCGGCATCAGCACCAATGCAAGACTCCTGTCCACCCACCCATGCAGGAATCCCATCCACAGCCCACACAAAGAAACTCCAGCCACCACTACTATGTGGACTTCCATCCACCAAAGAGGGGCTCCCCCGGTTGCCACTGCCATAATCCTCTACATGTGGTAGCCTGCCTGCATCTGGGGACATGACATAGGGTCTGGAGACAGCCATCAGCCATAACACCGCACACCACAGACCTGCATCTCTGAACACATTACCCAACGCCACTGTCAGACCCCACCCTATCTGACCCAATACCCCATTGCTGAAAACAGCTGCCTCCATTTTGAGAAACCTTCATTGCCATCTTTAGTTGGGGAAACTCAAAAGTTGGAACACCAGTTAGGCAGGTACCAATTATTCCCAACTTCCCTCCTCACCAGAAGCCACCAATCTGGCACAGTGACTGCCCAATACAAAAACAGCTCTCCGTGAGAGGTGTGCAGCCCCCAGAGTACTGCCCACAAGACCTCCAGAGAGAAAGGTTTCTGATTAGAAAGTAGAAAGGGAGGGGATGAGTGAGATTCAGTTTAGAGACTAAATTAGAGACCAGGAATTATGAGGTCTATAAGTGATATAAGATAAGATCAGGCACCCACATGACATGAGCAAGCCCCAAAGGAGATCTTATTCTTGAGGTGAAGTTTTCCATTAGGAACTTGCAGGTGCTATAACCTACTTCCAGAAGCCCTGCACTCAAGATCAACCCTTCCACCCTGGTAAACTTCAGCATCATCAGGGTGGAGACACAAGCAAACAACAGACAACCCCACCTATTGGAAAGAAGGGAAGCAGGAAGATACTGATCTCCAACAAAAATAATCCTGTACCTTCCTTTGAGATTTTTTTTTCTCTCTCTCTTCTCCCACTATCACATCCCCAGCATTTGTGAAACCAAGTACTTTTCATGGATTAGGCTACCAAGGATGGTGATGTCTGAAAGTATATTGCAGTTGTATTGTATATACTTTTATCTCCTATTTTTACATTTTTTAATTTTCTTAATATTTTTGTTTGTTTATTTGTTTTATTTTATTGTGTTCTCACTTTTTTTGGTCTCACCAAAATCACTTCCTCTCTCTTCTCGTGCAACTAATTTCTCTTTCACACTTTATAAGATCTAATAATGCTATATCCCCAATTTCTACCCCCTCAACATCTCATCCTACACCTCACCCCAGGTTCTTTGATTATCATCATAAATTGTAGACTATTTTACGAACTACTGTGTACACTGTAGATAATAATTGAATTTTCCATTTCTGTATATTGTGAAAAAACTGTAAATATATATATATATATACATATACATATATGCGTGTATATATACTATATACATATATATATATATATATATGTATATATATATATATATATATGTGTGTGTGTGTGTGTGTGCTCAAAATAGCAGAAGTTTATTTTCTGAATTTCAAGTGAAAAAAAGTACAAAAGAAAGGTGTCAAACCACAGTGATTCCTTCTGGGAATCTGTTCCATGCCCTTCTCCTAGTTTCTGGTAACTAACAGCAGTTATTGATCTTCCTTGGCTTGTTGTTTTACCACTCCAAATTCTGTCTTTGCTTTCCTTGGCCTTCTTTGCTATGTATGTCACCTCCTCTTCAAATATCAATTTTTTAATTTAAAGTTGTAATTGTAATTCAATTGTAATTCAGTTCGATCTTACCTCAACTAATTAACACTGGCAAAGACCTAGTCAAGTTTTCTCATTGCTTCTATTTGGAACTATATCTAATTCTTTTATTCAAAATTAGTAGTCCATTAAAGGTACATTTCTCAATTACCTAAAGCTTCTAAGCCAAAAAATAGCACAAAATTTCTCATAGAAAATAGGTCTCTTATCAAACAGAATATTTATTTATTTAATCTCTTAAAAAGTCTCCATGTCTGGACCAAATAAACATTATGTAAAAAAAATTACAAATCAAGCTATCTTGACAAATCTATTCCTCATGATGATCAGGCATGAGGTGATCTAATAAAATTGGGTTTCACAACCCAGCTACTCCCTATAAGGTGAGATGAGAGATTTTTAGACTTGGGTGCATTCAATTTGGTTATTTTCCATTGTAAACCATTATGAAAACAGGCAATGGGAATAGAGTGAGAACTCTATGATCTTGTTTTAGCAAGAAAAAAATCTTATTCAAAAGTTTCCAGGTGCTTCTTTGTCTTTAAGACAATTACCCTGTGTAGAACCATTTGAACACTATCTATTCCATTGAAATTACATGGGGTAAAGGGGAAAACTTATTCTTAATTTGATAATGGCTTCCACTGAAGGGATCTAGGGAGTGAGTAGATAAATCTACATAGGGGTAAATAAGGCATCTGCAAAGAAATGATTAAACAATTCTCTTTTTAATATGAAAGCTTAATCAAGATTTATTCACTATCATACAGTGCTTTCAAAGCATAAAATTAATCTTTAGAAGAAGCACAAGCTTATATGACTCTGCCACTAATTACAGTATAATTTTAATATCCCACAAAGAAATTCTATATAAATTGATAGCTATTTTTATACCCTCATATGAGCATCAAGAAACTACTAATCTTTTTTTATATCAGCTATTTGGTTTAAGGTTGTATATTGTTTGTATTGAGATCTGTTTACATTGTTCTCCCCCTCAAAGGAGAGATATTGGAACCCTGCTGGGGCACTATAAGCCTATAGGGTAAAAAATAATAATGCCTTGGATCCATAGTGCTAAAAGTTAAAACACACAAACAACATAAAAAACAAGGGAAAAAAGAGTCCCAAACAAATCAAGATACTACATTATTAGAACCCATGGTAAGCACAACAGAAGAAATTACAGAGAAGGAGTTCAAGATGTACATAATTAAAATGATCTGTGAATTAAAGGGTGATATAAGAAAGCAAATACAGGCTGCAAAAGATCAATTCAATAAAGAGCTACATAAGCAAATACAGGAAGCAAAAGATTACTTCAATAGGGAGATAGAGGTTCTGAAAAACAAATAAACAAAAAAGAAATACTTGAAATGAAAAAAAAACAATAAGCCAAATTAAAAGCATAATAGAAAGCATCACCAATAAATTAGATCTCTTGAAGACAGGATCTAAGACAATGAAGACAAAATATATAATCTTAAAAAGAATGTTGACAACACAGTGACAATGGTAAGAAACCATGAGCAGAGCATTCAGAAATTATGGGATAACATAAAAAGACCAAATTTAAGGATTACTGGGATAGAGGAAGACATAGTGTTTCAAACAAAAGAAATGAACAATCTATTCAATGAAATAATACTAGAAAATTTTCCAAACATAAAGAATAAAGTGGAAAATCAAATACAAGAGTCTTATAGGATGCCAAACATAGAAAATCACGACAGATCCACATGAAGGCACATTATAATGAAAATATCTAGCATACAAAAAAAAGGAGATAATCTTAAAGGCTGCAAGAGAGAGGAATCAGATCACATATAGGGGGAGACCAATTCATATCTCAGCAGATTTTTCAATCCAGAACCTCAAAGCCAGGAGATCCTAGAACAACATATACCAAGATCTGAAAGAAAATGGATGCCAACCAAAATCTTATATCCAGCAAAACTAAGCCTTTGATTTTGATGGTGAAATAAAAACTTACATGATAAACAAAAGTTAAAAGAATTTATAACTAGAATGCCTGCACTACAGACAGAACATCCTTGGCAAGATTTTTCATGAGGAGGAAATTTAAAACAACAATGAAAATCAATAGAGGGACATATTATAATAATAAAAAAAAATCAAAGGAGAAACTAGGTCAAGTTAAATACCAAAAATAATTGGGAATATAAATTATGTCTCAATAATAACCCTGAATGTTAATGGCCTAAGCTCACCAAACAAAAGACATGTACCAGCAGATTTGATTTAAAATGAAAAGACCCAATAATATGCTGCCTTCAAGAGACTCATCTCATAGGAAAAAAGACATCCACAGACTGAAAGTGAAAGGTTGGGAAAAATCATACCACTCACATTGACTGCAGAAACAAACAGGGAGTTCCATCCTCATATCAAATAAAGTAGACTTCAAGCCAAAGTTAAACAAAAGGGATAAAGAAGGACATTTCATACTGTTTAAGGTAACCTTACACCAACAAGTCATAACAATCACAAATATTATACCCCAAAGAATGGAACATCTACATTCATCAAACTTTTCTCAAGTTTAAGAGTCAAATATACCACAGCAATAATTCTGGCTGACTTTAGCACACCCATTTCACCACTGGATAGATGTTTGAAACAAAAGCTAAACAAAGAAATTATAATCAATAATACAATCAGTAATTTAGACTTAACTTACATATATAGAACATTTCATTCATCAATGAGTGAATACCCTTTCTCCTCAGCAGCATGTGGATCCTTCTCTAAAGTAGACCACATACTATGGCACAAAGCAACTCTTAGCAAATACAAAAAAAATAGAGATACTACTCTGCACTCTATAAGATCATAATGGAATGAATTAGAAATCAATGATAAGAAATAAAAATTACTCTAACATCTGGAGACTAAACAAAATGCTACTGAATGAACAATGAGTTACAAAAGACATCAAGGAGAAGAATAAAAAAATCTTAGAGGTAAATGAGAACATGGACACAACATATTGAAATCTCTGGGACACTATGAAAGCAGTACTAAGAGGAAAGTTCATTGCATAGAGTTCATTTCTTAAAAGAAAAAAAAAGTCAACAAATAAATGGCTTAACATTACACCTCAAAGCCCTAGGAAAAAAAAAAACAACAATCAACCCAGAAACAGTAAAAGACAGGGAGTAATTAAAATCAGAGCTGAAATCAATGAAATTGAAAAGAAAAGAAAAGAAAAAATTGACAAAAACTTTTTAGTTGTTTTTTTTTGAAAAAATAAATAAGATTGATAAATCCTTAGCCATGCTAATGAAGAGAAAAGAGAGAGGAAACTCAAATTACCAACACCTGTGATGAAAAAGTAAATATCACAAAAGAAACTATAGGAATACAGAAGATAACTAGAAATCATCTTGAAAATTGTACTCCAATAAATTAGAAAATATCAAAGTCATTAACAATTTTTTAGAGTCGTATAATTTGCCCAGACTGAATCAGGATGATATACACAAGTTAAACAGATCAATTTCATGCAAAAAAATAGAAGATGCCATCCGAAGCCTTCCAACTAAGAAAAGCCCAGGACCAGAGGGATACAAAGCTGAGTTCAACAAGAACGTTAAAGAACTAATACCAATACTCCTCAAATTATATCATAAAATAGATAAAGAAAGAACACTTCCAAACTCATTCTATGAGGCTAATATCACACTGATTCCAAAACCAGAGTAAGACACCTCAAAGAAAGAAAACTTTAGACCAATATCTCTAATAATGAACACAGATGAAAAATTCTCAATAAAATTCTGGCAAATTGAATACAAAAACATATCAAAAAGATAATGCACTATGATCAAGTAGAATTCATCCCAGGGATGAAAGATTGGCTCAACATATGGAAATCAATATATGTAATTCATCACATTAATAGACTTAAAAATAAGAATCATATGATCATCTCAATAGATGCAAAAAAAAAAAATTCGGCAAATACAGCACCCCTCATGTTCAAAACATTAGAGATAACCAGGGACATATCTCAACATTTTAAAAGCTATCTAGGCTAAGCCTCAGGCCACCATCATTATAAATGTAGAAAAATTGAAAGCATTCCCTCTAAAAACTGGAAAAAGACAGGGATGCCCTCTTCTATCTATCAGAGTTCTTGAAACTCTAGCCAGAGCAATAAGATAAAAGAAATTAAAGGGTTACGGATAGGGAAAAAAAAACTCAAATGAGCACTATTTGCCAAATATATGATTTTATACCTAGAAGATCCCAAACATTTCACTAGAAAACTTCTAGAACTAATAAATTAATTCAGCAAAGTACTAGGATATAAAATCAACATCTATAAATCAAAGGTATTTCTGTACATCAGTGACAAATCCTCTGAAAGAGAAATGAGAAAAACTACCCCATTTACAATAGCTTCAAAAAAATACTTAGGATCAACTTAATGCAAGAGGTGAAACATCTCTACAATGAAAACTACAGAACACCAAAAAAGAAGTTACAGAAGACCTAAGAAGATGAAAAGATCTCCCTTGTTCTTGCATAGGCAGAATTAATATTGTCATAATTATCATATTACCAAAAGCACTATACAGATTTAATGCAATTCCAATTAAAATCCCAATGACATTCCTCATAGAAATAGAAAAAGCAGTCATGAAATTCATCTGGAAAAATAAGAGACCCAGAATAGCTAAAGCAATCCTTAGCAAGAAGAGTGAAGCAGGTCGCATCACTACCAGACCTAACTATATTTCAGAGCAATAGTAATAAAAAATGGCATGATATTGGTACCAAAATAGATTTGTAGACCAATGGTACAGAATAAAGGAAACAAAGACAAACCCACATAAATACAGTTATTTCATATTAAACAAAGATGTCAAAATCATATATTGGAGAAAGGATAGCCTCTTCACCAAATGGTGCTAGGCAAAGTAGAAATTTATATGTAGAAAAAAGAAATTAAGCCCCTCTCTCTCACCATGCACAAAACTCAACTCAAAGTGGATCAAGGACCTAGGAATTAAACCAGAGACCCTGGGTCTAATAGATGAAAAAGTAGGCCCAAATCTCCATCATGTCAGATTAGGCCCTGACTTCCTTAATAAGACTCCTATTGAGCAAGAAATAAAATCAAGAATCAATAAATGGGATGAATTCAAACTAAAAAGCTTCTTCTTAGGTAATGAAACAATCAGTGAGCCGAATAGAGAGCCTACAGAATGGGAGCAAAGTTTTTACCATACACACATCAGATACAGCACTAATTTCTAGGATATATAAATAACTCAAAAATCTTAACACCAAAATTACAAATAGCCCAATCAATAAATGGGCCAACAAACTGAGCAGACACTTCTCAGAAGATGATATATAATCAATCAACAAATATATGAAAAGATGTTCACCATTTCTAGCAATTAGAGAAATTCAAATCAAAACTCCTCTAAGATTTCATCTCACTCCAGTCAGAATGGCAGCTATTAAGAATACAAACAACCATAAGTATTGAGGAGGATGGAGGAGGGGAGGCACACTCATACATTGCTAGTGGGACTACAAATTGGTGCAGCCAAAATGGAAAGCAATATGAAGATTCCTTGGAAAACTTGGAGTGGAACCACCATTTGACCTAGCTATCCCACTCTTCGGTGTATACTCAAAGGACTTAAAAACAGCATACTACAGGGACACAGCTACTTTAATGTTTATAACAGCAAAATTCACATTAGCTAAATTGTGGAACCAACCCAGATGCCCTTAAGTAGATGAATAGATAGGGAAACTTTGTATACATACACAATGGAACATTACTCAGAATTTAAAGAGAATAAAATCATGGCATTTTCAAGAAAATAGATGGAGTTGGAGAATATTATGCTAAGTGAAGTAAGCCAATCCAAAAAAAAAACAAATGCTGAATGTTTTCTCTGATATGAGGATGGTGATCCATAATGGGGATGGAGGGAGCATGGGAAGAATGAACAAACTTTAGATGGCAAAGGGGAGGGAGAGGAATGAAGGGGGAATATGGGTAGGAAAGATGGAAAAATGAGATGGACATCATTACTCTAAGTACATGTATTAAAAAAAAAAGAATCTGAATAGACATTTCCCCCAAAGAATATACACAAGTGGTTAATAAGCACATGGAATAATAATCATTATGGGAAATCATTATGTAAAAAGCAAAACTTCAATGAAATGCCATTTTGCACCCAACTAGGATGTCTATAACAAAACTATGGAAAATAATGTGGTAAAAATGTAGGGAAATCAGAATCCTCTTACACTGCTGTTAGGAATGTTACAGCATTCAGCTGACTTGGAAAAGTTTTTGCAATTCCTCTCAATTTAAATGAAGTTGCTATATGACCCTGAAATTCAACCCTTATATGTACATACTCTAGATAATTTTAAATACCCTCTAGTCAGACTTTCGTCACTGTGACCAAACTGACAAGAGCAACTTAAAGGAGGACAAGTTTATTTGGCTCACAGTTTCAGAGGTTCAGTTCTTGGTTAGTCAAGTCCATCGCTCTCAGACCAAGGTAAGGCAGAACATCATGGTAAAAAGGCATGGCAGGAGCTTGGGGATATAGCTCAGTTGATAAAGTGCTTGCTTTACATGTACAAGGCTCTGGGTTCAATCCTCAGCATCACAAAAAAAAAAAAAGTCATTCCAGAAAGAAGCCACAACCCTCATGGTGGCAGGGAAACAAGGAAAGAAAGAGGAAGGGACTTCAGGAAAGATGAGCCCTTCCAGAGCATAACTTCAATACCAATCTCCCTCCGGGTACACTCTACCTGTCTATGGTTATCATCTAGTGCATTCAAACTAGGATGGACTGATTAAGTTACACCTCTCATAATTGAATCATTTCACTTCTGAATGTTCTTGCACTAACACAGGAGCATTTGGGGTCATCTCATTTCCCAGTCATAAAAATAGCAGCATTATACATAATAATAAAAATTCAGAAACAATCCACCTATGCAGTAACTGATGAATGGGTGAAAAACTGTGGTATATATGCAATGAAATATTATGCATCCATAAAAAGAATGGAGAACTGATATGTGGCCCACAATGATTGAACCTGTAAATATATTATGCTAAGTAAAATAAGCCAGACAAAAGACCACAGCTTGTATGATTCCATTATATAACATCCTGAACAAAGAAGCCCACAGACACAGCAAGTATATCAAGTGGTTTTCAGGGACTGAGTGAAGTGGGAAAATGAGAGTGACTGCTCATGGTCACAGGGTTTCTTTTGGGGGTGAGAAAAATTCTGGTGATAGATAGTAATGCTGATTTCACAATCTTGTGAACGTAATAAAGTCAACTTTTTCACTGCTGTGACCAAAAATCTGATAAGAACAATTTTAGAGGAGGAAAAGTTTATTTAGGGCTTCCAATTTCAGAGTTCTCAGTATACAGATGGCCAACTCCATTGCTCTGGACCTGAGGTAAGGTAGAACATCAGGGTGAAAGAATGTGAAGAAGAAAAGTACCCCCGAACATGACAATCAAGAAGCAGAGAGAGGGAGAGAGAGAGAAAGCTCTTCTATCTGTGGACAAAATATCAACCCCAAAGGCATGCTCCCAGTGACTCACCTCTTCCATCAAAACCCTACCTGCCTACAGTTACCACCCAGTTAATCCCTATGAAGGGATTAATGTGCTGATTAAGTTAGTGCTCTCATAATACAATCATTTCCCCTCTATAATTTCTTGCCATAATAGTTATGTAAGTCAATACCTCTATTTACTACCTATAGATCTTGCCTATCTAGTTATCAAAATAGATACCTACCAGTCAAAAGCTCTGTCTTGTTGCACACTGTTGAATTATGATGATTTCCTCGCATGGTTACACACTACAACGGGGGCTCTTAATTTCAGCCTCCTGTTGTTGTGCTTAACTATAAGGAATCTATCATTTGAAGATTGAATGAAAGATTGCCTCTGAATCTTCCTTTAAAATATGGTTAGTGGGTGGAGTCACTGGCTTTATAAAATATATCCTTTGATTGTGGCAAGCTCTCTTAGATCTTTGGATCCTTCATTAAACATCTATAAAGCAGTTCTAGCACTTATTTCACTTATTCTGGGCCATCCTTCTGCCCAAATGTCAAAGGCATTAAAGTATTAATACATAAAGTATTTCCATGTAAATAATCTCCATTGTCTGCCCCCATGCATTGTCTTGTGCTTCCTCATCCATTACTAAATCAGCTTTCTTGATTTCTGAAGTGCTTAGTAGCCACTTCATGAAGTTCCTTTCATGGACTTTCCCCTTCTTCCAGAAGCAGGCTCGATTTTCCTTAGTCTAGGATTATGTAACTAGTTATTTTCTAGTAACAGTGAGGCGTGATCTTGAGGTGGATGTGTATTATATTGCAAGGCACACACCTTAGTTGGTGCCTTCCCTTTTCAGCAGGCCATGTGAGGGAGCCTTTTTCCATATTAATGACCCAAAAGATTCAAAGGAAAATATTCTCATATTAGAAACCAGATTCTAACATTTTCTTTACTTGGACCCTGACTTTAGATGAGTTTCCACAGTTGTGATCAGGCTTTTTTACAATTCCTCCACTCTCATAATGGGTGTTTGTTCTAGATTTTTAGCACAGCCAGTAACTGTGAGCAGTGTGCACATTGCTTATGCACTACCATGGGGCCTTTCATTTTTCTCACCATGGCCTGACTTGATAGCTGGCCTCACTTTATAGCTGAATGACCTCTGCCTGCTCTTTACTTCTTCCAGTGCTTTGGGGCCTAGTTTATAATCAGCCTGCTCACTATTCTTATAAAATAACACAATCTCACCTCTCTCAAATTCTAGACCTCTGTCTCAACTTAAACCATCACAGGCCAGAGTCTTGCTAACTTAGATGTTGCCCTATGTGCAAGGTTATGGTCATCTTACCACCAACAGGGGCCTCTTGCCATTGGGCCTGTGAGTGATTCAATTTTAACATCCCAATTTGAGCATGTTTCCATAGGGTCACTACTAGTGTTAACTCCCTTAATTTGTGTTTACTTAGAGATCTCTGATATAAGAATTTGAGTACAAATAGTTTTACTGGGCAGAAGTGATCTCAAGAAAAACCTGTACTTTCCTGGCAGATAAAGTAAGTGAGACCAGAGAGGAAGAGAATGCAACAACCCATGTGTTACCCAGCAGCACAGCACTGCCAGCAACTGAGGTTCATTCCCTTTCTGGAAGTCTGGAAACCACATACAACATACACCTAGGAATTAGCCTAGCCTGTGCGTAGAGGATGCTGTAGTACTTATTAGTATTGCCTGGAGGTTGCTTTCCAGGACATTAAATCCCTCACTCTTCTCTTCCTACCCAACATGTAAAGTACAGCAGGATTAGCCAAACAGCTTTCAATCAAGAGTGGTAACTGTTTGCATTTTAGCTTGTATATGAATGATATATGCTGAGGAGATGAGACCAGGATACTGGCAAAATATGCTGCACAGTAATGATTTTCAAATTTATATATACAGTCTAGACTTCTGCATTAGTATTTCACTGCTGTAACTAAAGCACCTGATATAAATAACTTATTAGGAGCAAGGATTTAGTTTGGCTTATGTTTTAAGAGTTTTGAGTCCATGGTGAGCTGCCTGCATTGCTTTGAAGCAGAACATCATGGAGAAAAGATGCTTATCACACAGCCAGGAGGCCGAAGGAGAATGGGGGAGCTGGAAGGATAGAGACTAGAAATGCCCTTCTAGGGCATGCATCTAGTGACCTCCTTCCAATTATGCTTCACCACCTGCAACTACCAACACTTCTCAGCAATCCCTTCTGCTAGCAATGGATTCATTGACTGCTGAGGTCAGAGCCCTCATGATCCACCCCTGACAATTGTTGCATTGGGGTCCAAGTCTTTTACACATGAACCTTAGGGAGACATTCTAGATTCAAACCATAATACCTTCTCTCCTGTGCAATGTGCACACTGCTCACAGTTATTGGCTGTGCTAAAAATCTGTGTGTTTTAAAGAGGGAAACCAAACTTACAAAAATTTTGTGGCTAATTTTAAGTGAAAGATGATTATCTGATGTCAATATAGAAAGTGAGACTTCTTGGTTCACTCAGAGGCTGTTTTGGTGGTGAATCCCTTAAAAATTTGGTTGTGCATACACACAGTAGGGAAGTTGGTGTCACGTGAATGGTTGTAAATGTAGTGGTTCAGCAGAACATTCGGGGATATTTGTCTTCAGCAAAGATTCATTGATGGGAGAAGCCTGTATTATATCAATGATATTGATAAGTAAGCAGCCTATCAATTGTAGCAAATGTCCAGAGTAACCCAGAAACAGGAGATTGTATGATACCTGACAATATAAATCCAGAGATGACAAATATTCTGTACCATTCAAATCTGACTCTCCTAGTATGAATAAGTTTTCTTCAGTATTATGCTTGATTTAAAACTACATAAAATCATGTGCAGAATAGACAAATTTTCAGAATCTCTGTATTTAATTTGATTATTTAAAGGAAAAAATTTAGTCTATTTACTAGATAATGACATGTGTTATTCTGATTGAATTATTAAAATAATTTCAATCATGCTCATATAATAGGGCAGATCGTTGAAATTTCCTTCTTGTGTTACCTGGGGAAAAGAATGAGATTCATTACCACAAATTTCCACTCTTGGATGATTTATTCCCCAGCCTTCATTATGGGAGTTGACCACAAGTGTCCCATCATTAAAGTGCTCTTAATTCTGTCAGGGAGAGGATATATATGTATTATATCTTAAATTCAAAGAAAGCTGAAGTCTGGAGTTTTCTGTCTTCTTAAAATGATGCTCTCCTCAAATTATCTTTTAGGAGGCAGGAGAAAGATGCAAATAGATCACATCTGTAATAAAAATATAAGTGATTTCAAAAGCTCCATTTTAGCATGTATAGAAGATGTGATATACAAATTTGGTGACCTGCAGTTCCAGCACTAAGCACCTTACCTCCAGGTAAGTAAAGAGCTTTTGACATGGATGTGAACACATTTTAAGATATGAGTCAAATAGAGACTCATTTATTCTATTATACTTTATGTCATTTGAGTGTATCATAATAATTTGTTACTTATAATTAAATTTTATCATTTTAAAATTGTATTTAAGATGTGTTTTTCTATCTGTGGTTCTGTGGTTCCTTGTATTTAAATTTTAAAATGCTATTATTTTGTATGCAAAATTAACCTCCTGTTTTCTGATAATAAACTTAATACTCATTTAACAATTTTTAAAAGGCCTTGAAATTCATAAAGAGTTCTCCAAAATTAGAACTCTAATGAGTCTATTTTATATTTTTAATATCTATCTTAATAGAACTTTATTGAATTATAATTTATGTATCAAAAAGTTAATTCATTTTTAGAGTACAATTCAATGGTTTGATTTTAGAATGCAGTTGACTCAATAGCAAGTAAGAGATCTTTATATTAACCTCCTTAGTTTTCCACTTGATTATTTTAACGGTCCACTTAATCTTCATTTAAAAGAAACACTAAATTAAATTATATTTTTAAATTACATGTGAAAACTTTTTTATAAAGACTCCCTAATAGAGAATTGCTAATTGAGTTGAGAAAAATCTAGGTGGCCTTTAGGTAAGTGAATTTTTTTTAAGAGAGAATTTTAGTATTTATTTGTTTTTATTTTTTAGTTTTCAGCACACACAACATCTTTGTTTGTATGTGGTGCTGAGGATCAAACCCGGGCAGCACGCATGCCAGGGGAGCATGCTATCGCTTGAGCTACATCCCCAGCCCCATGTGAAAACTTTCATGGGTACAAAAAAGGTAAAGAATACAAGTAGAGGTACTGATCTATGGCATGTGTGATACACGCTAGGATGGCTGTCAGGCTAACAGCCAAACCTGCAAATGTTCTTCAGTTGTGATTATGTTCATGGTGTCCACAAGGCATTAGTTAACACTTTAGACTAAAACTATATTACATTTTAATTTAAAAGAATGAAAATTAAGATAAATTAAAATCCTCATGTAACTATGCTATTATTTAGATCTCTTTCCTCAAAGATGTTCTCTGAGAATATGATACATGCCATTCTGTAACACATACAACACAATAGTGCTGTTTCCATAAAATATCTAAAGAACAAACATAATCTAGTTTTAAGATCTGAGACTATACTGTATTTATATGCAACACCTTAATACACTTTTACATTCAGAACCTGATTTTTTAGCTTAAATAAATCTTGTTCTCTTAAACTTTCTCATCCACTGCTTCTCCTGACTCAGGAGATTGGTATTTGGGTACATAGATAGAGACACCCACCAGAATTTTTTGCTTGTCTTTTGTTTTTGTTTTTGTGGCAATCAATGGGGAGAGAGATGTGTGTGCAATTTTCTATGTTTGACATATTAATAATTTAGTTGCAACTTCAATTGTTTAAAAACAATTGCCCACTGGCCAGTGGTATCTACCCTGATGGGTAAATAAAACCAGGAAATCTTCATATTCAATCCTCTTAAGGATTATTGGTTCATTCTCTTCATTGGATTACTTCCACATCTCCCATGGACAAAAGCCACAAAGGGAAGAAAAAATGTTTCAATAGCTCTCACCTATGCTGAAGTCTTCTAGAATGCCCAACTACCCCCATGGAAAGATTAAAGTCTGAATGGGGCAGATATACATGTTGGTATGGACTTGTTTATAAAATTCCATCTATTGTTAAATTATCTGTTACATATGAAACTTATATTGAAACAACCCCTAGCTGATCACTTTCATGTGCCTGGCAGTTGATAGCACTTTCACTTAACACCTCTCTTCCCTTCCTTCCTTCATTCTTTCCTACTTTTGTTCCTTTCTTCTTTCCTTCATCCTATTTGCCTGCCTTCCTGATTTTTCTACCATTCTATCTTCCTGCCTTTGCTTATATTTTAATTGATAAAATTATATATATTTATAGTGTACAAATTATATATATTTATGATGTACAAATATATATATTTTCATATATGTTGTGGGATGGCTAAGTCAAGCTATTTTACATGCATTCTCTAAAAAATTTGCCATTTTTTGTAGTTAGAACATGTAAAATCTGCTGTCTCCACAACATTGAAGTATACAATATACTGTTGCTAGCTATGATGTTAAATAGATTCTCTTGTGTAACTACAACTTTTTGCCTTTTGACCAACTTTGCCCATATTCTCTCACCTCCCACCATCTGATAACTACATTATACTCTGTTTTTATGAACTCTACTTTTCTAGATTCCACATATTATTAAGATCATGCAGTATTTGTCTTTCTGTGAGTGAGGACTCCCCTTCGCATAATGTGCTCTAGGTTCTTCCAACCTGACACAAATGACATGATTACCATTTCTTTGTGTTGATGAAATACAGAATCTGATACCTGGGACAATGGAAATGAAAAATTATTCGGTGGTGTCAGAATTTGTATTGCATGGACTCTGTTCTTCACAATATCTACAAAAATTTTTCTTTGTATTTTTCTCTGGGATGTATGTGGCCATTATTCTGGGTAACCTCCTCATTGTGGTCACTGTAATTTCTGCCCCCAACTTGCAGTCCTCCCCTATGTACTTCCTGCTAGGGAATCTGTCCTTCTTGGATATGTGGCTGTCCTCATTTGCCACCCCCAAGATGATCAGAGATTTCCTTACTGATAGAAAGATAATCTCCTTTGGAGGATGTATGTTTCAAATCTTTCTCTTGCACTTTACTGGAGGGGCTGAGATGGTGCTGCTGGTTTCCATGGCCTATGACAGATACGTGGCCATATGCAAACCCTTGCACTATATGACAATGATGAGCCGGCAGACTTGCATCAAGCTGGTGTTCATTTCCTGGGTCATTGGATTTCTGCATTCCATCAGTCAAGTAGCCTTTACTGTGAATTTACCTTACTGCGGCCCCAATGAGGTGGACAGCTTCTTCTGTGACCTTCCTCTGGTGATCAAACTTGCCTGCATGGACACCTATGTCTTGGGTATACTAATGATCTCGGACAGTGGCTTGATTTCCGTCAGCTGTTTCCTGCTGGTCATGATCTCCTACACTGCCATCCTCCTCAGTGTCCGGCAGCGTGCTGCAGGAAGCGTCACCAAAGCTCTGTCCACTTGCTCTGCCCATATCATGGTGGTCACACTCTTCTTTGGGCCCTGCATTTTCATTTACCTGTGGCCTTTTAGTAGGTTTTCTGTGGACAAGCTCTTGTCTGTGTTTTACACTATTTTCACTCCACTCTTGAACCCCCTTATCTACACATTGAGAAATGAGGAGATGAAAACAGCTATGAAGAAACTGCGGAACCAAGTTGTGACTTTTCACTGACTTCCTGCTTTGCATGGTCTCTCATGCTTCCACTTATTCAGGAGATACAGATTCTTAAATATGATTCTTATCAAAGATTTCTTTCTGACTTGTGTTTACATAATTATAATATGTTCTGTAAAAGGTGATTCACTTCAACAAAATTATTTATATAATTCATATACATATACATATACATATATATATGAATGCCTATGTAGATGATGCATAATCGTCACCCATATACATTTTAAAGTTAACTCTATGATTACCTTTCTTGTTAAAACAAGATTTATGTTACTAGTTATTTTGCTTAAAATGTTGATACAAAATTAATTTTCATTTCATAGTCATAGCCTAATATAGCAATGGGAAATATTCAAAACATGATATATTTGGCACTCAGAGGATAGACTGGGATTAAATAATAAATGCCCTCTGCATTTGTATCCTGATTTTCATAAGCTTTAGAGGACAAAATAGTTCACTAATTCAAGATATTATCAATTTTAAAAATCATATTTTTCCTTGTGTATATTATGCTTAATGCTTTTATTTAAAAAAAATGCTTGCAACTGATAGGCAATTTCAGTAGTTAGCTATAACATGGGAAAATCCATATTTATTAAAAATGCATTTTATGGCTAAATTATTAGGTGTAATAAGCTAATATGTTACAGTTAATATGAATTTGGTTATTAAATTAATACATTTCACCCAAAGTTGATTCTCAATAAGCACTGCATCTTTTACTGAGCTGATCCTACCCTTTGGGCCATCATTTAATAGGAAGTATGTTCTTGGATTCCACAAATTCAGATCTTATGCTGAATTTTTGTTTTTATTTTTTATTGGCCCTTTTTAGTTATACATAACATTAAGATTCATTTTGTCCTACTTATAAAATCATGGAATATGATTTTCTCAAATTCAGTTCCTATTACTTCCTCTTCTCTCTCTCCTCTTCCCTTCTCTTGTTTTCTTTTCTCTACTGTTCTTTCTGCTATTTACTTATAGGTTTTCTTTTAAAATTAGTGTCTTTGGATGTACATGATGGTAAGATTCACTGTAGCATATTTATACATGTACATAGGAAAGTTCCTCCTTTATCCCATCCCCCTTCCCTCCCACTCAATCCCCTTCATATACTCCACTGATTTTTCTTCTATCTTGATAGAATCCCCCCTTTTTTCCTCTTTTCTTTTCTCTCCCTCTTCCTCTTAATCTCTCTCTCTCTCTCTCTCTCTCTCTCTCTCTCTCTCCCTCCCTCCCTCCCTCCCTCCCTCCCTCCCTCCTTCTTTCTCATTGTCTTGTTCCCCTCACCCCCTTTACTTTGGACTTGTTCCTGAATACTACAAAGACTCTCATAAACAACAGTTGAATTTGATTTTAAATAAATTAACCTTCAGAAATTCAAGCAATTTTCTCATAGGTTGACTTGGAAACATCAAACTAAAGGAAAGGATTAGAAATTGAATAAATTAAATAACCAGATGAAACTTCCAAAATTGTTGAATAGTCTTCAATCAGAGAAACATGCTGTGGGTATTCTCTGACATCCCTTATTACTGCAACTCTACACATGTGCATAAATATAATAGAACATACAAGAATTCCAATTTTGTCTTAAGATTATATCCTTTACCTGCTATTATAACAATACTGTATTTCTATTTTATAGACTTTGCACATAATTAATTTTCATAATCAGTTACATTTATGTATATGAACATTTAAAGAGCTTAAGAGGATGTCAATGTTTGCCTTAGTTATTGATATAATACTGACTATTGACAGTAATAGACTTTAGAGGTATTTTTATTTGATTTTTTATTAGATTAATTTTACATGTTAGTATGAGTCCATCCCATTTATTGATTCTTGGTTTTAATTCTTGCACTATAGGAGTCTTATTAAGGAAGTTAGGGCCTAATCCCACATGATGAAGATTAGGGCCTACTTTTTCTTCTATTAGACGCAGAGTCTCTGGTTGTCTTCCTAGGGTCTTGATCCACTTTGAGTTAAGTTTTGTGCATGGTGAGAGAGAGGATTTTAATTTCATTTTGTTGCATATAGATTTCCAGTTTTCCCAGCACCATTTAATGAAGAGGCTATCTTTCCTCCAATGCATGTTTTTGGTGCCTTCGTCTTATATAAGATAATTGCACATAGCCACATCAATGTTTATAGCAGCACAATTCACAATAGCTAAACTGTGGAACCAACCTAGATGCCCTTCAGTAGATGAATGGATTAAAAAATGTGGCATACATACACAATGGAATATTATTCAGCAATAAAAGATTTAAAAAATTATGGCATTTGCATGTAAATGGGTGCAGTTGGAGAAGATAATGCTAAGTGAAGTTAGCCAATCCCCAAAAAACAAATAGTGAATGCTATCTCTGATATAAGGTGACTGACTTATAGTGGGGTAGGAAGAGGGAGCATGGGAAAAATAGACTAACTCTAGATAGGGCAGAGGGGTGGGGAGGGAAGGGAGGGGGCAGGGGATTAGCAAAGGTGGTGGAATGTGATGAACATCATTATCTAAAGTACATGTATGAAGACATGAATTGGTGTGAAAATACTTTATATAAAAACAGAGATATGAAAAATTGTGTTCTTTATGTGTAATAAGAATTGTGATCCATGCTGCTGTCATGTATTTAAAAATAAAAGCAATTGAAAAACAAAAACCAAAAAAACAAACAAAAAATTTTTACATGTTAATGGTGCTCTGTGTGAAATTTAACATTTCAATACATGCATCAGCATATATGAATCAAATCCAGCATCCCTCTATTCAACTTTTTTCCCCACATCCAGTGCTTTTTTTTTCATGATCCTCCTGCCTTAACCTTTTGAGTTGCTGGTATTATAGGTTTGTGCCACAGTGTCTGGTCCTTTATTCGCTCTTTCTACTTTCTAGTAATCACTATTTCATAATCAGGTTGACAGTTTTTAAAATTCTGCATGTGAGAAAGAACAGGTTATACTTCTCTATGGATTTGGCTTTTCCTTAACACAATGTCCTCCTGTCTTATCCATTTTGCCTCCAAGAGCAGCTTTTCATTATTCTTTATGGTTTAATAATATTTCATTTTGCACATATACCATATTTTGTTTATCCATTTTTCCATTGATGTGTGTACCTAGATTAATTCTGTATCTTGGCTATTATGAGTAGTCAGATACTTATGGCATGAGGTTATTTCCTTGTTAAACTGATTTAGTTACATTTGGAGATATACCAAGAAGTAGGATAGCTGGATCACATGATAGCTCATTTTTTTAGTTTCTTGAAGAAAATTAATATTGTTCTACATGTTTGTACCATCTTTATCATCAAAATGAAACAGATACTATTTATACATATAGTTATTAAATAAATAAATATTTTTGAACACGTACTATATTCATATTTTAGACACTGAACTAGTTTTGGAAGTAGAATATTTAAGAACATATATTCCAAGACTCTCAAATCTTTCAGTTTAATGGAATGAAGGCAAGTAGACAGGAACAAAATATACATAGGACATGTTGTAAAAGCCCATGAAAGGAAACAACCTAGGTTTATAGTTAGGGAAAGGGAAATGTGTGTGTGTGTGTGTGTGCTTGCGTGTGCACGCACGCACATGTGTGTTTTCAGCACAGGAACACTCACATAGAAAGTTCCTTAATATCTGATCACATGAGGTTTCAAACCTCTTAGAACTATCCAGTGACTCATACTCCATTTCTAATCTCTATTCCAGTTTCCATCTTTCTTTGACCAATTCATATTCATTCCTGAGGATGAATATGAATCATTGCACTGTCAGTCTAGGTGCGGACATCTCGGGGTTTAGTTAGTTGTGTAAGCTGATATGCATGGCTGTTGGATGTATTAGTGAAACTCAAGTACAAGAAATCATCAGTTTCTGTTTTGTGAAAATTATGGGCTCTGGTATGGAACTTGTCATTGTCAGTTCAGAGGAAGCCACAAATTGCAAATTAAAGAAGTTACTATCTGTGGAAGTGTTTGTGAAATTCATTTCCCATTCAACTCAGGGGTCTTAACCACTGAGCAACATCCCCAGCCCTTTTTATTTTATTTTTTATTTTGGGATAAGTTCTTGCTAATTTCATGAGGCTAGCTTCAAACTTGAGATTCTCCTGCCTCAGCCTCCCGAGTTGCTGGAATTATGGGCATGGGCCACCACACCTGGCTCATTTCCCATTTTTTAACGAGGTGATTTAAATCGTGATACAGTGTAGGCTTTTTTTAAAAAGCAAGCAAGCCAGCCTCCGTGTGGCTTACCTGTAATCCCAGCTACTGGGAGTCTGAAGCAGAAAGATTGCAAGTCTGAGGCCAGCCTGGCAACAGTGATACCCCACACTCAAACATAAAATTCAAATAATATGGCTTTGTAATTGACATTAGGATTTAAATTGTAGGAATTTTAATTGTAGGAATTAATCTCAGAAGTCTGCTTTTCACTGTAAGCTGCCTCAACTCACTCTTAATCACTACTAGCATTAAAAATTATTGGATAATTGCTAATGTCAACCACTTGCACTAAATACTGTTTAGAAAGATTTTCTTATGAGAAAATGCTCTATTAAGGGAGCAGGATGTGTTACCAGAAGTATATCACTAGGATATACTAATTCTAGTAATGCAACCTCCTAAAATATATTGTTTATGGCTAAAAGACAAGGTCAATAAGAAATTTCTGAGAAGTTCAAGGAATCTGACATATTCCTTCTTCTCTTTAACTGCAATCATTGATAGATCAACTGATTCTTCTTCTAATTCTCTGTGACATATCAATGTTTCTCTTCAACATGGATATTAAAATAAATTTTAAATCAAATTATTTAACTGAAGCATTTTACTATTGTAAGTAATTCCTACATATTCAGTTCTCAAATAAAACCTCAACATTTCAGGATATTTTTTGGAAGTAAAATTTTATTTCTATGTAGAAGAATTTTTTTTCTACTAAAGATTGAACCATGGGATGCATTTATTTATTGAATAATTATATATATATATATATATATATATATATATATATATATAGTATCTGTTTCATTTTGATGATAAAGATGGTACAAACATGTAGAACAATATCAATTTTCCTCAAGTTACATCTTCAGCACCCCCTCCATCTCTTTCTTTGATTTTTTATTTTAAGACAGGTCTCACTAAATTTCTTAAGGCCATGTTAATTTGTCCAACCTGAATTTGGGATACTCCTGCCTCAGCCTCCCAAGTCACTGAGGCTATAGGTTCAAATCACATCTCCAGGCTTCATTTTTATCTCTTCTTTGATTTCAGATGACATTTGAAGAAAAGGTTAGAAAAGACTTTCATAGAATAAAACTACATACTTTCAACCACTGGCTCTCCAGGTATCTCCCCTTCCATTGAGAATAACCTGGGGACCCTATCCAAGGAAGTGCCTCACTGCATTAAGGGCAGATCTCTGCAGAGTATTGCAGCTCTCATTGGTGGGCTATGCCCTCCAATGTGGTAGCAGACTCTAGCAGTTCACTGTTAATTTATTCTTCTTCCTGGGTTTTTATCTCCTAAATTCCAAAGAATGAACTCTGCTGACCAGGATGAGTGAGTATAACAGTAGGATTTATTGAAGAACAGGAACAGAATTCTTGCAGTGCAAGAAGGAACGTGGTAGCAGGTTTCCCCCACCAAGTGTGCTAGTCTAGTGCTTTATTTTTTTATTTTTTTTTTAATTTATTTTTTTATTGGTTGTTCAAAACATTATAAAGCTATTGACATATCATATTTCATACAATAGATTCAAGTTAGTTATGAACTCCCAATTTTACCCCAAATACAGATTGCAGAATCACATCGGTTACACATCCACATTTTTACATAATGCCCTATTAGTAACTGTTGTATTCTGCTACCTTTACTATCCTCTACTATCCCCCCTCCCTCCCCTCCCATCTTCTCTCACTACCCCATCCACTGTAATTCATTTCTCTCCTTGTTTATTTTCCCATTCCCCTCACAACCTCTTATATGTAATTTTGTATAACAGTGAGGGTCTCCCTCCATTACCATGCAATTTCCCTTTCTTTCCCTTTCCATCCCACCTCATGTATCTGTTTAATGTTAATCTTTTCTTCCTGCTCTTCCTCCCTGCTCTGTTCTTAGTTGCTCTCATTATATCAAAGAAGACATTTGGTATTTGTTTTTTAGGGATTGGCTAGCTTCACTAAGCATGATCTGCTCTAGTGCCATCCATTTCCCTGCAAATTCCATGATTTTGTCATTTTTTAGTGCTGCGTAGTACTCCATGGTGTATAAATGCCACATTTTTTTTATCCATTCATCTATTGAAGGGCATCTGGGTTGGTTCCACAGTCTAGCAATTGTGAATTGTGCTGCTATGAACATCGATGTAGCAGTATCCCTGTAGTACGCTCTTTTAAGGTCTTCAGGGAATAGTCCGAGAAGGGCAATAGCTGGGTCAAATGGTGGTTCCATTCCCAGCTTTCCCAGGAATCTCCATACTGCTTTCCAAATTGGCCGCACCAGTTTGCAGTCCCACCAGCAATGTACAAGAGTATCCTTTTCCCCACATCCTTGCCAGCACTTGTTGTTGTTTGACTTCATAATGGCTGCCAATCTTACTGGAGTGAGATGGTATCTTAGGGTGGTTTTGATTTGCATTTCTCTGACTGCTAGAGATGGTGAGCATTTTTTCATGTACTTGTTGACTGATTGTATATCCTCCTCTGAGAAGTGTCTGTTCAGGTCTTTGGCCCATTTGTTGATTGGGTTATTTGTTTTCTGATTGTTTAATTTTTTGAGTTCTTTGTATACTCTGGATATTAGGGCTCTATCTGAAGTGTGAGGAGTAAAAATTTGTTCCCATGATGTAGGCTCCCTATTTACCTCTTTTATTGTTTCTCTTGCTGAGAGAAAACTTTTCAGTTTAAGTAAGTCCCATTTGTTGATTCTTGTTATCAACTTTTGTGCTATGGGTGTCCTATTAAGGAATTTGGAGCCCGACCCTACAATATGTAGATCGGCGCCAACTTTTTCTTCTATCAGACGCAGAGTCTCTGATTTGATATCTAGGTCCTTGATCCATTTTGAGTTAACTTTTGTGCATGGCGAGAGGAGGGGATTCAGTTTCATTTTGTTGCATATAGATTTCCAGTTTTCCCAGCACCATTGGTTGAAGGTGCTATCCTCCCTCCATTGCATGCTTTTAGCTCCTTTATCAAATATAAGATAGTTGTAGCTTTGTGGATTAGTCTCTGTGTCCTCTATTCTGTACCATTGGTCCACCCTCCTGTTTTGGTACCAGTACCATGCTGTTTTTGTTACTATTGCTCTGTAATATAGTTTTAAGTCTGGTATCGCTATACCGCCTGATTCGCACTTCCTGCTTAGAATTGCTTTTGCTATTCTGGGTCTTTTATTTTTCCATATGAATTTCATGATTGCTTTATCCATTTCTACAAGAAATGCCGTTGGGATTTTGATTGGCATTGCATTAAACCTATAGAGAACTTTTGGTAATATCGCCATTTTGATGATGTTAGTTCTGCCAATACATGAACAGGGTACATTTTTCCACCTTCTAAGATCTTCTTCTATCTCTCTCTTTAGGGTTTTGTAGTTTTCATTGTATAAATCTTTCACCTCTTTTGTTAGGTTGATTCCCAAGTATTTTATTTTTTTGAGGATATTGTGAATGGGGTGTTTTTCCTCATTTCCATTTCAGAAGTTTTGTCGCTGATATACAGAAATGCCTTTGATTTATGCGTGTTGATTTTATATCCTGCCACTTTGCTGAATTCATTTATTAGTTCTAGTAGTTTTTTTGTAGACCCTTTTGGGTCTTCTAGGTATAGAATCATGTCATCTGCAAATAGTGGTAATTTAAGTTCTTCCTTTCCTATTTTTATGCCTTTAATTTCTTTCGTCTGTCTAATTGCTCTGGCCAGTGTTTCGAGAACTATATTGAATAGAAGTGGTGATAGAGGGCATCCCTGTCTTGTTCCAGATTTTAGGGGGAATGCCTTCAATTTTTCTCCATTCAGAATGATGCTAGCCTGAGGCTTAGCATAGATAGCTTTTACAATGTCGAGGTAAATTCCTGTTATCCCTAGTTTTTCTAATGTTTTGAACATAAAGGGATGCTGTACTTTGTCGAATGCTTTTTCTGCGTCTATTGAGATGATCATATGGTTCTTATTTTTAAGTCTATTGATGTGGTGAATAACATTTATTGATTTCCGTATATTGAACCATCCTTGCATCCCAGGGATGAATCCTACTTGATCATGGTGCACAATTTTTTTGATGTGCCTTTGTATCCGATTCGCCAGAATTTTATTGAGGATTTTTGCATCTAGGTTCATCAGAGATATTGGTCTGTAGTTTTCTTTCTTTGAGGTGTCTTTGTCTGGTTTCAGAATCAGGGTGATGTTGGCCTCATAGAATGAATTTGGCAGAGCTCCCTCTTTTTCTATTTCCTGAAATAACTTGAAAAGTATTGGTATTAATTCTTCCTTAAAGGTTTTGTAAAACTCCGCTGTATACCCATCCGGTCCTGGTCTTTTCTTGGTTGGAAGTCTTTTGATTGCTTCTTCTATTTCATCTATTGTTATTGGTCTGTTTAAGTTGTGAGTATCCTCCTGATTCAGTCTGGGCAAATCATATGACTTAAGGAATTTATCGATGTCTTCACTATCTTCTATTTTATTGGAATATAGGTTTTCAAAATAATTTCTAATTGTCTTCTGTATTTCTGTAGCGTCTGTTGTGATATTGCCTTTTTCATCCCATATGTTAGTAATTTGAGTTCTCTCTCTTCTTCTCTTCGTTAGCATGGCTAAGGGTCTGTCGATCTTATTTATTTTTTCAAAGAACCAACTTTTAGTTTTGTTAATTTTTTCAATAGTTTCTTTTGTTTCAATTTCGTTGATTTCCGCTCTGATTTTAATTATTTCTTGCCTTCTGCTACATTTGCTGTTGTTTTGCTCTTCCTTTTCTAGGGCTTTGAGATGAAGTGTGAGCTCATTTATTTGTTGGTTTTTCCTTTTTTGGAGGAATGACCTCCAAGCGATGAATTTCCCTCTTAAAACTGCTTTCATTGTGTCCCATAGATTCCGATATGTTGTGTCTGTATTTTCATTTATCTCTAAGAATTTTTTGATTTCCTCCTTTATGTCTTCTGTAACCCATTGATCATTCAGTAACATATTGTTCATTTTCCATGTGATGTAGGATTTTTCCTTCCTTCTTTTATCATTGATTTCCAGTTTCATTCCATTGTGATCAGATAAAATGCATGGTATTATCTCCACCCCTGTATATTTACTGAGGGTTGCCCTATGGCATAATATATGGTCTATTTTTGAGAAGGATCCATGTGCTGCTGAGAAAAAAGTATATCCACTTGATGATGGTTGATATATTCTATATATGTCAGTTAAGTCTAGGTTGTTGATTGTGATATTGAGTTATATAGTTTCTTTATTCAGCTTTTGTTTGGAGGATCTGTCCAATTGTGAGAGACGTGTGTTGAAATCACCCATAATTATTGTGTTGTGGTCTATTTGATTCTTGAACTTGAGGAGAATTTGTTTTATGAATGTCGCAGCACCATTATTTGGTGCATAAATATTGATAATTGTTATGTCTTGTTGGTGAATGGTTCCTTTTAACAGTATATAATGTCCTTCCTTATCCCTTTTGATTAATTTAGTCTTGAAGTCAATTTTATTCGATATGAGGATGGCCACCCCTGCTTGCTTACGAGGACCGTGTGCGTGGTATATTTTTTCCCAACCTTTCACCTTCAGCCTGTGTATGTCTTTTGCAATCAGATGTGTCCCCTGGAGGCAGCATATTGTTGGATTTGTTTTTTTAATCCATGTTACCAGCCTATGTCGCTTTATTGGAGAGTTTAAGCCATTAACGTTTAGAGTTACTATTGATATATGGTTTGTACTTCCAGCCATGTTTGATTATTATCTTCTTCTTTTTTTTTTTTTTAATTTAGTTTGTTTCTCCATGGTTAGCTTTCCCCCTGCCCTCTGTCTTTATAGAGGCACTTCCCACTGATGGTTTTGGTTATTGTTTTTCATTTCTTCCTCGTGTAGTGTTTTGCTCAAGATGATTTGCAATGCTGGTTTTCTGGCTGCAAATTCTTTTAGCTTTTGTTTATCATGAAAGATTTTTATTTCGTTGTCGTACCTGAAGCTTAATTTTGCTGGATACAGAATTCTTGGTTGGCATCCATTGTCTTTCAGTGTTTGAAATACGTTGTTCCAGGATCTTCTCCCTTTCAGCGTCTGTGATGAAAAATCCGTTGTTAACCTTATTGGTTTACCCCTGAATGTAATCTGCCTCCTTTCTCTTGTAGCTTTTAATATTTTCTCTTTGTTCTGTATATTGGATATCTTCATAACAATGTGTCTTGGCGTTGGTCTACTGTGATTTTGTGTGCTCGGTGTCCTGTATGTATCTACAATTTGTATATCCGTTTCCTTTTTTATTTCTGGAAAGTTTTCTGTAATTATTTCATTCAGCAGGCTACTCATTCCCTTGGTTTGAATCTCTGTACCTTCTTCTATCCCGATGACTCGTAGGTTTGGTTTTTTTATGTTATCCCATATCTCTTGGATGTTTTTCTCGTGGTTTTTAACCAGCCTTTCTGAGTTGGCTAGGCTCTTTTCAAGATGATATATTTTGTCTTCATTATCTGATGTTCTGGCTTCTACTTGCTCCACTCTGTTGGTGATACTCTCAATTGAGTTTTTAATTTGGTTTATCGTTTCCTTCATTTCTAGAATTATTGTTTGGGTTTTTTTAATAATCTCTATCTCCTGATAAAGATGCTTAACTTCTTCTTTTATCTGTTTATGTAATTCATTTTCAAAGTGTTCTTTCACTGTTTGGATTTGCTGTCTCGTATCTTCTTTAAGGTTCCATTCCATTTGTCTAAGGTATTCCTTGAGTTCTTTATATGACCATTTTTCTGCTGACTCTAGGTCCTCCTGAATATTTAGGCTGTCCTTCATTGTTTGTACTCCTTTTCTTCCTTGCTTTTTTATGCTGCTCATGTTACTTCTTGTTCTGTTTGACTGCTGAGTTTCTGTTTACTCTTATAGATTTATTTGATGCTTGGGAGGAAAGATATTAGAAGGGAAGGGAAGAAGTCACTAAAGATAGTGAGAGTAGGCAGGTAGAATTCAAGGAAGGGGGAATAAGAAAATTGAAAAGAAATGAAAAGACAAAAGGAACAAAAATAACAAAGATTAGATAATAAAGAAAGAAAGAAAAGACGAGAAAAAAAATTAACAAAAATAATAATGATAATAAAAAAATGAAAATTAAAATTTAAAAAAAAATAATAATAATAAAATTAAAAAATTTTTAAAAAAATAGAAACATTGAAAAAAAGTAAAAGAACATCAACAAATAAAAATTGAAAATGAAAGAAAAAGAAGGAAAAAAAGAAAAAAGAAAAAGAAAAAAAATGATAATAATAATAATAATAAATGCAGTCCTAGAGTTCTATTAACTTCTCTTCCAGTAGGTGGAGCTGTGCCCACTGGTCCAAGCTTCTCTTCTCAGTAGGTGGGAACCATTCACTGTGCAGCAGCTCTTTCCCCTAGACTGGGCTGGTCTCCAATCCTGAGTGTCTAGGGCCTTGTCTTGTGTT
The DNA here is from genome assembly GCF_047511675.1 of Marmota flaviventris. NCBI lineage: Eukaryota > Metazoa > Chordata > Mammalia > Rodentia > Sciuridae > Marmota > Marmota flaviventris. The sequence continues at coordinate 80,978,584 of NC_092499.1, read as the reverse complement.
TCCTCAAGCCAGGCCATGCTCACCTGTGGCGCTCACCACAATACTGTCTACACGCCGGGTCTGCTGCTCCTGGGAGCCCTGTTTTCATGAACACCTGGGCTCACTCTCCCTGTTTGCCTCCCTCAGACCCTAAGTTTGTAGAGCTTGGGGCTGAGATCCCCCAGCGAATTTGCTTGCCCTCCTGTAGCCACGCCCCCGGTAGCTGGTGCAAGAGCCCTCAGTTGTCAGCACTGGTGGGAGCAGTAGCCGGGAGTTCCGCGCCGCGAGTCCCGTGCCACTCCTGATTCCCTCAGTCTGGTTATTGCGTTCACAGGAGAGCTGGGAGTGGCCCTTACGGTTTCCCCGCTGTGTGGAGAGAGATGACTAGGGGATTATACACCTGTCGCGCTGGTTTCAATGCAGTTATCTCCTCCGCCCGTGACGCCATTTCTCTGCCATGGTGGTTTCCCATGCAAATGGTGACCGTTTGTTCCCTTTGCCGGGTGACCAATGCAACGGGTGGGTCCTGACTGTCTCTCCCAATCCCTGTTTCAGTCCTGTGGCCACTGCCTATGAAGGCTCGGTTGGCTTTTACCTCTGTAAGTTCCTAAGGGCCGACCAATTATTTCAGTGGGATCGTTAGTGCTGAGTCACAGGAAGCAGGCGAACCGGAGCTTAATTGCCTCCGATTCGGGCTCTGTGTGTGTGCTCTGAGGGGCCCAGCCTGTACACCCCAGATCCATGTCAGCTCAGCATTGCCTAGTGATCCTGAGCAAACAGCATTTAGACAGTTTACGGCTCCCTATGCCCGCGCAGTCGAAGGTGTCAGAGACTTGATCTCTCTGCGCCTGCCACCATGTTAGATCTCCTCAGTAATATTCATGTTGCCCTTACAGCTTCCTGGCATAAGCAAGTTCTTGGGATTATACAAACTGCTGCTTCTGTTTCCAGTCCAGATTTCTAGGAATGAAACCCTGCCGCTGCCGCCTCCATCTCTGGGCCGCGCTCACGGGCGCTGCGCTCGTGTGCAACCGTAGCAGAGCCGCCCTGGCCTCCGCAGCTCTTCAGCCCTGAGCCCGGCCCCTGGGGCCCAAGCGGCTGCCAACCGCGGCTCTCCATCCCCTTCCTCCGGAGCACGGGTCCCCTGGCAGGGGGGTGCAGAACGACCCCAGAGCAGGCTCTGCCCGAAGGTGCAGCGGCGAACAGGCCACCGAGGCGCTTGAGGCTGCAGTCCAGCCTTCGGAGGACGGGGCTCGGCTCGCAGCCCAGCTCCAACCTCTAGGTGCGGCTGCCGGACAATGTATACGGAGCCATCAAGACAGCAAGCAGAAAGCAAATGGCGGCTCCCGCGGAGTGGATTTTCGGCACAGAAACCACAGCCCTGCCAACAATCCCAATCCACAAACTCTCCCTGTATAAAAAATATTAAAAAAAGAAAAAAAAGGCGGGGCGCACTGAGCTTTCTTTGCCTCGGGTACTTACAATCCACTGCTGATTACACACTCAGCTTCTCTGCCCGGAGCGAAGCGAAAGAGGAAGCAGATGGGAGCAAAGCGCCCGCGGGTCTCTAGTCTAGTGCTTTATATAGCACTTGGTTCATTGCTATTGGTCCAAACTTTTGTTAATTAGAGCTTGGAAATGGTACTAACACTATTGATCAATTCTTGAGTCACAACTTCATTCAATTTGCTCCATTTCCATTTTTCTCATGGCAGATCAGGAAGGGGGAGGTTGAAGTCATTGGATGGATGCTGCTTGGAGCAGGCTTCTGCAGCAGGCATCAGAACAGCGCCCAGGCCTGGCCTATGAAGGATGACAGGTTGGCATGACTTGGCTATCCTGAGCTCACCTCAGTGCTATCCTCACCCATGCCTACCAGGAGAGCTCCACATGGCCATAGGCTATGCCTGCCAACCATACCTCAACTTACTGAGGCCACCACTCAGCTGCTCCACTGATTCATCATTCCATTGCCACTTCTTGGCAGGGACCAGGACGCTGGCTGCACAGCTTGGCATCTGGGGAGTCATGCCAGTGGTGGAATTATTAAAGTACCAACCAAATTCAAATATAGACCCATCTGATTCCATACTCACCTTCCCATAGATAGAGTCAGTATTCATAGTTGTGTATATTATGAATTAGATTACTTAATTATCTGCTCAACATTGAGATATTTTATGGAATTCTATCATAATAATAGTGGTATATCCATATGAGCTTTGGTTGGTGTCAGGTATTGGGTTTGAGTTGCTTTTTATAATAATGTCATCAACTCCTGTTTACTCAGAGTTCCCAATGCCTCAAAAAAGTGTACTAGTTATGTTTCCAAGTGTGGGAAAAGGTTAGAACTTTGAAATATTCTTCCCTAGTCAACATCACATGGATGACATATAAAGCCTTCTACACTAATTCAACACATTTTTTGGTCTCTATTTTATTCATTTTACTTTAGCTATGGTAACAATTTTAGAAATATAATGAGAATAAAGATAAAATTACAATCTTTAATGATTACCAAATGCTCTTGTCTTCTATCTCTATTTATGACAAAACCAGTTGCTGAATTTGCTTTTATCATCCCCTGACTAAATATGGTGTTAAAATGAAAGTTTATTCATATTTTAGATTTATATTTTATTTGTATTGTTTGTTCTAAACTTGAATATCAATTTAGTTTTCCTTTCTTTGAATATAAAGACTCATTATGCAGTAAAACAGGTCTATGACTTAATGTAACTCTAAGGATTCAAGGAGTGATAGTGATATAAACTGTGCCCGATAATTGACAAAGGTGAAAGTACCATATACTCTTTCCTATACACTTTACAGTGTCCTCCACAAACTAGTGACAATGCATCAAACTGTTGCTACATTAAGGTAAATCCACCAGTTCAGAGTTTCATCATTTATACTTTTTTCATATTGAAAAAATCAACTTTAATGAATAAATATTTGTTGAACACTGCTATGAGCCACATACCAACTCAGACCCACTCACATCCTGTGCCTTTTTAATTTTCATAACAGCATTAAGAAGTAGGTCATTCTAGTCATGGAAGAGAAGAGGAAATTAGGGCTCCCATGTTCTAGCTGATTCATCCAGATTCACTTGGCTGAGAATTAAAAGAGGAGTATTTGAACCCACAATTATTAGATGATTGCTCCCTCACTTTCCCTTCTAGATATCAGTGGTGTGGTGAGGTGACAAAACTGACAAATATATCCCATTAACTAACAAATATATCCCATTCATAAATGTAAATCATTAACTCATCAAACATTTATCTTTTAAAATATTTAGTGAGAATAAGAAACACAAATTTCTCATTCAGTTGAATGTAATGAGAATAATTTGAAACTGAAAAGAAAGTAAAGTCTGTAGCTAAGCAAATAAGAAGCTATTGAGAGCTCAGAAAGAATAGGTTGTGGCAGTTTGTAGTGACAAACTGAGCACAAAGAGATCATGGAATGAAATTTTATCAGATGAAGAGATAAAATTTTAAAACACAAATCAATAGGAAAACAGAAACTATATTTGATTCAGTCAAGAAAAGAAAGCAGAATACAGAACAAGTCAGCAATCACGCACAGTTTAGATATAAAGCCAGAAGCAGTGGCATTGTGACTTAATGGAAGACAATTAAACATAGAGGCTTCTGCCTCCTGATTCATTAGTCAAAAAGCAACTGTGGTATTCTCATAGTCTCTCTCTGCTATCAAAAACTCACTTCAGTGTCTCATGTCTCCTATTTTTTCCAAAGTCTATTCCTATCCCATAGCTTTCGCATGGCGGACTTGACCTCTTTGTTCCGAAGTGTGTAGATGAGGGGGTTTAGCATGGGGGTAATGACATTGTAGAGTACAGATATCATCTTGTCCAAGGAGAAAGTGGAGAAAGGGCGGGCATAGATGAAAATACAGGGTCCAAAAAAGAGTGTTACCACCATGAGGTGGGATGCACAGGTGGAGAGAGCTTTTCTCCTTCCTTCCTTGGAGCGAATCTTAACCAGGATAGTGGTGTAGGAACAAATCAGCACCACAAAGGAGCTGGTTGATATCAATCCACTGTTAGATACCATGAGAAGTTCAATGACAAAGGTGTCTGCACATGCAAGTTTGATGACAGGGGGGACATCACAGAAGAAGTTATCCACCTGGTTTGGCCCACAAAAGGGCAAACGGATGGTGAGGATGGTCTGGACAGTGGAGTGCACAAATCCTCCCATCCATGAGGCAGCCACTAACACGCAGCATAAACCTCGACTCATGACAGTAGTATAGTGCAGAGGGCGACAGATTGCTACATAGCGATCATAAGCCATCACTGTGAGCAGGAACATTTCAGCTGCCCCTACAAAATGCAGGAAGAAGAGTTGCACAATGCACTGGTTGTAGGGAATGAGCTTTTTGTTATCAAGGAAGTCAGCCAGAAGCTTAGGGGTTGTTACTGTTGAATAACACAGATCAAGGAATGAGAGGTTACCAAGAAGGAAGTACATAGGCGATGAATTTAGGTAGTTATCAGAGGCCACTGTCACCATGATGAGGACATTGCCTACCCATGTGGACACATAAAAGAAAAGAAATAATAAAAATAGCCCTGCCTCAATAGATGAATTTTCTGAGAATCCTGCCAGAGCAAATTCTTTCACCCTTTCTGTTTGGTTTTCATCCATTTGACTTGGTTTTACCTAGATAAAAAATATTGAACGACAGAACATTAGCAGCATTCAAAATAGATATGTCACATCAAATACAAAAATCTTATTTCTAAAGAGACACATAGTAAATCAAAATTTAGATATTAGAGAATTTTCTTTGTTTTAGCATACATATTTTACATCTCTAAATTTATGAACAGGATACTTTCCATTTAGGGAAATCAACAAGAATAAAAGTTTGAAAGAAAACTAAAAACTAAATAAATGTTAGCTTAAATAAAATGTTTGTCAATAAAGACAATTATGCAAATAAAAATATTATATAATTTTACACTGAAACTTTAAAATATGAAGGAATATATGAAGTAAAGTGACAACATTTAAAAACTATCTTGGTAAAATTATATTTACAAAAATATTTGTTAAACTAAGAAAAATGGTTATATCATGAAGAAAAAGAAGACAAGACTATATTTAAAATGCAATAAATTGTATATACATGGAAAACTAAACTATTTAAGAAAGTACATTAAAACTAATGATAAAACATGGAAGTTTATTCTGACAATTGGAATTTTCTTCTTAGTCCTGGATAATTTCTAATTTCACAATGAATTCAACCACATTTCTGATAAATATATAAGCTTTTTTGAGAATTCATGTAGTAATACATATCTTCAAGGTTTATGACATTATTTAATTTTATGTGAAAACCATATATGTTTTTATTTTCTCTCTTTATGCAATTTAACTATTACTTGTTAAGATTTAATTAAATTACAAGTAAAAATTTCACTTAATTAAAATTTTGGAACTTGTTTTAAGAACAATGTCATAGTTTAGGTATAACATCAAATAATCTCAGGTTGTTATAAAGCAAGTTTTAAATGATAGATTTGTTTTTCAACAAATTTTCACTTTATTCAGTTTCATATGTTTAATTTTTTATCTAACTATCAAAATAATGAATGTTTTTTAATATAATTTATAAAACTTAAAAATATGAAGAAAATACTTTTCTTACAATGCCAAAAAACAAACACTGTTAATTTTGGCAATCCATATATTCTTAAAACTTATTCTTTTTTAAAAACTCAGTTTGATTTTACAACTGATACATGATTGCATATGCAATATTATATGCTTTTGGAAAAGACCACAGGTGGCATTAAATGCTAATCCTGAAAGTGACTACTAATGATAAGAACATGAAGACCAGTTTTCAGTATAACAAATTTTAAGCCAAATTACTTACCTTCTTTTTGTAAAAGATAGATTTTTAGTCTTGTACTCACGTGTTATGGGCACACTAAAACTATAGAAATATCTTACATATTATATAATTAAAAAGATAAATGAATTAGGAAGTAAGTCCCTATTTACACTGGCCAACAATATGGAATTTTGACATTTAGAGATTTAGGAATTCAGACATTCACAATCCAATAACAAAGGGAATTGTTACAATGTTTTAATCACAACCTTGAGGGTGTAAAATGGGGATTTGAAAATCCTTACATATTACTGTTCGAACATTGGCACATCTGGGGGGAGAACTTGGTACTTTATTTTAGATGTAAAAGTTTTACAACATCTTGAAAGAGACTCAACTTCTAGGATTTATAGCATAAATTTTCAAATAAAAATGATCAATAATAGCATTGCTTAAATAATCAATATTAGAAAGCACTCCAGAAGTCCATCAACAGTGTAATAATTTAAAAATGAAAATATGTATAAGATACAATATTAACTTTAAAATGTGAATATAGTATATATAGATAATAGCATTTTAATGAAAAATAATGCATATATGTATAAGTTTTATACAAATTTAAGGGAACCATAAATTCATTAAACTATCAACACTACTTGTCACTATTGGCTTATAAAATTTACCTTCCACACCATACCACACAAATATGTACAATTATTTCATGTTAATTAAAAAGAAAAAAGCCTATAAAAGGTAATGAGGTTAAATCAGATTCGAATGCATACATAACTAGTATTTAGTAATCAAGGACTTCAAATCAGAGAATTGCTTGTTTTCTATATAACTGTGGGGGGATTTTTTAAAATTCATAAATAACAAGGTTTGTGATAGTCACTAACTATACTGGCTCACAATCTACCACATAGACAGATTCTCTACCACACAAAATATTTTGAGTTATAGCAGCACTGAAACCAAGATAGATAAGTATTGATCAGGAAATTTACTACAGATGAACTGGACTGGAAATATATTCAAAATCACATTTGAAATTCTGACAAACTCACTTCACCAGGGAGACAAGAACATGTCTCTCAACCTTTTCCTACCAGTCCCTTCAATATATGCTTGAAGAATCTCTAGCAAAATTTGAGAGAAGAGAAACAGCCAGATAGATTTGATATTAAAATGTACCATAAACCTACAGTAATTGGTGTGGTTCTTTACTTTCCATAAACAAGAATGATAAATAGATGGAAGAAACCCAGAGAGTTCAGAATAAAGGCAATTATTTAAAAGGTGCTGTTGATGATAAAGTGATTTTCAAATCATTGGGAAGTTCTTTGGAGAAGGACTGGTTAGCTACTAGAGACATACAAAAAAATAAATTCAAATGTTTAAAGCATTTAAATAATAGTTCAAAAAATAAAATGTCTAAAGAAATATATAAGTGAGTATATGTGGCTCAATGTATTTTATATTATTAGTGAAACTTTTTAAAGGATCGTGATAAAGCATAAATCACAGAAGAAAGTAGATTTTATTCGATGAAGATGAGCAAACTCCCTTTATTATCTCAAAAACACAAATGCCAGAGGCAAAAGCTGAACTGGAGAAATGAAGATGCATGTATGTTCTTAATATAAAAGATTACATTGATGTTCTTATTATCAGTAAGGAAAGTTTCAAGAGCCAAAATAAAATATGAATGTTTAAGAAAATAGACAGATTTTTTAAACAAATGGTAAAAACTTAATTTCAGTAGAAAAATGCCTTGAGATGAATTCAAAGCATTTAAACAATTTACTTTGCATGGTGGAATGACAGAGCCTCTAATGATTTCTAAAAGCTTTTTAATATTAACAAGTGTTCTGCAATAAATGTCTTACTTTTGAAATTGGAAAAAATATTTTATTTAAGAAAACATCACATGAAAATATCCTCAACTTTTTTTCTCCATACCTCACTGTCTTGTTTTTGAAGTTGAGACTGGAAGAAACTGAGACTGTTCAAGGTTTCTTTCACTTGCTCTTACTTAGGTCAGTCTTATGATCAAGTTCTACCAAAAAAAAAAAGAGAGAGAGAGATATGTCCCTTTTATTTTGAAGCTGACTAAGACAACATGAGAAATGTATCAATTAATGACCCTGGGAAAACCTTGTATGGTGTTAGTGAATTCCCTTAGCAATTAAAACTCTATGTAGTAAGCAAGCTAGAAACTTTAATTAGTGTATAAATTTTACTATAAAGAATAGACAAAAAAAAGACATTAGCTTCCAAACAATATACTCATGTTTCCATGCATAGATATATATGTGAAAGCTGAGTGTCTACTTAAAAAGTAGGTGACATTAACTCCTCAAAGATCTAAAGTAATAAAAATTTAAGAACATGGGCTGGCGTTGTGGCTCAGTGGTACAGCACTTGCCTCATATGCATGGGTCACTGGATTTGATTCCTAAGCACTACATAAATAAATAAAATGAAAGTATTAAGAAAATAAGAACATGATAAAGAGACCGGATATATTGCAATATATTTCAATTTATTATAGAAAATTTCTTAGAAAAATTTGGTGGCCATAAATATCATTTTCATTAATCCTATTATGTAACCAAAGATCAGGTTTTCAAACTTAATCAGTATTTCAGTTAGCTTTTTCATCAGTGTGACCAGAAGATCTGACAATTTCATGTATTTTGACTCATGGTTTCAGAGGTTGTGTCTATGGTCAGCCAAATCCATATCTCCAGGTCTGAAGTGAGGCAGAACAGCATGGTGGAACAGTGTCCCAGAGTGAAGCAGTGTGGGCATGGCAACCAGGAAACAGAGAGCTCTGTTTACCAGGAACAAAAGATAACCCCCAAAGATATGTCCCCAGTGACCTACTTCCTGCACCACACCCTACCTACCTACAGTGGCTGCCCAGTCAATTCACATCAGTGGATTAATTCATTGATTAGGTCAGACCTCATAATCTAATCATTTCACCTCTGAACATTCTAACATTGTCTCACACATGACCTTTCTGGGGGACACCTCATATCTAAGTGATCACAATTGGATATATTAGAAATAATTGCTTCTTAACAGTCACATCCTTCTGACTGCTGACATAACTAACTTTGTAATTTTTCTCTGCAATTAGCCTGTCTTGAATTTGGAAACACTTGTATTACTGTTTTGTAGACAGGGTAGTTCATGGTTAATATGAAAGACATGTCTTATTTTTAATTGTTTGATCTCTTCCATGGCAAACAAGTCTACTAATTACTTTTTCCTTTCATTTAATAGCCTATGTTTATTATATCAGAAAATGGCCTATACAACCAAATATTTTGTCTATGGCTTTGAAATTCAGGTAAAAAATGTCTAAAGTTATTTAGTTGTCATTGGCTCTGAATTGATCACTTCACATGTTGATTTCTCAAATATGCATAGCTTAGAATTTTTTTAACTTTTAAGAATAAAAACACATCTATTAAAGGGATTAATGAAATGGAATAATGTTCTCATCTCACTATACCTATGGTTATATACATTTTACTCCTTATAACAGGAGATTTAAAATCACCTCAATTACCAATATAAATAAATGTGTTTTTGTTAAATATTAAAAAGATTTAAAAAATGACCTTTATAAATTACAAGATAAATATTAACTTGCATTAACCCACCATTCATGTAAAGGAAAATATTTTTTCTTATCTGTTTTTCTTAGTTTTATTTTTCTCCTTGGAAAATTAAACTATTGCATTTTTCTGATAATTCCAATATTAAGTAATTTATCTTCTGTAAGGAATTATTTAAAAGGCTTCTTTTAGACTATTGTATCAAGATGGTTATATTTACATTGTTCAACAAATTTCATATTTTTCAATAAGTCAAAAACCTGAATCCTTTTTATGTTCCTCAACTAAAATTCCTTTTCCTCTCAGATATAAAGGTATCTTCAATACACATATCACCCAAGGTTTTCATTTTGGACAAACAAAAGATTTCTTGTTTTATCAAATATTATGATTTTTTTCAGAATATTCTTTGTCAAAGAATGTTGAAGGAACAATGTTGTCTTGTTTATCTCTACCTTTTATAATTTTATGTTAATGTTTTCTAAGAGGTCTAACACTTATATGAAAACCTCTGCAATATAGTGTTTATTCAAAATGTGCCAACATCAAATTCTCATGTGTACTGGTAAATGACTCTATTTTTTTTGGGGGGGGGGTGGTACTAGGGATTGAAGTTAGGGTCACTCAATCTCTAAACCACATAACTTACCCTTTTTTAAAATTTTATTTAGAGACAGGGTCTCAGTTGCTTAGTGCCTTGCTGTTGCTGAGGCTGGCTTTGAATTCATGACCCTCCTGCCTCAGTCTCCGGAGCTATTGGAATTACAGGTATGAGCCATGGTAAATGTTTATATATGTATTTGCCAGTGTTCACACAGCCAAATTCAACACATAGAGCTTATACAAATTTTACATAGATGGAGAGAAGTAGAATCTGTGAAGACACAAAATAATGTAATAGGTAGATGAAATTGCTCTATCATCATGTTAGTTTTGCCTGTTCTATAAATACAATTAAATAGTACATACCATTTTGTAATGATTATACTTTAAAATTTCACTAAATACATGTGAGATTCATTCATATCATAAGTTTATTATTTTTCAATGTAATGTTGTATCCCACTGAGAACTAATCTACATTTTTTAAATACTTTCACCTCTTGTTGTTCACTTGTGGTGTTTTCAGAGCTGCCATCAATAGTTTTGCACATTTCTTATGGACATAATCATTCAGTCCTCTTAGACGTGTAACTTAGATTGAATTACTGGATGATGGGATAGGCATGAAACTGCCTAAGGATTTCCAATGTATTTGCACCATATTAAACTACCACTACTGTGGATGGGGTAGGAGGTGTCCCCCCAAAACCTCTTGTGTTAATGCAGAAATATTAAGAGGTGAAATTATTAGATCATAAGAACTATATCCTAATCAGTGGATTAATCCATTTATGCATTAATAATTTGAAAGAACTATTGGATGGTAGCCAGGGTTACTCCCTGCAAAGATTTATCTTTCTTGTGGCTCCTTCCCCTCTCCTACTGTTTCTTGGATGCTATATCCTGAGCTGCTTCCCTCCACCATGCTGTATTATTGTAATTCTCTGACTTACCTCAGGTCCAAAGCAATTGAATCAGCTGATCATGAACTAACCTCTAAAATCATGAACCCAAAATAAATTTTTTCTCCTCTAAGTTGTTCTTGTCAGGTATTTGGGTCACAACAATGAAACACTGACTAACATATAAATTAGTATTGGGAGCAGGGTCATTGCTGTAAATAACCTGATTAAGTGATTTAGAATTCTTTGGAAAATTTTTGTGGGAAGAGTTAGGGAAAGTTTAGAGAAACAGGATGGTTAATATTTACAATGTTATAAACATCTTAATGGGTGATTCTGGTGGGAATTCAGAAGACAAGAATTCCAATAGGAATGTGGACAATAAAGATTGTGGTTATAAGATATTAGAGGGAAGAGGGGACTGTATTGGGAATTGGACTAGAGGCCATGCATGTCATATTCTGGCAAAGAACTTGTCTATCTTTTTCCATGTCCTTAGACTTTGTGTGAGGCCATGTTGAAAGGTGATAGACTAATTAATCTGATGGAGGAAATTTCAAGGCAGCACAGCATTCAGGCAATAGCATGGGAATTGCTTTGGCATTTAGGCAAATTCACTGTAAGAATAAGGAATATAAAGTAGAGCAAAAAGATTTTTAAAACTTGCAGTACAGGCTGAAAAGTGTGTGTAAAACTGGGGCCAAGGAAGATATGGTTTTGATGAGATTATAGCCATGGTCAGCCAAATCCATATCTCCAGTTATGCTAAGTACTTTGAACAGAGACAATAAGAAAGATACATTGAGGGTGTCTCAGGAATTGGTGAGACCATACACAGCAGGCACAAGGGTAAAGTAAAAATTCCTTTTTGGAAGACATTGTGGAGTTATCCTGATCACACAAAGGAGACTAGAAAGTTGTTTCTCCATGCTCAGTCACCTAGGCACTCAAAGGCCACTGCCAAAGCTGTGGTTCCAGGATTTCCAGCTGCTGCTCAAGCTGGTGGCAGATCTTGGAATCATCCATATGGAGCTGGTTCCAAAGTGTGTAAGATGCTGAAGTTGAGGGGTCACAGAGGCTTCCACCAAGATTTCAAAGGAAACCTGTGAGGCCAATTAAAGTGTAGCAGGGTCCACCACTGAGAGGGTGATGTGAAAATCAGTGAAGGCAAAGACAAAGGTGGGATGGAGACCTCAGGAATTAAAAGATGTCAATAATCTGGTCTGTCTGCCAAGAAAAAGTGCTGGGAGTGGAAAGAAGCAGGCCAAAAGAGAATCCATATGGGATACAACCACAAAGACCAAATGGGCAGGGCTGTCCAAGTTCTTTGAAGATCATATTTCACCAACATGTGATCAATATGACAGAAATGGAATCACATGAACTGTTTGCCTGGATGGATTTAGGTCTTGCGATGTTTTCCCTTCATTCTGTGCCCCATTCCTCCTTTTTGGAATGGGTATACTAACTCTGTATCATTGGATTTTGGGTGTATGTAATTTATTCTTGACAATAGGGTATCACAGCCAAGAATTACCTAGAATCTCAGATAAGACTTTGGACTTGAACTTTGAGGCAGTCCTGGAACTGTTAAGATGATAGTGACTCTTGAAAATAGACTAAATCCATCTGGGATTGTGAAATGAACAAGAGATTTTAAAGGGCAGAGGAGAATGTTATGGTTTGCAAATGAGGTGTCCCCCCAAACCTCCAGTGTTAATACAAGAATGTTCAGAACTGAAATATTTGGATTGTGAGAGCAGTAATCTAATGAGTAGATTGATCCATTGGATGAATTAATAATTTGAAATAACTACTTTGCAGGATGGTAACTGTAGGCCTGTGAAGAATGACTGGAGTAGGCAGATCTTTGGGGGCATGCCCTAGAAGTGTTCATCTTCCCCATGGCCCCTTCCCCCTCTCCCTCTCAGCTTTCTGACTGCTATGTCCTGAGAAACTTTCCTCTGTTTCAACCTTCTGCCATATGTTGCTTCCTCTTAAACCATATCAATGAAGTCAAGGGCCCATGGACTCAAACTTCTTAAACCATTAGTACAGTCCACCATGGCCAGCACAGTGGATGGACTGATGTTAACTGATGAAGGCTGTGAGCCAGATTGAGAAAATTAATTAGAAATTATAAAAATAAGTCTTACTTGGTATGGTGGGCAATATTAGTTAGCATTTGTTCCACTCTTTGTAATAGAAAAGTAGTGTACTACAATAGACTGAAGTGTATCTGCCATTTCTGAACTGTATCTGCTGTATCTGTGAGTCTTTCCAGCAGAGTCACATTCAACTTTTGCTCACACATGTGCGCGCGCGCGCGCACACACACACACACACACACACACAAAGTTAGAAAATTTTTATTAATCTTTTTTTAAAAATTAATATAAAATTATAGCCCAAAAAAAGGAACCTGAATTTTAGTAACAGTATAATCTGCAACAGTGGCAGTGGCAGCAGCAGCAGTGGCAGTAGAAGAGATTTGATTTGTTGACTTTCTGTGGTTGTTGGTTGTTCTCAGTCTCACAGTGACAGAAGCTGCACATTTTTCAAAGGGATCAAGAAGCTGCTGGAGGCTTGGTTCTCCTGGCGGCAACTCAACGCAAACCAAGGGTCTGGGAATCTTCACACTAACCCAAGAATCTGAGTGGAATGTATTTTGAAGGATGTGAAATGTTCAATCCTAAATGTGACAAAAACTGACAAGCCAGAAGCTTATGTACTCAGTGAGAGTAACATGCTTGTCTCCAACAGAAGTTTCATTTTGAAGACATGTAGTTCCACCCTCTTGCTGAAAGCACTGGTTACCTGTTGAAGCTTGCTAGGGTTTACAGTGGATTTGACTCAATTCAAAGATTCTTTTATTCTTGTAAAACTTTCATGAAGTCTTCTCATCAAGGATACCCACACTGGAATTTACAAGAAGAAATAGAATTTCTTAATGCAATCTTCCTAAATGGAGCAGCATATTGTCTGAAACATATAAATTCTGCTGTTGATAGTTTTATACTCTAGATTTTCTAGAGAGTCAGGTAACAAGTCAGCCAGATTAAACCTTGGATATATTCTAATGGGTGAGCTTGACCCACAAGTTATGGACGAGTTCTATATGAAAAGTTGTGAAAAAGTTGTGTTACTGCAAAGGATGAAACTTTTCAACACTTCCAAAAGTAATTCAATTTGGTTTCTGCAGGTGTCATCCAAAATTTCCCACATACCAGGCTTTTGTCCTCAGTAGGTGTTGGTCTCACCCTCACCATCTGGGACTGTTCTATTAAATTGCTGCAGGAATTTTACATCCAGTTACCTCCATATTCTAGAACTTTCTCTACTAAGGTTATTAAAACCAGTTTTTACTTCATACAGATTTTTTTGCAACAGCAATTAAATTTTCATTTCACAAGACAAATCCTTAAAAAATGATTCCAATTACTCACTTTGTGTAATACTCTTTTAATAATTGTTTCTGCATTTGTAGTCCTTTGATTTCTTCCCTCAACCTGGTGTCTTCCTTCCATCCATGAAGTAATACACTTACACTGTGGGTTTATGTACTAATCTTATACCCCAGGTGGGGAAATGAGGAAAAGTCTCTGGGCTTAATTTTCTTTTAAGGACATATTAACTTGGCCTCCATTTTATTGGCATGGGCTCTTTTGAAATATCAGTGACAAAATTAAATGTCTCTCACAAAAGAATTTTAAACATCTCCAATATTGACTAGCAGGGAGGAGGCATAGAGTTATAGATTGAGATTAGAGTGTACTGACTGAACTGTATACCCCATGCAATGCTGTGTTCTTTTATAAATGAGATTAGCTTCTAATGGAGTACCATGCCTTACTAACTTGCAAAGTAGTGATAGAAAAGTAGATAAGTGAGAATATTTAACATATAGGTTGTCCTGGATTCATTAAATCCGGTCAGCTCAGATCAATCACAGTAACTTTTACTTTTGGTAAACATTGTCACTAATTTCCTTTAATATTGTTTGTTTGTTTTTGGTTCCGGGTCTCAAACTCAGGGCCTTGTGCTTGCAAAGCAAGCACTCTACCAGCTGAGCTATATCCCCAGCCCTCCTTTAATAGTGTATTGTAAACTTTGGTTCAAAGCAGAATCAGTGATTCACAGACTTAGAAGTTCTTGATTAAGTCACTCATGTACATGTTCTGACTTCATCTGTTCCTATATCATCTTCCTTTTGCCATGGCATTCACAGGACCCACTGAATGACTGACCAGAATGAAAACTGCCCAGGTTATTCAGATATTACCGTGTAGCTGAATGTATGAATAGATTTTTTTAAAAAATTAAAATTGTAAAAATATTCAGTGGGAAATGACTGGTAATAAAAAATGCTCATCATCTCTAGCATCAGAGAAATGCAAATCAAAACTACTCTAAGATTTCATCTCACTCTAGTCAGAATGGCAGCTATTATGCATACAAACAACAATAAATGTTGGCGAGGAAGTGGGGAAAATGATACACTCATACATTGCTGGTGGGACTGCAAATTGGAGCAGCTAATCTGGAAAGCCATATTGAGATTCCTTAGAAAACTGGGAATGGAACCACCGTTTGATCCAGCTATCCCACTCCTTGTCTATACCCAAAGGATTTAAAAAGAGCATACTACAGGGACACAGCCACATCAATATTTATAGCAGCACAATTCATAATAACTAAACTGTGGAATCAACCCAGATGCCCTTCAGTAGATGAATGGATTAAAAAATGTGGTACACATACACAATGGAATATTACTTAGCAATAAAAGAGAATAAAATCATGGCATTTTCAGGTAAATGGTTGGGGTTGGAGAACATAATGCTATGTGAAGTGAGCCAATTCCATAAAACCAAATGCTGAATGTTTTCTCTGATATAAGGAGGCTGATACATAGTGGGGTGGAGAGGGGAAGCATGGGAGAATAGACAAACTGTATGTAGGCCAAAGAGGTGGGAGGGGAAAGAGGGAGCTTGGGGTTTGAAATAATGGTGGAATGAGGTGGACATCATTATCCAAAGTACATGTATGAAGACAGGAATAGTGTGAAGATACTTTGTATACAACCAAAGATATGAAAAATTGTGCTCTATATGTGTAATGTGAATTGTAAGGCATTCCTGTGTCATATATAACAAATTAAATTTTTTTAAAAAATTAAAGTTTGTTTACTGAAAAAAATAAATTATGGAAATAAGACAAAGACTTATTTATCAGTGAAAAGCAGGGTCACAGTGGATGACCAATTCTGGCAAAGCTGGATCTAACAAACAAATGAAGAACACACACTTTATTTATATGGGCTGGAACCCCGTAGGGTTCAGTGTGAAGAACATCTTGAGGGAAACAGGATGAAGATGAAAAATACAACTTCTTGGGGCTTAGCAGGTTATGCCCACCTTCTCTACCTCTGGGCTGTCATGTTTGAACCTAGGGCTGTCTTAGAAAACTGGGAATGGAGCCACCATTTGACCCAGCTATCCCACTCCTCAATCTCTACTCAAAGAACTTAAAAACAGCACACTACAGGGACACAGCCACATCAATGTTTATAGCAGCACAATTCATAATAGCTAAACTGTGGAACCAACCTAGATGCCTCTAAGGGCAGGGTGTCAGCATAAACTGAATGGTCTTGAATCAATGGAATTTCACCAAATGTTCTCAGAAAAGCAACCCCTGTCTTGAGATAACTCAAACAATCCCATAATTCATTCACAGCTCCCGACACATGAGAACAAAATAAACATCTCCTCTTTTAAGATATTTTTGTCAGGTGTTTTTATCAACATGATGAAAAGCTGTACAACACACCCACCAAAGATGTGTAAGAGTTCCAGTCACTCCACATCCTTGGCAGGCTTTTCTAGACTCAGGACATTTGTTTGCTTTTTACACTTTTTGTTTTTGTTCTTTTGCAATGGGAGGGATATAACCAAGGACCATACATACTACCCATGCACTCTACCAATGAGCTCCACCCCACCACACACACCCTTTAATTTTATTTTGAACAAGGATCTCATTAAGTTGCCCAGGTTAACTTTTGAGTTTGCATTCCTCTTGCCTCAGCTTCCTAGGTCACTGAGATCATGGGCATGCACCACTGTGCCTAGACTTTTAATTTCAGCTGATTTCTGGGGCACAAAGCAATACAGATTGTAGACTTAATTTGCTCTTTTCTGATTTCTAACAATGTGCAACAACTTCTCACATGGTTACTACTTGAATACTGTTCTCTTAAATATTTAAATTAGGTTTATGTAATTTTATTTATCTATTTTGGTCTGGGGATAGACCCTAGGGCCTCATATATGCTGAGCATACACTCTATTACTGAGAAACTTCTCTCACTCTTTATTTATTTTTCAACTGAAGCATAAAAATTGTACATTTCTTGGGGGACATTTTGATAAATGTAAAATTGTGTAGTATTTCAAACAGTGTCAGCATATCTCTTTCAACATTTATCATCTTTTCATGGTGGAAAATTTAAAACCCTTTCCTTTAGGCTTTCAAAATATTCCCTTTTATATAATAAATATTTAACTCCGTTAACAAGTCTTACAAATATTTAAGATCTCTGAGAAAAGCAAATGACTTGAAAGCACAATTCACACTACTAACAAAGGAGGAAATAAAAATTGTATTCATTGTATATTTATTAAAAATTAAAAGCATAATTTACAATAGTCTCCTTAACACAAAGAAATTTTCCAAACTCTTTTGAGAATGACACAACATAAATTTTCTCAGAGAGAAAAGACACACTTCACAAAGAGTTGTATTTGTGCAGAATAAATCTGGTATTCAATTAATTCAATTTAACAAGGAAATGAAAATCTAACAAGATATGAAAACTACTTGAACATAGAGGGAAAAAAATGTGATAATGAAAATCTTAACAAACCAAATATATAAAATATAGCATACCTGAGTTGACTAAACATTTAAAAACCTACCACCGTAATTCATCACACTAACAGAATGAATGAACCACCTAGAACCATCAAACTGATACCACCAAACAAGCTGATAAACTTCAATGACCCTTTCAAATTTAAAATAAAAAAAAAATAGAGGGAAACTTCCACAATTTGATTAAATGTAGCAACAGAAACTCTCAGCCTATGTTATACTTAGAACTGAAAATGGTTAAAACCAAAATGAAAGTTTCCTATTACTATTTCTCTATCTCTATTTATATTTCATAGAAGGTCGTAGGCAGCATAGGCAAAAACAAGAAATTAATAGTACAAATATTCAAATAGGGTCAGCATATCTCTTTAAACAGACATTTATCATATGTCAATAGTTTGCATCCAATGTGAAAACCTAGAAATGTAACAGAATTCTAGCTTTCAGGAGGCACACTACTCCATGTGTCATAAATATACAAGATGTTCTCATTGTATGTGTGACTGTGTGAAATAATTAAATAATTGCCTAGAATACAGTTTGATATACTTTAAGTCTGAATTTGATTTAACATCTAAGGTTTCCATATGAAACTTCATTGTGGTAATATTACCAATCAAATTTTAATAGCATGTTATTACCAAACAAATTTTTTTTCAAGTAAAAGTTACTGAATGGAATCTTCACTTTTGCTACTAAAGAAATATGTTATTTCCCCTTGCTTATAAACCCACTAATCCAAAGAGATGAGACAATGCTGAAGAGCTAAGACAGGATACTGAGAAAAATCTGCTGCACAATAACAATTCCTAAAGTTGTATGAACAATCTAGAATTCTCTGTTTTTTTGTCACTGTGACCAAAGCACTTTTTATCAACAAGCGGAGGGGGGAGGGACAGAGGAGAGAGAGAGAGAGAGAGAGAGGCAGGATAAACAAAATATATAATTTCCATGGGCAAAGCCCCAGTGACCCACTTTCTTCACCCGTACCTGAGTTACCACCCTGTAATCCATTCAAATTATAAATCCATTAAATAGATTAATTCACCAATTAGGTCACATCTGTTATAATCTATTCATTTTATCTGTGAGTATTCCTCACTTTATAACATGAGCTTTTCTGGGTGACACCTCACGATCAAACCATAACACCCATAATGATCAGGAAATCCTATTGTCTCCACTATCAAAATACTTTTAGAGTCTGACCACTACATTTCACCTGAAGTGTTCCCTTCTAGTGCCAGCTGTTGTAATAGCCAGCCTGAATTAGTCAAATTGCTACCAATCTAGTTTCCTATCTTCCACCCTGGCCTTTTCCAGCAAAGCTTTCAAACCTGTTCTTCTAAATCACATCTATTGTTAGTACTCTTCTACTCAAAACTCCCCAAATTCACCCCATTTCACCTTAGAAGACAAAGTACTGATTCTCTTATAGGGCTTGCATCTTCTGTGCCCACCTCATTAAGTAATTAGACTCCATCTCCAATTTATGTCCACTTGTTTGCCCACCTTCAGCCACATAAGATCTTTGAACATTTCAGGCATCACTCACCTGATCATAATGCCAGTTCTTTTTTTCCTTCCCCTAGTATAGACACAGTGGATTCTATTTCTACTTGGAGTGTTTGATCAAAACTTACTTCTTGATGAGGCCTATTTTTTGTATATGTGTATGGAAATATCACACGAGATCATATAATATATATATATATATATATATATATATATATATATATAAAACATTACATTTTAATTAATTTTTATGCTTAAAGAGATGGAAAATTTAACTATAGTTGATCTTTATACATTGTATCTCTATTGAATTATCACAATGTAACCCATAAAATTGCAAAATTAAAATAATAATTTGTTTAAAAGAAAAATTAAATATCAATCTGTAATTATTCTTGTTACATTCTTAATACCCTTTGCCCTGCTTGATTGTTGTGCCCCAAGCATTTATCATAAAAGACTCATTTATTTGGGCTTCTTTTTTTCTACTAACATGTAAGCACCATGAGGGAAGAGATTCTAGTGTATTTAATTCACTGCTGCATTCTAAGGATTTGTACTATACTTATAGCTTGCTGTTATTCTTTTTTTCTTTCTTTCTCTTAAGAAAATACTCCGAACCCTTCCCCAAACATTGAAAAATTTTTGATAATATTATTTTTCATTTCTTATTATCTTCTCTCACACCCATGAACTTCCAATTGATTTTTAACCACTCTAGCAAATTTAAATTACTTAAAACTTTTATGTACTGCTCAGTAACTTCATAATACCCATCTTTATCAGAGAAATAATGGCATCCAGATCTAAGGATAGCCTGGTGTAGTGGCTCCTGCATGTGATCACAGTGGCTAAGGAGGCTGAGACAGGAAGATTGAAAGTTTAAAGCCAGTCTCATGTATGAGGGGTAAAAATTTGCTCCCAGAATGTAGGATCTCTGTTCACCTTACAGATTGTTTCTTTTGCTGAGAAAAAACTTTTTCATTTGATTTCATCCCATTTATTGATTCTTAGTTTTAATTCTTATGCTATAGGAGTCTTATTAAGGAAGTTGGGGCCTAATCCCACATGATGAAGATTAGGGCCTACTTTTTCTTCTATTAGACGCAGAGTCTCTGGTTGTATTCCTAGGTCCTTGATCCATTTTGAGTTAAGTTTTGAGCATGGTGAGAGATAGGGGTTTAATTTCATTTTGTTGCATGTGGATTTCCAGTTCCCAGCACCTTTTGTTGAAGATGATATCTTTTCTCCAGTGCATGTTTTGTCTAATATAAGATAATTGTAACTTTGTGGGTTAGTCTCTGTGTGCTCTATTCTGTAGCATTGGTCTACCAGTCTGTTTTAGTGCCAATACCATGCTGTTTTTGTTACTATTGTTCTGTACTGTAGTTTAAGGTCTGGTATTGTGATGACACCTGCTTCACTCTTCCTGCTAAGGATTGCTTTAGTTATTCTGCCGCTCTTATTTTTCCAGATGAATTTCATTATTGCTTTTTCATTTCTTTTTTTATCCTCAAAACTTTTTATTAGTTGTTCAAAACATTATAAAGCTTGCTTTTTCATTTCTATGAGGAATGCCATTGGAATTTTGATCAGAATTGCATTAAATCTGTATAGTGCTTTTAATAGTATGGTCATTTTGACAATATTAATTCTGCCTATCCAAGAGCAAGGTAGATCTTTCCATTTTATAAGGTTTTCTTTGATTTCTTTCTTTAGAGTTCTGTAATTTTCATCACATATATCTTTCACCTCTTTTGTTAAGTTGATTCCCAAGTATTTTTTTTTGAGGCTATTGAAAATGGGTTGTTTTCCTCATTTCCTTTTCTGAGGTTTTTCACTGATACACATAAATGCCTTTGATTTATGGGTGTTGATTTTATATCCTGCTACTTTGCTGAATTCATTTACTAGTTCTAGAAGTTTTCTGGTGGAGTTTTTTGGGTCTTCTAGGTATAGAATCATATCGTCAGTAAATAGTGCTAATTTAAGTTCTTCTTTTCCTATACATATCTCTTTAATTCTTTCGTCTAATTGCTCTGGCCAGTGTTTCAAGAACTATGTTTAATAGAGCACTAATCTCTAGTGTATATAAAGAACTCAAAAAGCTAAGCACCAAAAAAACAAATAACCCAATCAACAAAAGGGCCAAAGACCTGAACAGACACTTCTTAGAAGAGGATATACAATCAATCAACAAACATATGAAAAAATGTTCATCATCTCTAACAATCAGAGAAATGAAAATCAAAACTACTCTAAGATTTCATCTCACTCCAGTCAGAATGGCAGCTATTATGAACACAAACAACAATAAGTGTTGGTGAGGATGTAGGGAAAAAGGTACACTCATACATTGCTGGTGGAACTGCAAATTGGTGCAGCCAATATGGAAAACAGTATGGAGATTCCTTGGAAATCTGGGAATGGAACCACCATTTGACCCAGCTATCTCTCTCCTCAGACTCTACCCAAAGGACTTAAAAAGAACATACTACAGGTACACAGCCACATCAATGTTTATAGCAGCACAGTTCACAATAGCTAAACTGTGGAGCCAACTTAGATGCCCTTCAGTGGATGAATGGATTAAAAAAAATGTGGTATATATACACAATGGAATATTACTCAGCAATAAAGGAGAATAAAATCATGGCATTTGCAGGTAAATTGATGGTGTTGGAGAAGATAATAATAAGTGAAGTTAGCCAATCCCCAAGAAACAAATGCCAAATATTTTCTTTGATATAAGGAGGCTGGCCCATAATGGGGTGGGGGGGAAGCATGGGAGGATTCGATGAATTCTAAATAGGAAATACGGGTAGGAGGGAAAGGGAGGGGGCAGGGGATTAGCAAGGGTGGTGGGATGTGTTGGACATCATTATCCAAAGTACATGTATGAGGACTCGAATTGGGTGTCAACATACTTCATATACAAACAGAGATATGAAAAACTGTGTGGTACACATGTGTAATAAGAATTGTAATGCAAAAAAAGTACATGTATAAAGGCTAAAAAATAAAGAAGAAATAAAGCCAGTCTCACAACTAAGTAAGGCCCTGAACAACTTAGCGAGTCCCTGTCTCAAAATATAAATAAATAAATAACAGGCTGGGGATAAGGCTCCATGCTTAAGCACCTCTCAGTTCAATCCCTGGTAGAAAGAAAGAAAGAGAGAGGGGGGGAGGGCGGAAGGGAGGGAGGGAGGGAGGAAGGGAGAGAGAGAAAGAGAGAGAGAAAAGATATAAGTGCATTTTCAAGCAAAAAGATCTATCTTTTCCAAATAGCTATCAAAAAAGTCTTAACAATGTATACTCCATCTTACAAAGAGGAAGAAGCATTCATTAGTTTGGGAATATGGATTCTGGAGTCCAAATGCCTGGCTTAGAATTTTAACTTTGCTATGGAAAATTTGAACACATAAAGGGGACTTAGTATGCTTAGTTTATTTGATTTTTATGAATATTAATTGAAAAAAATAAACAGCATAGTGCTGGAATAGAGGAAACACTCAAAAGATATGTGATATTCCTTAAATATTTATTGGGACTTTTACTAAATTATTTTTAATCATACCTAAACAAAAGTTTGATGCACTTACCCTAAATTTGACATGTGAAATAAACTATCCCTTATTGAATTTGATATTTAACAAGGTAAACTTTGCAATTTATGTTGCCCTATTATTTCTTTTATTCCTAAAAATCATTTTTTTATGTTTGCTCCTTTTTCTGTTAAGATTTTCTTTATTTATTCAGTCCTAAATGCATTTATGCATTAAGAATATTAGTTCTTTGTCATCAGGGCTAAGATAGTTGCACTGGAATTTTGGGTGGATTTTTTAAAATGTATTTCCATTTTGGCATGTAGGCCTTGGTATTGTATAGTCTGTCAGATGATTGAGGCACATGATGCAGTAAATACCCACAGGCCCACATACATACACACAAACACACACACACACACACACACACACACACAGAGAGAGAGAGAGAGAGAGAGAGAGACAGAGACACAGACACAGACACAGAAAAAGAGAGAAAAGTAACCTGGCAAGTCCAGAATTGGCAGTGTGGGCAATGGAAACCCAGGACAGCAGATGGCATAGATGACATTTGAAGGTGATCTGATGGAGGATCCCTCCTGCTTGGGAACACTGGACTTTTGTTTCATCTTGGCCTTCACCTGCATTATGGAGGGCAGGACACTTCACTCAAGGTGAAATTTTAATGTGTCAGTCAAAAGCATCCTCTAAGTTGACACATAAAATTAACAATACGTTAGTGTTTTTCCCTACCTCCAAATCAAGCATTCTCTTCAGCTGGCTGTTAAAAACTTCTCTGTAATTCTTTATGTTTTATATCTGTACTCACATGATCACCACATTTTAGAAACAAATGACACTGAAGTTGGTAACCTGTTTCTGTAATCTTTATTTAATAATTATCATCTGTATATTTTATTTAAGTTCATCTAACCAAACTTAGAAAGACTTTGTGACTCATTTGAACTGAAAGACAATGTCAGTGTAGAACGTGAGACTTCTTGGTTCACTTAGAGGGTATCTTGGTGGTGAAATCCCTTATGAATTTGGTGGTGCTTACTCATGCAATAGGGAAGTGAGTGTGATGCAAATGGTTGTAAATGTGGTGATGGTTCAGAGCAGAACATTCTAGGGTATTTGCCATCCACAAAGATTCATTGGTGGGAAAAGCCTGCATTAACATCAATGATATTGATAAGTTAGCCTATCAATTGTAGCAGATGTCCAGAGTAGCCCAGAACCAGGAGATTGTATGATACCTGACAATATAATTCTAGAGATGACAAATATTATGTCACATTCAAATCTGATGCTCCTAGTAGGAATGCCTTCTTCAGTGTTATACTTGATCAAAACTACATAAAACAATGTGCAGGACAGGCAAATTTTCAGAATCTATTTGATTAAAGGAAATACATATTTTTTGGTTCATTAAATTACTAATGTCATGTATTATTATTCTTGAATTACTAAAATACTGCAAGTATGTTCATATAATAAGGAAGAAGTTTAAAATTTTATTCCTGTGCCTCTGGGGAGATGAATGAGATTCATTACCACAAATTTCCCACCCTAACGTGATTTATTCCCCAGCCTCCGTTATGGCAATTGACCATGAATGATCCATCATTAAGGCATTCTTAATTTGGTGGGGGAAGAAATATATATGTATGTAAACATTTATATCTTAAATCCAAAGAAAGCTGAAGTCTGGAGTTTTTCTAGCTTCTTAAAATGGTCCTCCCCCCAAATTATTTTTAGGACACAGGGAAAATTTAAAATCAAACAGCATCTAGAATGAAAATATATGTGTTTTCAGAAGCTCCGTTTAAGTATCTACACTAGATGTGAAATATAAATGGGGTAATCTTCAGTTTCAGCGCTGACCACCTTGCCTCCAGGTTAGTAAAGAGACTTTGACATAAATGTGAACATGTGTCTAAGGTATCAGTCAAATAGAGACTCATTTATTATCTTTTTATTATGTCATTGGAGTGAGTCATAATACCTTGTTAAATAAAATAAAAATTCATTATTGTTGAATTTTTACCACACTACTTACTTGCATTTTAATTTAAAAATACTGTTATTTATGTAGAAAATTAATCTCAGTTTTTTATTATAAATTTAACATTAAGTTAATAACTTTATAAAGGACTTCTTAAGTCATAAAGAGTTACCAGAAATTAATACTTTTTTTCTTACATTTAACATTCATTTTTAAAAGAGCATTATTTAGTTATAATTTGTATATCATAAAGTTTACTCATTTTTAGTGCACAATTCAGTGTTTTTTAGTATAGTTAGAGAACTTTGCAACCATTACCCTTACCAAATATTACATTTTAAACTTAAGAGCAAGTAGGAACTCTTTTGTATTTATTTCCTGAGTCTTCCATTTAATCATTTCAATTTTCCATTCACTCAATTTTTATAAACATATAAATTATATTCCATTATATTTTACATTTATATATTAAATATTTTATGGACACATAAGGAAAGGAATGCTAAAAACATTACAGCTCCATGGAATGTGACCCATACTAGAACATACTAGTGTCAGGATACAATAACCAAACTTGCTAAATATTCTTAATTTGTGATGATGTGCATTGTGTCCAGTGTTTTAGCTTCAGATGCAAAATTCTAGTCTAAAGGAGTATAGCATGAAATTACAATAAAAAGTATTGCAAATAAGTGTTCTTATGCAATGCATTTATGAAAGTTCAAAGGGAACAAAAGGAATTTCAGTTCTCATTATTTTTAAAAAGTCTGGTTGAGATGATTCCTACTTGAGAGAACTAAAGCAGATATAATAGATGCCAATTCATTTAGATTTTAAGATTCTATTACTACCTCATTTCACATTATTAGAGTATTTTACATATGTTATTTACTTTGTTTCCCTGTAGAAGCTATTTTTTCAGATTATGTTCTTCAGTTTTATAAGGGTACACACACACACACACACACCAAAAAAAAAAACTCATATGAAAGCTAGTTCTGTAATTTTTAGAAAATTGCTCATGAAGAATTCAATTCAATGCTCTTTTTAAAAATATTTTTATACAGTATCTTCCTCTTAGTGAGGAAAATTAAGGTCTAGTTTATTTCTTATGAAAAATTATTACTGAGACCTATGCATCCTATCCTACTTCATCTGGAACTTTAGAACTAGATTTGTCTTAATTCCATTTTGAATTTGTCAGAAACTCGTGTCTATTCATGAAAACATCCCATGAAATTATTGCACAAATTTTATGTTTTGGTGCTTGAGAAATGTCCTGAAAAACATCCCTTTCATTGAAAGCCATTCTAAAATCCTCTGAGAGATAATTTATGAAAAATAATTCATTAATAAATTTGATCAATGACTTTTAATCCCAAACAAAACTTATAAAAGAAAATGATATCGTTAACACTTAACTTAATTGATATATTTCCCTTTACATCACTTAAATACTAAGGTAAGTGAAATGGAATACTGTGTTGATGTTATATAGATTTGGTCTAAATGAGTGAGGTTATAAGTTAAGTAACTAAGAAGGAAAGATAGCAACCTGACCATTGCTAGAAATCTGAGAGAAACTAAGTTGTCAAAATTCCAAAGCAAGCATTCAGAAAATGATTATACAACTCATTAAAATCACTAAAATTCATTAACCTTTATTTTTAAAATGACTGAATTTTACAGTAGAAAAATTACACTGTAATAAATAATACAAAATACAAAAAAAGCAAGAAGTTTTAACACAAGAGAAACCTCAAGTCTATTGCTCTTTAGAAAGCAGTTTCTTGAACTGAACTTTAATTGAAAATAAAAAATAATTGTCCTGAACCAGATTTTCTTTTTGGTGCATTTAATCAGAAACATTAAAGCAAAATACTCCACAATTTTTTTTAAGTTTTACTTACTTTTAAATCACAAAAGCTACATTTTCATTATAATTGTAATCACAAAGGGAACAGCACTTGTAAAGAAATATATTAATAATAGACTACCATTACCTTGATAGTATCAACCTACATTCTTTTCCCTTTTATCTTTCTCCCTCACCATTCCACTCATTCTCTTGTTCTTACTCTCTGGAACTTGATTGCAACCCATATTTTCTGTTTATGAAATAGTCAATAAGTGAAACTTGTCAGATTTCTGTTATATGAAAATCTGCTAATTATCTCCTATCTAGGTTGTTGGTGAAAAGAAGGGGAGAATAAGGGGTCTACTAATTAGAGGCTATCCCCCAGGTGGTATAGATTATTATCTTATATTAAAATTTCTTTACATGTTATATTTTGAAACTAAAAAATAATAAGAATTTTTATGTAACTGTACTATCATTTAGATCAAAGTTTCCTCAAAGACATTTTCTAAGACTATGATGTCATTCTGTAAAACACATATAACATAATAATGACATTCCCATAAAATTACCAAACATACACACGTTGATTAAAATTCTAAAACCTATCCTGTACTTAATATACCTCAACCTTGATAGGCTTTTACATCCAGAATAAGCTTTTATAGATTAAAGAAATCTTTCTCTTTTAAATTTTGATTATTATGGATTCAGGAGAGAGGCATATTGATTAGATACATTAGATATATTTAGGGAGATATATACATAGAGTCACCCGCCAAAATGCTTTACTTGATTTTGTTTTGGTTTTGTTTATATAACTGGAGAGAGAAAAAGAGGGAGACATGATAATGTATATATAATTTTCTGTGTTTTACATGGTGATATGTTTAAACTAGGTTTTCATTTCGACTTCTAGGCATAATGTTTAAATACAATTACCCATTGGACAATGATACCTACATTGATGGGTAAAACATAACAGTACTCTGAAAATATGCATATTCTTGATTCTCCTAACAGTTTCTGTTCAAACTTTGCACATCATTCCTTCCATCTTTCTATGAAAAAAGGACAACGGAGGAAAGAAAGAAAAGATGTTCCTAAAGTTCTCACCTATGTTAAAGTCTTCCAAAGTGTCCAACAACTCTTAAAGAAACTCTGAAGTCTGAAAAGGGCAAATATACATGTTCATATGAAACTGTTTATAATGTTCCATACTGTATTTTTAGATTTTGTGTTATATATTAAAATTATATTGAGATAAGACCTAGTTGATCATTTTCATTTCCCTGGCAGCTAATAGGCACTTCAACTTGCATATTCTCTGTCTACTTCTCTTTCCCTTTTTTTCTTCCTTCCTCCCTTTTTTAATTCAAAAGAGTTGTACATATTTCTGTACACAAAATGATAGTTTCATACATGAATACATTGTGTAATATATAAACTAAACTATTTAACATGCATTAACTCACTATTTTTGTAGTGAGACCATTTAAATTCTGACTCAGAAACTTTGAAATATATAATCAACCATTATTATTGCTATTAGTTATAACCACCATGATATGTAGTACACCTTTTGTACACATTCCCCATTTATCTCAAACCCTGAATCTTTTGACCACCTTTGCCCCAATTATCACCACCCACCCAAGCCCAATCTCTGGTAAATACTATTTTACTCTGTTTCTATAAATTCCACTTTTATAAATTCTGAATATTACTAACATCATTCAATTTTCTCTTTATATGCCTGACTGACTTTAATGCCTCTCCTTTATATAAGGTGCTCTAGTCTACCCATCTTGATATAAATGACATGATTTTCTTTTCTTTATGTAGATTCAGAAGAGAATCTGATACCTGTGATAATGGACATGCAGAATTATTCGGTGGTGTCAGAATTTGTGTTGCTTGGACTTTGCTCTTCACGATATCTACAAAATTTTTTCTTTGTATTTTTCTCTGGGATGTATGTAGCCATTATTCTGGGTAACCTCCTCATTGTGGTCACTGTAATTTCTGCCCCTAACTTGCAGTCCTCCCCTATGTACTTCCTGCTGGGGAATCTGTCTTTTGTGGACATGTGGCTGGCCTCATTTGCCACCCCCAAGATGATCAGAGATTTCCTTAGTGATAGAAAGATAATCTCCTTTGGAGGATGTATGTTTCAAATCTTTCTCTTCCACTTTGCTGGAGGGGCTGAGATGGTGCTGCTGGTTTCCATGGCCTATGACAGATACGTGGCCATATGCAAACCCTTGCACTATATGACAATGATGAGCCGGCAGACTTGCATCAAGCTGGTGTTCATTTCCTGGGTCATTGGATTTCTGCATTCCATCAGTCAAATTGCCTTCACTGTGAATTTACCTTTCTGTGGCCCCAATAAGGTGGACAGTTTCCACTGTGACCTTCCTCAGGTGATCAAACTTGCCTGCATGGACACCTATGTCTTGGGTATACTTATGATCTCAGACAGTGGCTTGATTTCCGTCAGCTGTTTCCTGCTGGTCATGATCTCCTACACTGCCATCCTCCTCAGTGTCCGTCAGCGTGCTGCAGGAGGCGTCTCCAAAGCTCTGTCCACTTGCTCTGCTCATATCATGGTGGTCACACTCTTCTTTGGACCCTGCATTTTCATTTACCTGTGGCCCTTCAGTGAGTTTGCTGTGGACAAATTCCTGTCTGTATTTTACACAGTTTTTACTCCACTCTTGAACCCCTTCATCTACACATTGAGAAATGAGGAGATGAAAACAGCTATGAAGAAACTGTGGAACCAACAAGTAACTTTTCACTGACTTCCTGCTTTCCATAGCACCACATGGTCCCACTCATTTAAGAGATAAAGATTCTGAGATAAGATTCTGACCTTGTGTTTGTTTTTATAATTTTAAACATTTTATGTAATAGACAATTCATTTAAGCACAAATTATTTCTATTACTTTATTTTATATATAAAAACAAATGCATGTATGTACAAATGTACATATATATGTGTATGTGTGAGTGTGTGTGTGTGTGTGTGTATATATATATATATATATATATATATATATATATATATATATTTGCATCTACATTTGGAACAAACTCTATGTTTAATTGTATTTGTTATAACCAGATTTATCTTTCTAGCTTATTTTGCTTAAAATGTTGATATAAAATGAATTTCAATTTTATAATCATAACCCAACATACCATAGAGGAGTTATCCAATACATTAGACATTTTGTATAAGGCAGATAAACTGGAATTAAATAATGAGTGCCCTGTGAATCTTTCACTTGATTTTTAGAAATTGGAGAGGATGAAAACACCCTCCAATTCAAGACTCTTTAATTTTAAACAGTGTTTGTTTCCTTGTGAGTGTGTAGGATACTTTAATCTTTTATTTAAAAAAATAGATGTTTGCCACTGTTATGCAATTTCAGTAGCTATTTTTAATATGGGAAAATCCTTGTTTTATGGCACAATATTTTATGGTATGATCACAAGTTACTATGTCATATTTAATATGCACTGGATTATTAAATTAATATATTGCCACCCGAAGTAGTTTTTTATATACATTGCATCCTTTACTTAGGTGATTCTATTATTGTGGGGCATCATTTAATAGGAAGTTTGTGTTTGAATCCCAGAGATTCATCTTATACTTATTTTAAATGTCTCTGTATTCTAAAAAGATGATTTTATGTTCTATAATCAGATCTCCTTTTAAAAATATTAATTTTCTTCCACATATGAGAGAGAATATGTAGTATTTAACTCTCTGTGTCTGGTTCATTTTCCTTAATGTAGTGTCCTCCAGCTCCATCTATTTTGCTACAAATACCAGGATTTCATTCTTCCTTAGGGCTAAATAATATTCAATTGTGCATATATGCCACATTTTCTTGCCCACATTTCATGCCCACGATGTGCACCTAGGTTGATTGCATGACTTAACTATTGTGAATAATCCTACAATACAGTGGGCATAATCATTACTTTTGGATATATATCTAAAAGTGGGATAGCTAGATCATAAAATATTTCTATTTAGTTTATTGAGGAATCTCCATACTGTTCTCTGTAATGGCTGTGCCATTTTTTTATCATTAAAATAAAACAAATACTATGTAAGTATTATTTTATGCAATAAATAAGCATTTCTGAAGTACCTACTATAATTCAGATTTTAGACACTGAGCTAGTATTAGAAATAGAGTATTTAAGAACATACATTCCCAGAATCACGGAGCTTTTACTTTAATGAGTAAAAAGGAAGGTACACAGTCATAAAATTTGCTAAAGTAGGAATACATAGGATATGATCTTAGAGCACTTAGAGAAACTACCCAGACCTTACAGTTAGGAAAAATATTCTTTCCTCCTTTATTCTTTCAAAATTTCCTAGAATTCTATCCTATCAATTTATACACATGCACATGAACATGCACACACACACAACACACACACACACACACACACACATACACCAGAGAAAGAGTGTGTGTATGTGTTTAGCATAAGAACACCCTTACACAAAGTTCCTAAATATCCAATCACATGAGGTATTTCATACCTCTTACAACTATCCAGTGACTCACATTCCATTTTTTAATCTCTGCTCCAATCTCTACCTTGCTTTGGCCAGATCCCTGAGGATGAATATGAATCATTGTATTGTCAGTCTATATACAGACACCGTGGGGTTAATTAGTTGTGTAAGTGATACACATGGCTGTTGGATGTATTAGTGAAATTCAAGGGCAAGAAATCATCTATTTTCTGAAAATTATGAACTCTTGTATAGAACTTGCATAAGGAGCCACATATTGCAAATTAAAGGAAGTGTTTGTGAAATTCATTTCTCACTTTTAAATGAGGTAATTTGAATGCACCATACAGTGAATTTTTTTTTAATGCGAGGAAGCCAGCCTCAGTGTGTCATACCTGTAATCCCAGCTACATGGGAGCCTGAGGCAGGAGAATTGCAAGTTTGAGGCCAGCCTGAGCAACTTTGTGAGGCTCCATCTTAAAAACAGAATGCAAGTAATATGGTTCTGTAATTGACACTTGAGTTTAAATTGTAGGAACCAATTCAAGAAATCTACTTTTTACTGTAAACTGCCTCAAGTGACTCTTATTCACCACTAGTATTAAAAACTATGTATGGGCTAATTGCTGATCTCAACCACTTGCAGCAGTAACTGCTACTAAGAATTTTTTGGAAGGATTTTCTTATGAGAGAAGACTCTATAAAGGGACCAGGTTGTGTTTCTAGAAATACATCACTAGGATACAATAATTTTTAAAATTCAACCACCTAAATAAAATACATTGCTTATGGCTAGTGGACCAGGTCAGTAAGAAATCTCTGAAAAGTTCAGGGAATCTGAAATATCCCTTCTTTTCTTTAACTGCAATCATTGAAAGATTGGCTAATTCTTCTCCTAATTCTCTGTAACGTATCAATGTTTTTCTTCAACATGAATATTAAAATAAATTTTAAATCAAATTAGTTACCTGAATCATTTTAATAATATGTCATTCCTACATACTAAATTCTTAAATGAGACTTTCAAATTTCAGGATATCTTTTGGGAGTAAAATTTCAAACATACATAGAAGAAATTATTTTTTTCCTGTGTTACTAGGGATTGAATCCAGTCATGTTCTGAGCTACATCTACAGCCCCTTTTTAATTTTATTTTGAGATAAGGTCTTGATAAGTGGCCTAAGATGGCCTCAAACTTATGATCCTGCTGCATCAGACTTCAAGCTGTTGGCACTACAGGTATGAGCTCCTGCTTCCAACTTCATTTTTATCTCTTCCTCTGATTTCTGATGATATTTTGAAGAAAAGAATTGAAAGACTTTCATAAAGCAAAATATATATCACCAACCATTGGCTCTTCAGGTAACTTCCTCCTCCATCCACTAAGAATGACTCAGGTGGTAGTGATATCTGTGCGTGTATGTGAGTGTGTGTGTGTGTGTGTGTGAGAGAGAGAGAGAGAGAGAGAGAGAGAAGACAGAGTAAAATGGTAGTTTCCTATATTTGTTTTATCAACCCAAAATGTGTTTTCTTGTATGCATCTCAGTAATGAATTTTACTAACTAGCACATTTCATTAATTTTTTTGCCAATTGCTAAGTATTCTTGTCTAAATACATATATTTATGATAATGAAATGCAAAATCTCCACTAACTACTTTAGCTTTAGCTTTCTTTTTTTTTTTCAATTATGTTATTTGCCTGTCAGAGTATTGAAGCCTGCTAAGCATTTCATAAACTTTAATCATTTTTTTCTGCCTCTTAAAGATATTCACACTTTTGAGTAAAGCACACTTATAGTTCTTTTTTGTCTTTATAAGATAGTTAGTAAGTAAGTCTAAACTATTATTGGCAATTATTCTTATCTCCAGTCTTGCATCAACATTCTACTGAACAGTTTCACTGGGATATTACATCATGACATGAAACTATTGAGAAAGCAAACCTTCTACTTTATGTAGGTTACTTATCATCTAACCACAGATCTCAACCAAATATGACTTCATAGTATCATTCTTAATTACACCATTTTTGCCACTTTTACCAAGACTTGAATTCTCCTAATTAGTTTTACTTTTTAGGAAGACTTAGTAAAGGGAATATATATTAGTGAAGTATTAATTCTTAACTAATTCAAAAGATCTAAAAAAATGAAAAAGAAAAAAATGCCAAAATTCCCAAATTATAATAGATAGCAGAAGAAATCAGGAATAGAATGAAAAAAAAATACTTAGAGGTAAATGAGAACACTGATACAGTGTATCAAAATCTCTAGAACACTGTGAAGGCAGTGCTAAGAGGAAAGTTCACTGCATTGAGTTCATTCATTAAAAGAATAAGAACTCAAATTACCTAACACTATATTTCAAAGCACTAGAAAAAGAACAAATCAATTCCAAAAGTAGAAGACAGGAAATCATTAAAATCAAAGCTGAAATCAATTGAATTGAAAAAAAGAAATAATTAAATTGACAAAACAAAAAAAAAATTGGTTCTTTGAAATAAATAAATAAAATTGATAAACCCTTAGCTACACTAATGAAGAGAAAGAGAAAACTCAAATTACTAAAATTCATGATGAAAAAGCAAATATCACAACAGACACTACTAAAAGATAGAAGATAATTAGAAACTATTTTGAAAATATACTTCAATAAATAGAAAATCTCGAAGATATCAACAAATTTCTAGAAACATATAATCTTCCCAAACTGAATCAGGAGAAAATACACAATTTTAACAGATATTAAGCAAGGAAATAGAAGAGGCCATCAAAGGCCTAACCATCAAGAAAGCCCCAGGACAAGATGATGAATTCTCAGTCAAGTTCTACAAGGTCTTCAAAGAAGAATTAACATCAATACTCCTCAAATTATTCCATAAAATAGAAAAAGAGGTAACCCTTCCAAATTCATTATGAGGCCAGTATCATCCTGATATCAAAACCAGACAAAGGAAATAAAATTTAGACCAATATCCCTGATGAACATAGATGCAAAAATTCTCAATAAGATTTTGGCAAATTGCATACAAAAACATTTTAAAATAATGTACCCTGATCAAGTGGGGTTCATCCCAGGGATGCAAGTTTTGTTCAAAGTACAGAAATCAATAAATGTAATATATCACATCAATAGATTTAAAGATGAGAATCATAGGATTATCTCAATTGATTCAGAAAAAGCATTTGACAAAATACCCTTTCATGTTCAAAATGCTAGAAAAACTAGGCATAGTAGGAACATTCCTCAACATTGTAAAAGGTGTATATGCTAAGCCCAAGACCAGAATCATTCTAAACGGAGAAAAATTTAAAGCATTCCCTCTAAAAACTGGAACAAGACAAGGATGCACTCTTTCACCACTTCTATTCAAAATAGTCCTTGAAACTCTAGAGAGAGCAGTTAGGTAGGTGAAAGATATTAAAGGGATACAAATAGAAAAAGAAAATTATCACTATTTGCCTATAACATGATTCTCTATTTAGAAGATCCAGAAAACTTCTAGAACTAATAAATGTAGCAGGATTCAAAATCTATTCCCATAAATCAAAATAGCTTCTATACATAAGCAATTAATCTTCTGTAAGAGAATTTAGGAAAACTACCCCATTTATAATACCCTAAAAATACTTGGGAATCAATCTAACAAAAGTGATGAAAGATGTCTACAGATAAAACTACAGGACACTGAAAAAAGAAATTGAAGAAGACTTTAGAAGATGGAAAGATCTTCCATGCTCTTGGATAGGCAAATTAATATAGTCAAAATGGCCATACTACCAAAACTGTTACACAGATTTAATGCAATTCCAATTAAAATCCCAATGACATTCTTCATATAACTAGAAAAAATAATCATGAAATTCATTTGGAAAAATCAGAGACCCAGAATAAGCAAAGCAATCCTTAGCAAAAAGAGTGAAGAAGAAAGCATCACAATACCAGACCTTAAACTATACTACAGAGCTATAGTAACAAAAATGGAAAGGCATTGGCAACAAAATAGACATATACACCAATGATACAAAATAGAAGACAAAGAAACACACCTAAATAAATATGGTTATCTCATACTAGACAAAGGTGCCAAACCTCCATTGGATAAAAGATAGCCTACTCACAAATGATGCTGGGAAAACTAGAAATCCACATGTAGCAAAATTAAATTAAACATCTGTCTCTTGACCTGCATAAAAAATCAACTCAACGTGGATCAAAGACTTTAGCACTAGAACAGAGACTCTGTGGCTAATGAAAGAAAAAGTAGGCCCAAGTCAGTGTAGGACCTGACTTCCTGAACAAGGCTCCTAAAGCACAAGAAGTAAAATCAAGAATCAATAAATGGGATAGATTCAAACTAAAAGGCTTCTTCTCAACAAAGGAAACAATCAATAAGGTGAAAAGAACGCCTACATAATGGGAAAAAAATCTTTACCACTCACACCTCACAGCACTAATGTCCAGGAGAACTCAAAAAAATTAACACCAAAGAAACAAACAACCCGATCAATAAATGGGCTAAGGAATTGAACAAACACCTCTCAGAAGAAGAAATACAATTGATCAATAAACATATGAAAAAAATGTTCATCATCTCTAGCAGTTAGAGAATTACAAATCAAAACTTCTCTAAGATTTCATCTCACTCCAGTCAGAATGGTAATTATCAAGAATACAAGCAATAATAAGTGTTTACTAGAATGTGGGGAAAGTCGTTCGTTTATACATTGCATGTGGGGATGCAGACTGATGCAACCACTCTGGAAAGCAGTATGGAGATTCCTCAGAAAATGTGGATGGAACCACCATTTGACCCAGCTATCCCACTTCTCAGTCTATATCCAAAGGAGTTAAAATCAGCATACTACAGTGATGAAGCCACATCAATGTTGATAGCAGCTCAATTTAACAATAGGTAAACTATGGAACCAACCTAGATGCCCTTCAACAAATGAATGGTTAAAGAAAATGTGGTATATATACACAATGGAATATTTCTCAGCCTGAAAGAAGAATAAAACTATGGCATTTGCAGGTAAATGATGGAACTAGAGAATATCATGCTAAGTGAAATAAGCTGAACCTAAAAAACCAAAGGCTGAAAGTTTTTCTGATCAGCAGATGTTGATCCATAGTAGTGGGGGGCAGGTAGTAAAGAATGAAGGAATTTTGATTGTACAGAAGGGAGTGAGTGAGGGGAGGGATGAGTCTGTGGGGAAGGCAAGGACAGTAGAATGAGACAGACATTATTACCCTATATACAAGTATGACTTCACTACTGGTGTGACTTTGCACCATGTACAGCCAGAGGAATGAGAAATTGTGTTCCATTTGTATACAATGTGTAAAACTATGTTCTACTGTCATGTATAACTAATTAGAACAATTTTTTTTAAAATTATAAGTTTCAATGTTTAAAATCCTAAACTTAGAATATAACTGTCTTTGCATCTAATTTAAACCCTAAATCTCACTATGTTAAGGGCATTTTCCCACTTTTGCTCTTTGAAGCTTACACAACTTAATCAGCATATATAGCATGTAAAAATGTCATTTAGCTACAATATCAGGCTCCTACAATCCCTCCTACAATACCAGGCTCTAGCTCCTATCACCCAGATCCTATCAGGAGGGAATGTGGAATCTGTGATTGCCAAGGCAAGCACAGCTTAGTACTGTTCCACTCACAGATCCAATAGTCAGTCCCCTGAGCAATAGTGGCTGCTCTGGAACACAGCCAGACTACGAGGAAAAGATCCATGGATTCTAGAGATGCTGCTGCTGTTATCCCCCAGGTCCTCTAAGCTGTGATCAATGGTGTCACTATTGCTGGGGCCTCATAGGAGTTCACAGTGACTACAATTCAGCCCCACACCAACACTTCCACAGAAACTAGGAAGCTATCAGTCATGAAGCTGCTTCTTTGGAGCCATCATCACAAAAACTAGATGTGCATGGAATTCCTGCAGCTCCAGCATGTTCTACTTTAGCCATGGACACTGCAGGCACCACACACATCTCTGAATGATACCACTTCCTCATTTCCTCTATGGCAGTCTCTGGACCTCCTGTGGCCACCCCTGATGACTCTACCCTAAATGTCTCTGCCCATAATTAACAGTCCCCAATTAGGTTAGTGAGCATGGATGGCCCCACTCTTCTTTAGCTATATAAGCATCATTCTTCCACCCTCATCAGGTGAATCCGAGAACTCCTTTCTATGGACTGTCCACTGTGCTACAGTTTTGACCTCAATAAATTCTTATTTGGATGGATTTTATTGTCTAGTTATGATCTTTGTCTTGGAAAGAATGGGCTGAGGTGGTTACAATAAGAGCTGATAATTCCAAGGGTTAATAACCCTGAGAATGCCTAGCAGCCTGAGAGCAGTGGAGAACTTCAAGGATCTGAGAGCTGTGGGAGAAACCCAGAGAAAAGGAGTTCCTGCTACCCAAGGATGCTGAGGATATTCCCAGAAATGACTAGGAAATCTGCAGACACCAGCAGCCAGAAACTGCTGGCGCTCAGTACACAGAGCTACACTAAGAGCCAAGAGTCACTGGTAGTCATGCTTAGAGCTGCTAATATTCAGGTAGATACATTTTTTCCATTAGTGATTTCTATCCTAATTAAGCAGAAGGACCCTCAACTGATTGGTAACAACACTGGTCGTACCACTACAATAGTCTCTATGGCAGGCTCTGACTTGGTTTCAGAAACTTTATTTTCTGAATTAGTATATTATTACTAATTATACAACTGCAGTGGTCTTTAAAATTCTGTGGGCTCTGTTTTGATTTCTGGAACTCTGAATCTGCAAACATTATGTTTGGCAAGCATCTGTAATTCTGTTGTCCCTTGCTGCCCTACCTGTGGGGACCCAATATGTGGTCTGTGTATATGGTTAAAAATCAGCACTTTAAAACCCTGGAATCTCTGTCTCTGCCTCTTTTTCTTGTCTCATGATACACTATCATTTCTATCTCTCAGTGAAAAGAATACATATGAAATAGTATCTCATAAAGTTTTCTGCTCAGTGAAATAATTAATGAGGATCAGTTTAAATCAGAGGTTTAAAGAAGATTGTCTCAACATAAATTGGTAACCAGGAGCACCAGCCACAAATTGGGTCTTTGAATTACAACACCAGACTCCAACTGGATTTGTTCTGCATAAAGGAGGTAAGTGAAGTTTAGAAAGCCCAGGATTGTATGAAGCTCTTTCTGGACCCTAGATTAAGGAACTTCTCTTGGTTTTATGTAATTGCCCACAGAAAAAAATCAACATGGACATCCTGACTGACTCTTACTTCCATCCAACACCTCACAGGTAGATTTCCATGCTTCCTCTGTACCCAGCATGGGAACCTGTAGCACC
This sequence comes from Marmota flaviventris, assembly GCF_047511675.1. Classification (NCBI taxonomy): domain Eukaryota; kingdom Metazoa; phylum Chordata; class Mammalia; order Rodentia; family Sciuridae; genus Marmota; species Marmota flaviventris. The sequence continues at coordinate 80,939,795 of NC_092499.1, read as the reverse complement.
TAACATGGGATCACATCCTTTTCCCCCTGAGTCAGTTACTATCTCTCCTTCCTCCTCCTCTTTCTCCTTCTCACCCATGGCAGGTGCCTCTTCCTCTCTGTTTTCCCTGCACACCTATCCCACCAAGCCAATTTCCAAAGGAATTTAAGGTCAGGAAAAAAGTTGCACCCTAGCTTACTAAAAGGAATATTTTTGCTTAAATCTAATATGGATATGGGAATCATCAGGGTACATGCTCTCTTTTCAATGACAGGCTCAGCATAAGGAAAAGTCTTGTAATTTTCAGAAAAGCCTGGTAGATTCAGGGATGAGTTTCTTAAGCTGAATTTGATGATTATAGGAGGGATGTGGTTGCAGTGTTGACTCACCACTGCAACCTGATGAGAGAAAGCACATCCTTGAAAACACTGCTAACGTAGCTGATGGTCCAACAGCAACACATTTGCCATGATGTCTCAAGGCTCATTGACAATGTGGTCCTTGTACAGAGACTCCAAAAGAGCTCTGAGGGCCCTATTCATAGAATTAGAGTAGAGCATCCCATCCCTTGCATCCCAGAGGGGATGAAGAGATGCTTAGCTTAAGCCTGTCCATTACCACAGGGTCAAGGAGCTGACAAAGGAGGATAAGAAACCTGTGGTGTTCTTAAACTGCTTATCAGAGGCCACTGATGATGATGGATCCAGAATACTTGGAATGAGGGAACTTAATATCCATGCTTTCCATGACATAAACTGCTCGAGTCATTCAGAGGAAGATACAGAAGCTTGAGGCAGAACCCCAACCCTACTGTTGATCTCAACAGAAGATGCCTTCAATGTTTCCTAACAGGGGTTAGGCAGGGGAGGGGCTAAGGAGGATAGGAGAACAGAGAAAATTGCAACTTTGGACATCTTAATTATCTTATTATTCATGCATTATACATGATAGATTTATTATAGTTTACTTAAAATTATTATTTACAACTTCCTAAACAATGGTGAAAACAAGAAAAATTTTATTTCATTTGTCTAATTACACTTCTTTTTATTGTCAATTCAGCTTTACATTATGAATATTGAGATTATTTTATCATGATTTTTGTGTAGTTATTTTGTACTCCATATTTATACTTGCTGGTTCTCTTTAATTCTTCCTGAAACTTTGTGTTTTCATCTGGGACCATTTTCTTCATCCTATAGAGCTAATTTTATTGTTACATATAGTATTAAAAGTCTTCCCATAATGATTTTTTCCCTAATAATATTTTTTTTACCTTAGGAGCAACATTTTGATGTACATAGAATTATATATTGATAATTTTTCCCTCCCTTTGTTTGCTTTATAGATATCGTTGTATTTACTACTGCTTTTAATTGTTTCTACTAAAAAGTTTTCATCAGTCATAGTGTTTCTCCCCTAGAAATAATATGACTCCCTTTCCCCTTGGTTGCTTTATAATTATTTTCTTTGTCTTTGAATTTCAGAAATATTCCAAGTATAGTTGAACTTGTATATATCCTACTTAGGCTTTCCAAAGCATTATAGGGTGACTGCTCAGAAAATACTATAATTCTGGATTTAAATCAAATTAGAGTCTTTTATTATCTGGCCAGAGACTGTTTCTCCCAGAGTCCAAGTGACCCTAGGGAGAACAGCAATAGTCTGCAAATAGGTCAGAGTATTTAAAGGGAGGAAGCACATCGTATGAAATCTGCAAGTTGCAAGCAAGCATATACCTCAACTTGCACATTCAAGAAACTCTGTGTTATGGTCTGAGCTTAATCAACATATATTATAGATTATAGGTTATGAAATATTAATAAGTAGGATAATAGAATTATGTGATAATTATGGGTTGATAGCTTTGAATTCAAACACCTGCTGCTCTGCGATGGAAGCAATATGGGCATGATCAGTAGCCTTGAGGTGCCAGCTGTCAAGAGCTACAGAAAATATCACCCAAGTAGATAAACTCTAACTAGCCTGTTCCTGCTGGACTTAGCTTTTTGTTTACATTGAAGATGTTTTTCTCACAATAAATCCTTTTGGTGTTTTTTTGCCTATGAAATAAAGCACATGAAGCCTCATTCTTTGTTAGAGGTCAGATCCATGTGGCTGACCAACCCACTGGCCCCTTTTTAAACTGTTTTCATGTATTTTGTTTTTATTACTCTTTCTGATCTTTATTTTCTCAACCAGCTGACAACCTGCATGTGGTTAACTACTCATTCGCTGTACAGGACATACACTTTGGAAGTATAGATTCCAAATGAATGTCATAGATCCTATAAACATGGTTTTCAGCTTGGTCAGTATTCATCTATCTCAGTTTAGCCATTTATTCCTGATGATCATCCCTTGATTCTTGAGCTAAATGCTCTTATCTAGGGGTGGTCTCTCTGTGGGAATGAACTGAAAGTCAAGGTCTCTCCATCGAGGCAGGACCAATGATGTTCCTTCTGAAATGTTTGCTTATTTGCATAGTTTGTTAGCAGTTGTTTTTTACTAGACAGTTTAGAGTCTTGTCTTGTACATCCATAGTTTAGAAATTAATCAAGGACCTGAGATAGATTTTGTATAGTTTTTTTCTCTCCTTTTATTTAGTTCCTTCCCCTTTAGAACCCTTCTCTCCAAATATCTGCCATTTTAATAGTTGCAAAATCATAAGTGGCTCCTTTCAGAGAATTTCACTTCCTCCTTGGATGCTTTTGCTATGATTTACTTGAGAAAATACCCTGAAGAAAGAAGCCAGAGATGATGTGGAATTCACATAATAGACTCTCTTCTAAAGAATCATAGCCCTACCTTGGTGACTAGGCCTACAATTTTGTATATACTCTGTCTAAAAATTTGCAGTAATTTATGCTGACAATGTAAGACTGATAATGACTACAGTCTCTTGGTGAGCCTCCTAAAAAGCCGTATCTCAGTAATTCAGCACTCTTACCAGTACTCTTTTTCTTTTAATTTTTAAAATTAGTTCTAATCAGTTATACATGACAGTAGAACTTTTCACTTCTCTAGTTGTACATGAAGTAGAATCACACCATTGTGCAATAATACATGTACCCAGGGTATCATGTCCATCTCATTCCACCTTTTTTCCTACCCCCATGCCCCCTTCTTCTCCTCCCATTTGTCCCATCCACAGTTCCTTCACTCATCCAATGCCCCCCACCCCATTATGAATTAGTATTCACTTATCAGAGAAAACACTCAGCCTTTGCTTTGGGGGGATTGGCTTATTTTGCTTAGCATGATATTCTCCAACTCCATCCATTTACCTGCAAATGCCATAATTTTATTCTTTTTCAATGCTGAGTAATATTCCATTGTGTATATATACCACAGTGTCTTTATTCATTCATCTGTTGAAGGGCATCTAGGTTGGTTCCACTGTTTAGCTATTGTGAATTGAACTGCTGCAAACATTGAAGTGGCTGTGTCACTGTAGCATGCTGTTTTTAAGTCCTTTGGGTATAGCCTGAGGTGTGAGATAGCTGGTCAAATGGTGGTTTCATTCCAAGTTTTCTAAGGAATCTCCATACTGCTTTCCCAAGTGGTCGCACCAATTTGCATTGCCACCAACAAAGTATTATTATACCTTTTTCCTCCACATCCTTGCCAATACTTACTGTTGCTTGTATTCTTGATAACTTCCATTCTGACTAGAGTGAGATGAAATCTGAGAGTAGTTTTGATTTGCATTTTTCTGACTACTAAAAGATGTTGAACATTTTTTCATATATTTGTTGATTGATTGTATATCTTCTTCTGAGAAGTGTCTGTTAGGTTCCATAGCCCATTTATTGATTGGGTTGTTTGCTTTTTTTGGTGTTAAGTTTTTTGAGTTCTTTTTATATCCTGGAGATTAGTGCTCAATCTGACAAGCGTGTAGCAAAAATTTGCTCCTAAAATGTAGACTCTCTCTTCACCTCATTGTTTCTTTTGCTGAGAAGCTTTTTAGTTTTAATCCATCATATTTATTGATTTTGAATTTTATTTATTGTGCTTTAAGAGTCTTATTAAGGAAGTCAAGGCCCAATCCTACATGATGATTTAAGCCTACTTTTTTTTCGATTAGGCACAGGGTCTCTGGTCTAATTCTTAGGTCCTTGATCCACTTTGAATTGAGTTTTGTGCATGGTGAGAGATAAGGGTTTATTTTAATCTTCCTGCATATGAATTTCCTGTTGTCCCAGCACCATTTGTAGAAGAGGCTTTCTTTTCTCCAGTGTATGTTTTTGGCACCTTTGTCTAATATAAGATAACTGCAATTATGTGGGTTTGTCTCTGTGTCCTCTATTCTATACCATTGGTCTACCAGTCTATGTTGGTGTCCAAACCATGCTGTTTTTATTACTATAGCTTTGTAGCATAGTTAAGTTCTGGTATTGTGATGCCCCCTGCTTCACTCTTCTTGCTAAGGATTGCTTTGACATGTCTCTTACCACTGGATAGAGCTTCCAAACAATAAGTAAACAAAGAAACTATAAAACATAATAAAACAATAATTTAGACTTAACAGACATATATAGAGTATTCATCCATCAATGAATGAATACACTGTTTTCTCAGCAGCACATGGATATTTCTCTAAAATAGACCATATGTTATGCCACAAAGCAAGTCTTAAGAAATATAAAAAATAAAAAATAAACATAGATGTACTACCCTGCATTCTATCTGACAATAATGGGATGAAATTAGAAATCTATGATAAAACAAAATGGAAGCTACTCCAACACCTGGAGACTAGATAATACACTATTAAATGATGCATGTATAACAGAAGACATCAGGGAGGAAATAAAAAAAAAATCTTAAAGGTAAATGAGGAGTCCAATACAACATAACAAAATCTCTGGGACACTATGAAGGCAGTGCTAAGAGAACAGTTCATTGCATTAAGCACATTTATTAAAAGAATAAAAAGTCAACAAATAAATTACCTGACATTACATCTGAAAGCCCTAGGAAAGTAGAACAAACCAACACCAAATGTAGTAGAAGACAGGAAATAATTAAAATCAGAACTAAAATCAAAACAAAAGGAACAGTTCGAAAAACTGACAACACAAAACACTGGTTCTTTGGGAAAATAAAATTGACAAACCCTTAGCTACATAAAGAAGGCGAGAGAAAACTCAAATTACAAAAATTTGGATTGAAAAAGGAAATATCACGACAGACACTATTGAATTACAGAAGACAATTAGAAATACATTGAAAACTTATATTCCAATAAAAAAGGAAACTTCAATAACACTCACAAATTTCTAGAGACATATGATCTACCCAAACTGAATCAGGAGAACACACACAATTTAAACAGAAATAGAAGATTCCATCAAACGCTTACCCATCAAGAAAAGCCAAAACCAGACAGATTCTCACCCAAATTCTACAAGACCTACAAAGAAGAACTAAAACCAATACCCCTCAAGTTATTCCATGAAATAGAAGAGGAGGGAACAATTCCAAATTCGATAAATGAGGCTATTATCATCCTGATTCCAAAACCTGACAAAGGGACATCAAGGAAAAAAAAAGTTCAAACCAATATCCCTGATTAACATAAATGCAAAAATTCTCAATAAAATTCTGGCAAATTGCATGCAAACACATACTTAAAGAATAGTGCACCTTGATCTATTGGGGTTCACTAAGAGATGCAAATTTGGTTCAACATAGAGAAATCAATAAGCATAATTCATCACATCAATAGACTTAAAGATAAGAATCATATGATTATATCAATTGCTGCAGAGGAAGCATTTCACAAAATACAGCACCCTTTCATGTTCAAAACACTAGAAAAACTAGGCATAGTAGGAACATACCTCAACATTGTAAAAGCTATCTATGCTAAACCCAAGGCCAACATTATTCTAAATGGAGAAAGAATGGAAACATCCCCTCTAAAAACTGGAACAAGACAGGGATGCCCTCTTTCACCACTTCTATTCAACATAGTCTTTGAAACTCTAGCCAGAGCAATTAGACAGATGAAAGAAATTAAAGGGACACAAATGGAAAAAGTGGAATTCAAACTGTCATTATTTGCTGACAACATGATTCTATACTTAGAGGATCTAAAAAATTTCACCAGAAAACTTACAGAACTAATAAATAAATTCAGTAAAGTAGCAGGATATAAAATCAATGCCCATAAATCAAATGTGTGGGAGACCAACCTTACATGTGACTGGGTCACACTCCCCGGCTGGGTGCTGAGGTGCTCATTCACAGAAATGTGGTCGGTGTCTCGTGCATGGGTGTGTCTTGTTATAGCCCCATGGGTGAAGTTACCCTCACCTGTTCTTTTGTATTATAACCCCTTGCCCTGTTTAGGATAGAATCTTCCATGGAAGTGCCTTGTGTGTATCCCCTTCTCTTACTGTGCCCTTGGGTGTGGCCTACCCAGGTGTCAGTCAACCTGCTGACAGTGGACATCATAAAGATAGACTCAGCCCCCTGAAACCTGACCCCTTGCCTCATTTAAATAACTTCTCAATAAAAGGTGTCAGCTCGTGCGCTCTCTCTTTCTGCGGACCTTTAAGGTCAGAGGAGCCGTCACAGCAACCCCAAAGAAAAAGGTATTTGTGTCTCTTGTGTGGTTATTTTGCACAGCCCAGTTAGCCCAGTTTAACTGGAGTGACCCCTGAGCCTTTTAGTCGCGAGAACAGAAACCCGGCACAAATGCATTTCTGTATATTAGTGAATAATCCTTTGAAAAAGAAATTAGGAAAACTACCCCATTCACAATAGCCTCAAAATAAAATAAAATAAAATACTTGGGAATCAATTTAAGAAAAAAGGTGAAAGACCTCTACAATAAAAACTAAACACTAAAGAAAGAAATTGAAAAAGACCTTAGAAGATAGAAAGACCTCATGCTTTTTTATAGGCAGAATTAATATTGTCAAAATAGCCATATTACCCAAAGTACTAAACAGACTGAATGTGATTCCAATTAACATCCCAATGTCATTTCTTATAGAAATAGGAAAAAAGCTCTTTATTATTAACATTTTAAGTTTTTAAAAAGTCAACAAATGTTAATCTCTTCTAAGTTTTGGGTTTTAAATCTCTAAATATTTTTCTTATGCCAAAATTATGGAAGTGATTTTGTGCATTTTCACTGTTAGCACATATTTGAAGTTTATCTTATTAAATAATCTAAGCTTCATTTACATAGACTAATATGGATTCATAACTTAATTTTTAAATTTTTTCAGATATCACTTTGTTCTTGTTTGAATTTAAAAAAACATTGTTATAAAGTTTTAAAAATTAAGTATGTTCATATATAATATACTATCCATTTGATTGGCTAATTTAATTTTAAATATGAATAATGTTGCTTTAAAGAACCATGAGCAACTTTTTATGTAAATATACGTTTTCACTTCCCCATGTTATATACCTAGAAGTGAAATCGCAAATTCTTTGATGATCTGTCAGATTATTTTCCAAAGTGCTGCACCACTATTTTTTAATCACATTGGCATTGTAGGCAATATATGGAAAATATCAATTTTCCTATATCACTTCCAGTGTCTTATTGTATTGTCTTATTATAGCCACTATGGAGGGTATGAAGAGGTATTTTATTGTGATTTTTATTTACACTTTCTTAATGATTAAATGTTGTTGATCATCTATTCATGTGCTTCTCAGCCACTTGTATGTTTTCCCTAGAGTAGGAGAAATACATATGTAAATCCTTTGACAATTTTAACTGGATTATTTGTCTTTTTGTTGTTGTTATTGAAGGTCTTTATTTATCTTGATACAGTCCTTCATCAGAAATATAATTCTCAAATATTTTTTCCTAAATTGTGGTTACTCTCCTTCTTTCTTATTTATATCCAAGTTTGATTTGTGATAAAATCCAATTTATCCAAGACAAGTGTCTTTTGTTATTATCTAATCCAGAGTAATAAAAATTGCTCTTATGCCTACTTATATCATTATTTTAATATAAATATCTCAAACTTATGTTTTCATTTTTTTACAGGTATTTGTTAGGACAAGAATCAAGTGCAAGTTACAAACCACTATTTGAAGTAAAATCTCCCCAATAACTTTATGGAATATTCAACTGTTCCAAAGTCTATAGGGCTTATGAGTCACTGTATAATCATTTATTTCTTATTTTGAATCTTTGGTATTACTAAAGACATTGTCTCATATCTTCAAGAAGACTATTATTTCTCTAAGACTATTAAACCTTGATCTAATATTCATATATTATAAAGATAATTTATAGTTAAATGACACATTGCAGAAACATTTAAAGCACTAATTCAGGATAGAAATACAGAATAAGTAAATTGTAAAATAACTAAATAGGAAAATTGTGAAATACAGAGTAAAAGAGTAGAGTTAATGGACTCATTATAAAAATTATTATAACATAGCCTTATAAAATAATTTTCTTTTACTACATTATGAAAAAAAAGAGATATGTAGCAAAAACTTACTGAATCTAAACTTTTGGTTATTGTTGTCAAAGTTTTTGTTCACAATTTTTTCTTTGCTTTTGTCTCTTCAAGATGGGTAATTTTCACATCATTCAATATAACTGTGTGGAAAACACATATTGATGAATTGATTTAAATAAATTGGCCTTCTCTTATTTTATTTTTTCATAATACTACTAGTTAATTGTTTAAAAATTGTAATATATTGCTACAGTTAAATGTTATATTGAGGGTACTTTTTAATTTTTTTAGTGCACATAGTTATATATAATATTGAAGTTGATTTTGACGTAATCATACATGTGTAGAATATAATTTGCTCCATTCAGTTTACAGTACTATTGATGAGTGCCAATGTTGCAGAAAATAGTATGTCTTAGTATGTGAGAGCAAGATATTAAAGCAGCTGGTCTGCTTCTCATTCACTCCCTTTACCAGGAAGAGCATCCCTTGGAGTGAATAAAATAATGCAGGGGAACTACATTACAATCACCACTGGATTCCAGATAAATCACTTAAAGACATTTTCCAGAAGAAATAGGCCTTATCTCTTAAATCCCTTTAGCAGAAAGTGAAGGCTAATGATTACCATAGTAAGTAGAATCCAGTATCTATAAGGCATGATTCCCTGGACAATTTCATGTAAGTTATACAACTCTTGGGAATGTAAAATGGAAATATTTCACCAAATTAAAATCTTTTAGTTATGTGAGAAATCCTGTGAAATTCAATTAGAAACCCTAATTTATTCTGGGTCAGAGAAGATTTTCTGAATTTGGGGAAAAAAAACACTTGTTTTACATAAAGGAAGTACCTAGGGAATGGTCCTTGCTGCTTCAGCAATTTCTTTCTTTCTTCTGAACTTGTTCATTACCTATAAGCCACATATTATTTATTAAAATTTATAATAGATAAAATCATGGATTTTTTTCAAGATTTGATAATCCAATTGTGTATGTTAGTTGGCTATAAAAGATAAACAATAAATGGCATGAAGAATATGAAAAATAGGAAATATTGAGATTTAAATGAGAAATTATTCAACTCTTACTTTTTTTCCCAAAAGAATTGCACTGTATGCATCTTAGTTTTTTTAATGAGAAAATTAATGTCTTAAAAGTATATGAAAATAAAAATACAAACACTATTCATAGTAAGATAACAAACTACAGATATTCCACATGTAATTCACAATGCATATCATATAATAAAAAGTTACTAAACATATATAGAAGCAGAAAAAATGAGATTCATAAACAAAAAGAAAAATAAGCCCATAAAATAGAGAAGTTTGAGATCATGGAATGAGATGGCATGTCCTTAAAAAAATAATTTTCCAATAAAAATAATTAAAGAGAAAATTAAACACATTAAGAGGACATAAAATTTCTAAACAGTTATGTACCTAAAATTAAAGCCTCAGAATTCTTATATAATGCAAGAATTTATAGAACTTCAAGGAAAAAGTAAACCAACTTGCAATTATAAGTACAGATAATAATTAGCATAGAAAATAAGCATAGAAGAGGCATCTTTTAAATATCCAATTTTCATTTGTGATAAAAAAAATTCAACCACTTGAGAATTGAAAGGAAACTCCTCAGAATAAAGAGAATCCACAAAAACATCCATAACATTACACTTAATGATAAAAGACTGAATATTCTCACACTTTCAGTATCATACTGGAAGTTCTAGCCAGTGCAATCACACAAGAAAATGATATAAAAGACATCTAGCTCCAATGGCACAATCAGTTAGCACAGAGTACTTATAAATAAAAGACATCCAGATGGGAAAAATAAATAGTAAAACTTCATTTGTAGTTAGCATGTTTATCTATATAAAAAATCTGAAGGAATATACAAAAGGGTGTCTCAAAATAATAACTGAGTTTAGCAAGGTTTTAAGCTATGGGAATGCTATTATCAATTATATATACTGAATACTAACAGCAAAAATGTCTATGTACTATATAAAATACAATATCAAATAAATTTAAAATTTATTTTAGCAACATCACCTACATTGGCATGTAATGACATGAAATACTTAAAAAAATCTGAAAAATAAATGAAAAACTTATACACTAAGTTGGAAAATATTACTGATAGAAATGAAAGAAATTCCAAAGACATGCAATTTCTGTTCTAAATATTAAATACTATTAATATCCTCCCAAATTAATCCATAGATTAAATATAATCCCAAATAAAATTGTCAAAATTGGAAAACTCATTCTAGAATTTATTTGTAAATGTGAAGTACCTAGAAAAACCATCATAACAATAAAATTTTGTAAAAGTAGAAAATTGGAGAAATAAATCTACCTGATTTCAAAACTTATTATAAATATTTAGTAATCAAAATATTGTGAATTAATGTAAATATAGGCAAATAGATTTGTGAAGTCACATAACTCAAAAAATGGCCAAATGAATACCGGCCAGTACAAAAAGATAAAGATAGCATTTTAAATAAACGATGTTAGAATAATTAAGCAGGAAACAACAAAAGCAAACCAAGAAAAACAAACAAACAAGCAACAACAACAACAACAAAAAGTTGACCCACACCTCACAAAGTAAATAATTTAACTCAAAATGGACATCAGATCAAACTGTAAAATCAAAAATTATAAAGCTTATTGAAGAAAACGAAGGGGAGGGTAGAGAAGAAGATGGCAGCGAGGGGAGTGCATTGCCCCCGCGTCACTGTGGGGGAGAATGACGAGTCAGGACGGCTAAAGGCTATCTTGTTAGGAATTTCCAGCAATAGTGGGGTGCTCCAGAACCTGGAGGAAGGATTTCCATCGCACGAGGATCGGCCACGGGGACTCAAACGCGAGAGATTTGTCGCACGGAGGGTAACACTGCTTATTCAGCAAATAGCCCCACGGCTAGAGTCTGCAGCGTTCGCTGGGAAACGAGGAGATAGCGATGCAGGGATACAGCGCTGCAGTTTCTGCCAGCCGTGCAAGCACCGTACTCAGTGCTGAATTCTGGGTTCGAGACGGGGGAAGGAAGCAGTCCAATTCGGTTCTCCACACCGGTCAGACCACAGAGGAGGCCAGCAGCCACCATCTTGGAGAGCTGACATCACCATCCTTGTTTTGGACTGACCGCAGCTCATTCAGCCATAGAACAGGTAATTTCAGGCTGCCATTCACCTGCAGCTTGCAGACAGATTACTCAGGCTCAGTGCTAAATAACCCGCGGAAACTGCTTCTTGGAGCCTGCTCTTATCAGAGCATACACCGAGCACGGAGCGGCCGAGTTCCAGCTCCCGGAACTGCTCTGGCCCAGGGCTAAGGAGCCCGCGGAAACTGCTTCTCGGTCCGGGTCCTGCTGAGTACTGTGGAGGTAAATACCAACCAAGCCTTCCTGGGCAGTAGCAACAGGACTGAGACGGGGCCTGTGAGGGCCAGTCAGGACTCACCCATTGCTTTGGTCACCCGGCAAAGGGAACGAAATGCTGCCATTCGCATAGGATACCAACATGGCAGAGATCTGATGTCATCAGAAAGTGGCGGAGGAGAGAACTTCATCAATACCAGCGGCGACAGAAACAGTTGGCCTCCTGGTAGGGAGGGTGAGTCACAGACACCCGAGTCTCTCTCACTTTGTCGATGAGCCAGAGGTGGGGAGCCGGGCCGCCGCCCGCTCCCAGAGCAGGCCCAGCGGCTCGCTGGCGTGGTGGTCGCGTGACCTCAATTGGAGAGGGGGCGGAGCGGAGCCGCCAACCGCGCCCACAAGGTGGGCAGACCTGTGACCCAGTGGTACGCGGGCGTGGTAGGAGGGGCAGGGCAGAGCCGCCACCAGCGCCTGCAAGGTAAGCAGACCTGCGACAGACTGGCGGGTCAGGCCCAGCGGCCTGCCAGCGTGGTACACACGTCACCCCAACTGGAGTAGGGGCAGAGCAGAGCCTTGGCCCATGCCCGGATCAGGCCCCGCCGGTGTGGTGGTCACGTGACCCCAATTGGAGTGGGGACGGAGCGGAACCACCACCCATGCCCGCAGGGTGGGCAGACCTGCGACCAACCTGCAGATCAGGCCCAGCGGTCCATGGGCGTGGTAGGAGGGGCAGGGCAGAGCCGCCGCCCGCGCCTGCAAGGTAGGCAGACCTGCAACTGACCAGCGGGACAGGCGCAGTGGCCTGCCGGTGCGATAGACACGTCACCCCATTTGGAGTAGGGGCAGAGCAGAGCCGCCACCCGTTCCCGCAAGGTAGGCAGACCTGCGACCGACCGGTGGAACAGGCCCAGCGGCTGGCCAGGGTGGTAGGCACATCACCCCAATTGGAGTAGGAGCAGAGCAGAGCCTTCGCCCGTGCCCGGAACAGGCCCAGTGGTCCGCGGGTGTGGTAGACAAGTCACACCAATTGGAGGGGGGGCAGAGGAGAGCCGCCGCCTGCGCCTGCAGGGTAGGCAGACCTGCAACCGACCGGCGGATCAGGCCCGGTGGCCTGCCAGCGTGGTACACTCATCACCCCAATAGAAGTAGGGGCAGAGCAGAGCCGCCGCCCGCGCCTGGAACAGGCCCAGTGACCTGCCGGCGTGGTAGTCACAACACCCCAATTGGAGTAAGGGCAGAGCAGAGCCGCCTACCGCGCCCGGAATAAGCCCAGCGACCTGCCGGCGTGGTAGACACGTCACCCCAGTTGGAGTAAGGGTAGAGCAGAGCCGCCACCCGCGCCTGCAAGGTAGGAAGACCTGCGCCGACCGGCAGAACAGGCCCAGGAGTCCGTGGGCGTGGTAGACACCTCACACCAATTGGAGGAGGGGCAGAGCAGAGCCGCCGCCCGCGCCTGCAAGGTAGGCAGACCGCCGCCCGACCCTGCAAGGGAGACTTTTCAACTATACAAGAGCAATATAAATATATAGGGGAAAAAAAAAACATTTCAAAAACACAACAGTTTCACCAAGCAGAAAGAAATGCAAGCAGTATGAAAAGACAAGGAAAGAAAAGACCACAAGCAATGCAGTTCAACTCAACTTTAGAAGAGGTAACAGCTGCAGCAGATGGAATGTCAGATAAAGAATTCAGGATATATATGCTTCAGATGATCTGGAGTATCAAGGAAGACATTAGACAGCAAAATCAGACAATGAAAGATCACTTCGACAATGAATTACACAAACAAATCCAGGAAGCAAAGGATCAACTATACAGGGAGATAGAGGTTATAAAAAACAAACAAACAGAAATCCTAGAAATGCAGGAAGCAATAAACCAACTTAAAAACTCAATTGAGAATACTACCAGCAGAGTAGAACACTTAGAAGATAGAACATCAGACAATGAAGACAAAGTATTTCAACTTGAAAAGAACATAGACAGCTCAGCAAGACTGTTAAGAAACCATGAGCAGAACATTCAAGAAATATGGGATAACATTAAGAGACCAAACTTAAGAGTCACTGGGATACAGGAAGGTATAGAACTCCAAACCAAAGGAATGAGCAATCTATTCAATGAAATAATACGAGAAAACTTCCCAGACTTGAAGAATGAGACAGAATCCCAAATCCTAGAAGCCTACAGGACGCCGAATGTGCAAAATCATAAGAGATCCACACCTAGACACATTATAATGAAGATGCCCAACATACAGAATAAGGAGAGAATTTTAAAAGCTACAAGAGAAAGGAAGCAGATTACATTTAGGGGTAAACCAATCAGGATAACAGCTGATCTTTCAACACAGACTCTGAAAGCTAGAAGATCCTGGAATAACATATTTCAAACACTGAAAGAAAATGGGTTCCAACCAAGAATTGTGTATCCAGCGAAATTAAGCTTCAGGATGGAAGATGAAATTAAAACCTTCCACGATAAACAAAAGTTAAAAGAATTTGCAGCTAGAAAACCCCCTCTTCAAAACATCCTCGCCAAAACATTACAGGAAGAGGAAATGGAAAATAAGAATGAAAACCAACAGTGGGAGGTAGGACACTAAGGGGGGGGGGAATAATCAAAGAGGAAAACAAACCATGTTTAGAAACAGAAATAAACAAATATGGCTGGAAGAACAACCCATATCTCAATAATAACCCTAAATGTTAATGGCTTAAACTCACCAATTAAGAGACACAGGCTAGTAGAATGGATCACAAAACAAGACCCAACAATATGCTGCCTACAGGAGACGCATTTGATAGGAAAAGACATACATAGGCTGAAGGTGAAAGGTTGGGAAAAATCATATCACTCATATGGACTTCGGAAACAAGAAGGAGTGTCCATACTCATATCAAATAAAATAGATTTCAAGCCAAAGTTAATCAAAAGGGATAAAGAGGGATACTACATACTGCTTAAGGGAACCATACACCAACAAGACATAACAATCATAAATATATATGCCCCCAAAAATGGTGCAGCTATGTTCATCAAACAAACTCTTCTCAAGTTCAAGAGTCTAATAGACCACCATACAATAATCATGGGAAACTTCAACACACCTCTCTCGCCACTGTACAGATCTTCCAAACAAAAGTTGAATAAGGAAACTATAGAACTCAATAACACAATTAATAACCTAGACTTAATTGACATATATAGAATATACCACCCAACATCAAGCAGTTACACTTTTTTCTCAGCAGCACATGGATCCTTCTCAAAAATAGATCATATTTTATGTCACAGGGCAACTCTTAGAAAATATAAAGGAGTAGAGATAATACCATGCATCTTATCTGATCATAATGGAATGAAACTGAAAATCAACGATAAAAGAAGGAAGGAAAAAGCATACATCACTTGGAGAATGAACAATAGGTTACTGAATGATCAATGGGTTATAGAAGACATCAAGGAGGAAATTAAAAAATTCTTAGAGATAAATGAAAACACAGACACAACATATCGGAATCTATGGGACACATTGAAAGCAGTTCTAAGAGGAAAATTCATTGCTTGGAGTTCATTCCTTAAAAAAAGAAAAAACCAACAAATAAATGATCTCATACTTCATTTCAAAATCCTAGAAAAAGAAGAGCAAAACAACAGCAAAAGAAGTAGAAGGCAAGAAATAATTAAAATTAGAGCTGAAATTAATGAAATCAAAACAAAAGAAACAATTGAAAAAATTGACAAAACTAAAAGTTGGTTCTTTGAAAAAATAAACAAAATCGACAGACCCTTAGCCATGCTAGCAAAGAGAAGAAGAGAGAGAACTCAAATTACTAGCATACGGGATGAAAAAGGCAATATCACAACAGACACTTCAGAAATACAGAAGATAATCAAAAATTATTTTGAATCCTTATACTCCAATAAATTAGAAGATAGTGAAGGCATAGATAAATTTCTTAAGTCATATGATCTGCCCAGATTGAGTCAGGAGGATATAGACAACCTAAACAGACCAATATCAATTGAGGAAATAGAAGAAACCATCAAAAGACTACCAACTAAGAAAAGCCCAGGACCGGATGGGTATACAGCAGAGTTTTACAAAACCTTTAAAGAGGAACTAATACCAATACTTTTCAAGCTACTTCAGGAAATAGAAAAAGAGGGAGAACTTCCAAATTCATTCTATGAGTCCAACATCACCCTGATACCTAAACCAGACAAAGACACTTCAAAGAAAGAAAACTACAGACCAATATCTCTAATGAACCTAGATGCAAAAATCCTCAATAAAATTCTGGCGAATCGGATACAAAAACATATCCAAAAAATTGTGCACCATGATCAAGTAGGATTCATCCCTGGGATGCAAGGCTGGTTCAATATACGGAAATCAATAAATGTTATTCACCACATCAATAGACTTAAAAATAAGAACCATATGATCATCTCGATAGATGCGGAAAAAGCATTCGACAAAGTACAGCATCCCTTTATGTTCAAAACTCTAGAAAAACTAGGGATAACAGGAACATACCTCAATATTGTAAAAGCAATCTATGCTAAGCCTCAGGCTAGCATCATTCTGAATGGAGAAAAACTGAAGGCATTCCCTCTAAAATCTGGAACAAGACAGGGATGTCCTCTCTCTCCACTTCTGTTCAACATAGTTCTCGAAACACTGGCCAGAGCAATTAGACAGATGAAAGAAATTAAAGGCATAAAAATAGGAAAAGAAGAACTTAAATTATCACTATTTGCAGTGACATGATTCTATACCTAGCAGACCCAAAAGGGTCTACAAAGAAACCATTAGAGCTAATAAATGAATTCAGCAAAGTGGCCGGATATAAAATCAACACGCATAAATCAAAGGCATTCCTGTATATCAGCGACAAATCCTCTGAAATGGAAATGAGGACAACCACTCCATTCACAATATCTTCAAAAAAAATAAAATACTTGGGAATCAACCTAACAAAAGAGGTGAAAGACTTATACAATGAAAACTACAGAACCCTAAAGAGAGAAATAGAAGAAGATCTTAGAAGATGGAAAAATATACCCTGTTCATGGATAGGCAGAACTAATATCATCAAAATGGCAATATTACCAAAAGTTCTCTATAGGTTTAATGCAATGCCAATCAAAATCCCAACGGCATTTCTTGTAGAAATAGAGAAAGCAATCATGAAATTCATATGGAAAAATAAAAGACCCAGAATAGCAAAAACAATGCTAAGCAGGAAGTGTGAATCAGGCGGTATAGCGATACCAGACTTCAAACTATACTACAGAGCAATAGTAACAAAAACAGCATGGTACTGGTACCAAAACAGGCGGGTGGACCAACGGTACAGAATAGAGGACACAGAAACCAATCCACAAAACTACAACTATCTTATATTTGATAAAGGGGCTAAAAGCATGCAATGGAGGAAGGATAGCATCTTCAACAAATGGTGCTGGGAAAACTGGAAATCCATATGCAACAAAATGAAACTGAATCCCTTTCTCTCGCCATGCACAAAAGTGAATTCAAAATGGATCAAGGAGCTTGAGATCAAATCAGAGACACGCCGTCTGATAGAAGAAAAAGTTGGCTACGATCTACATTTGGTGGGGTCGGGCTCCAAATTCCTCAATAGGACACCCATAGCACAAAAGTTAATAACTAGAATCAACAAATGGGACTTACTCAAACTAAAAAGTTTTTTCTCAGCAAAAGAAACAATAAGAGAGGTAAATAGGGAGCCTACACCCTGGGAACAAATCTTTACTCCTCACACTTCAGATAGAGCCCTAATATCCAGAGTATACAAAGAACTCAAAAAATTAGACAATAAGAGAACAAACAACCCAATCAACAAATGGGCCAAGGACCTGAACAGACACTTCTCAGAGGAGGACATACAATCAATCAACAAGTACATGAAAAAATGCTCACCATCTCTAGCTGTCAGAGAAATGCAAATCAAAACCACCCTAAGATACCATCTCACTCCAGTAAGATTGGCAGCCATTATGAAGTCAAACAACAACAAGTGCTGGCGAGGATGTGGGGAAAAGGGTACACTTGTACATTGCTGGTGGGACTGCAGATTGGTGCAGCCAATTTGGAAAGCAGTATGGAGATTTCTTGGAAATCTGGGAATGGAGCCACCATTTGACCCAGCTATTCCCCTTCTTGGTCTATTCCCTAAAGACCTAAAAAGAGCATGCTACAGGGACACTGCTACATCAATGTTCATAGCAGCACAATTCACAATAGCAAGACTGTGGAACCAACCTAGATGCCCTTCAATAGACGAATGGATAAAAAAATATGTGGCATTTATACACAATGGAGTATTACTCTGCATTAAAAAATGACAAAATCATAGAATTTGCAGGGAAATGGATGGCATTAGAGCAGATTATGCTAAGTGAAGCTAGCCAATCCCTAAAAAACAAATACCAACTGTCTTCTTTGATATAAGGAGAGTAACTAAGAACAGAGTAGGGACGAAGAGCATGAGAAGAAGATTAACATTAAACAGGGATGAGAGGTGGGAGGGAAAGGGAGAGAGAAGGGAAATTGCATGGAAATGGAAGGAGACCCTCAGGGTTATACAAAAGTACATACAAGAGGAAGTGAGGGGAAAGGGAAAAATAATACAAGGGGGAGAAATGAATGACAGTAGAGGGGGTAGAGAGAGAAGAGGGTAGGGGAGGGGAGGGGGGATAGTAGAGGATAGGAAAGGCAGCAGAACACAACAGACACTAGTATGGCAATATGTAAATCAATGGATGTGTAACTGATGTGATTCTGCAATGTGTATATGGGGTAAAAATGGGAGTTCATAACCCACTTGAATCAAATTGTGAAATATGATATATCAAGAACTATGTAATGTTTTGAACAACCAACAATAAAAAATTAAAAAAAAAAAGAAAACGAAGGGGAGGACTTGTGTTTCCTTGGATTAGGGGAAAATTTTCTTACATATGATACAAAAAGACTGTTCCTTAAAAAGCATATTAATAAATTAAGTTAAAAATTAATTCAAAATTTACCTTTAAAATTACAGTGCAAAGAAAGAAGAACAATGGGGCTGGGGATGTGGCTCAAGCGGTAGTGCGCTTGCTTGGCATGCGTGCAGCCCGGGTTCGATCCTCAGCACCACATACAAAGATGTTGTGTCTGCTGAGAACTAAAAAAATAAATAAATAAATATTAAAATTCTCTCTTTCTCTCCCTCTCTCTCTCTCTCACTCTCTCTTTAAAAAAAAAATTAAAAAAAAAAAAGAAAGAAGAACAAGCCCAAAACTGGGAGAGAATAATTAAAAAGCATATCTGATAAAGAACTTTAATCAAAATAAAAAATTCACAGACCTTAATAATTAGAAAGCAAAGTACCAATTATAAATGGCCAAAAGATTTGAACATTCACTTCACCAAAGGAGATACACAAATATTTCAATAAGCATAGAATAATCCCAATATCACTGGGATTATTGTAATTAAAATTATAACCATGTGGAGTTGTTACAGTACACCTCCAGAATGATCCAAATACAAAAGGCTGACCCCACACAGTGTTGAGAAGCAAACAAATGAACTGAAAAAAATCCACATGTATACATGCAAACACATACACATTGTACTATAAGGCATTTTTCCAACAAAGAAAAATAAGAAATTACATATTTGCACAAACTTGTACACAAATGCTGGTAACAACTGCATTTAAAATTTAAAAAAAAATGAAAGCAAAAGAAATGCCTTTCAACAGGTGAATGGACACAGAAAGTGTAATATACACGTACAACACAGGCTAGGCAGATTAATGTCTCCCTCAAAGATACAGTTTAATCCCCATAACCTGTGAGTATTTTTATTGAAAGGTGAAAAGAATGTTGCCATTATGATTAGGGGTATGGACCTTGAGATGGGAATCAATCTAATCATGTGTATCCTCATAAATGAAGAACACTTCCTAGATGTAGTAAAAAGGGAGAAAGGTGTGATGACTAAAGAAAAGTCGTCTTGCTATTTTGGAAGATTGAAGGAAGTGGGCCATCAAGCAACAGAATTCAGAAGGTCTGTAGAATCTGTAAAAAAAAGGAATAGATTTTTCCCTACAGACTCCAGAGAAAACAATCCTATGCATAGCTTAGGTTTTGCCAGACAGACATACACTAGACTTCTTACCTCATACTTGGAAGATAAAAATTTACATTTAAGCTCCCAAGTTTATAGTAATTGGTCATGGCATCAACATAAAACAATTGAATTTCACTAGGCAATAAAAAGAATCAGAAATTTCTATATGCAACAATACATATGAATCTCGAAATGATTTTGCAGATTGAAAAGACAGACATGATTCTATGTATATAAAACTCTACAAAATTCAAACTGATCTTAATTGACAGAAGGATAGATCATTGATTATTTGGGAACAGGGTAGAAAGGAGGGATATTTTATCATTAGGAGGAATCTCTTGGGGTGATAGATGTGTGGTGATGTTTTGACATATTTATGTAACATTGTTTACTTGCTGCTTGCTTTCTGTGTCTCCCACTAAAATTCATGGTCTATGGCCAAAATTGGCAAATTATGGCTCCAAGGGAAAAATATGGCTTATAGTCTGTTTATGTATGGCCCAAAATCTAAGAAGGATTTTTATATTTGTAAGATTTAAAACAAAAAAGAAGAAGAATATACAACAGAAAGTATATGGGCCTCAAAAGTCTAATATTTACTACCTAGCCTGTTACAGAAAGCTTCCCAATCCCTATCCTATTTGGTCAGGTATTTGGTTTAGTATGGTAAACCCAAGTACAAAAGGTGTAAAAGGTGAAATTTTAATCCATTAAATCCAAATTTTTCAATTCTGTGAACATAATAAATTCAAATTTTGTTTCAAAGTTACCGTAAGTGATGGGTTTGTTTATTTGTTGCTTAATTTAGCTTTCTACAGCTATTCCACAACTGGGATAATGGGACACAATGGGTTACTCTGTGCATGTAAGTGTGTGCATGCAACTGTGTACATAATTACTGAGATCAGGAAGAGGAGAAACTACTCCAAGATGATTGCTTAACAATACAAAAGATAGTCAGGTGTGATGGCACATGTCTATAATCGCAGCGGTTGGGTGGTTGAGGCATAAGGATTGAGGGTTCAAAGCCAGCCTCAGCAAAAGTGAGGCACTAAGCAACTCAGTGAGACCTTGTCTCTAAATAAAATACAAAATAGGGTTGGGGATGTGGCTCCATGGTCAAGTGCCCCTGAGTTCAATCCCTGGTACCACTCCGCAAAATTATTTTATCAGTATTAGACAGAAGTTAACATAACAAAATATAAAATTCTTGTGAGTAAATTTGTTCAGTGACTGGTTTTCCATGAACCATGTTTATTTAGTAGCCACATTGAGTAAAGACTTGTGAAAGTGCTGAATAAAATGATTTCTGCTGGTTATTCATGTCATTTCAACATATTACCAACAGGAAACAGAATTGTCTTCATTCACCATCACCTACATACAGTGTGAAATGAATTCTTATCAAGGAAAATAAAATATTTTATATCATATTATACATGTAAATAGATATATTATCTTTGTGATCTAGAGATATATGCCTATGATTAATACAAAGTTGACATCAAAGTGGCACTTCTTTCAGAGTGAGAGAAGGTCTTTATTAATCATTGGAAGTTTTTACATAAACAAGGAAAAGATGAAAATAGGAAGCAAAAGAAAAATACACAAAATTTTAAAAAATAATTTAATTGCTAAGGCTGTTTTTATCACTTTTTATTATCAGATTAATTCAAGTAAATCTTTCAGACCAGTCAAAATTATTTGCTTTAATATTACAGTAATTCCATTTAGAAATGTCCAAAGACAAAGCCAAAATGTGAACAGTCCTGTGAGTTTACTTTGTTTCTAGGAAAAGAGCCTTTCTTATCATTACAGAAACCTGGCCAGGCTTCAGATATCAACTCTTCAGTTTGGACATAGCTACTTTCATTTTTTTGTTCCTCAGAGTGTAGATAACAGGGTTTAGGACAGGAGTAAAGATAGTGTAGAACACAGCAAGGACCCCCAACACCTCCAGTAGGGAGACCCCTCTAACCTGAGTGTTGGGGAAGTTCTCCACCACACCCAGGTTAGAAGGGACTCCATCCTCCAGGGGAAAGACCCCCTAACCTGAGTGTAGGGGGCAGCTCCCCACTGCACCCAGGATACCGGGGACACCCCACTCCAGAGTCCAGACACCTCTAACCTAGGTGTCAGAAGGAGCTCATATACCATCGAACCCAGGGTAGAGGGAACTCCCACCTTCAGGGGTGAGACCCCTGTATAGTGGGCGTTGGGGGAGCTCCTATAACATAGTACCCATTGTAGAGGTGACTCCCCCATAAAGGGGTGAGACCCCTCTAACCGGGGTTCCTGGTGGAGCTAGTATACCATCATACCCAGGATAGAGGGGACCCACCTCCCAGGGGCGAGACCCCTCGAACATGTGTGACTTGGGGAGCAAGTATACCATTGCACCCAGGTTAGATGGGACTCCCCCTCCAGGGGGGAGACCCCTCAAACCTGGTTGTCCGGGGCAGCTCCCCACCACACCAGGGTACAGGGGACCTTTCCCTCCAGAGGCCAGACTCTTCTAACCTGGCTTTTGGGGGGAGCTCCTATAGGATCGCACCCATGGTACAAGGGACTCCCCCTTCATGGGGCGAGACCCCTCTAACCTGGGTTGGGGGGGAGCTCCTCACCGCACCCAGGGTACAGGGGACTCCCTTCTCCAGTGGGAGATCCCTCTAACCTGGGTGTCGGGGGAGCTCATATACCATCGCACTCAGATTAGAGGGGATCCCCTCTCCAGGGGGGAGACCCCTCTACCTGGGTTCCAAGGGGAGTTCGTATACCATCACACCCAGAGTAGAGGGAACCCCCCCTCCAGATGGGAGACCCCTCTACCCTGGGTGCTGAGGAGAGTTCGTATACCATCACAACCAAGGTAGAGGGGAACCCCTTCCAGGAGGGAGACCCCTGTACACTGGGTGCCGGTGGAAGTTCCTAACTATCGTGACCTGGGAAGAAGGGATCCCCACCTCCGGGGGAAGACCCCTCTAACCTGTGTGCCGGAGGGAGCTCCTATACTATTGCACCCAGAGTACAAGGGACTCCCCCATCCAGCGGGGAGAACCCTCTAACCTGGGTGTCATTGGATCTCCCCACCTCACCCCCGGTACAGGAAACTCCCCCCCTCTAGGGGGAGACTCCTCTAAACTGGGTGTTGGGGGAGCTCTTATACCATCGCACCCAGTGTAGAGGGTACTACCCCCTCCGGGGGAAGACCACTCTAATGTGAGATTCAGGGGAGCTCCCCACCGCACCCAGGAAGAGGGGACTTGCCCCCATGGGTGTCAAGGGGGAGCTCATATACCATCTCACCCAGGGTAGAGAGGACTCCATCTTCTAGGGGAGAGACCCTTCTAACCTGGGTGTTGGGGGGAGCTCCCCACTGCACCCTGGATAGAGAGTACTGCACCCTCTAGGGGGAAACCTCCTTTAACCTGGGCGGGGGGGGGGGGGGGGGGGCTCTCCACAATACTCCGGATAGGGGGGACTCCCACCTCCGGGGGCGAGACCTCTCTAACCTGGTTATGGCGGAAGTTCATATACCATGGCACACAAGGTGGAGGGGATTCTCACTTTAGTGGGGAGACCCCTCTAACCTGTGTGTCCCAGGAGATTTGCGCCGCAACCCAAGTAGAGGGGATTTTCTCCTCAGGCGAGATCCCTCAAACCTGGGTGTTGTGGGGAGCTTGTATACTATCCCCCCTCCAAGGGGAAGACCCCTCTAACCTGAGTGGGGGGAATCTCCTCACCACCACCCCTGGGTAGAAGGGACTCCCCACTCCAGGGAGGAGACCCCTCTAACCTGGGTGTGGGGAAAGCTCATATACCATCACACCCCTAGAGGAGGGGACTCTCCCCTCCAGGGGCAAGACACCTCTAACCTGGGTGTCTGGCGGAGCTCGTATGCCATCACACAACTGGTGGAGGGTACTCCCCCCTCTAGGGGGGAGACCCCTCTAATCTGGGTGTCGGGGGAGCTCCCCACTGCACCCAGGGTACAGGGGACTCTTCCCTCCAGGAGCGAGACACTTCTAACTTGGGTGTTGGGGGAAGCTCATATTACCATGGTACCCAGGGTACAGGGGATTCCCTCTTCCAGGCGAAAAACCCCTCTGCACTGGGTGTCAGGGGGAGCTCTAATCACTCACACCCAGGGTAGAGGAGACTCTCCCCTCCCAGGGGGGAGAAGCCCCTAACCTGGTTGTCAGGCAAAGCTCAGATCAATTGTACCCAGGGTAGAGGGGACGCCTTTCTCCAGGCGTGAGACCCCTCTAGCCTAGGTGCAGGGAAGGAAGAGGGGACTACCCCCTCCAAGCGGAAGACCCTTCTACCCTGGATGTCCAGAAGAACTCGGATCTTTGCACCCAGGGTAGAGGGATGCCCGCCTCCAGGAGGGAGACCCTCTTCCCTGGGCGTTGGGAGAGTTCGGTTCACTAGCACCCAGGGAAGAAGGGACTACCCCTTCCAGGCAGGATACCCCTCTTCCCTGGGTGTCGGGGAGAACTCAGATCACTCGCACCCAGAAGGAAATAGGTTCTACCCTGGGTGTCGTGGGGGGAGATCAGATCACTCGCACGCAGGGTAGAGTGGACTCCCCTCTCCAGCGGGAGACCCCTCTACCCTGGGTTTCGGAGGGATCTCGTATCACTTGCACCCTGGGTAGAGGGGATGTCCCCCGCCAAGCAGGAGACCCCTCTAGCCTAGGTGTGAGGGGAGCACGGATCACTGGCACCCAGGGTGTAGGGGACTCCCTCCTCCAGGAGGCAGACCCCTCTACCCTGGGTGTGGGACGGATCTCTGATCACTGGCACCTAGGGTAGAGGGGACTTCCCCCTACAGGCGAAAGACCCCTCTACCCTGGGTGTCAGGGTGGGGGGGGGGTCGAATCACTCGCACCCAGGGTAGCGGGGATGCCCCAATCCAGGCAGGAAACCCCTCTACCCTGGGTGTAGGAAAGAACTGGGATAACTTGCACCCAGGGTAGAGGGGACTCCCCACTCCCAGGGGAGGAGACTCCTCTAATCTGGGCGTCGGGGAGAACTGGGATCACTCGCATCCAAGGTAGAGTGGACGCCCGCTCCTGGCAGAAGACCCCTCTACCCTGGGTGTCGGGGGGAGCTCGAATCATTAGCACCCAGGATAGAGGCATCTCCCCCCTCCCTCCAATCTAGTTGTCAGGAGGAGCTCGGATCAATCACACACAGGTTAGAAGGGATGCCCTTCTCCAGGTGGGAGACCCATCTTGCCTAGGTGTAGTAGGGAGCTCGAATCACTGGCACCCAGGGTAGAGGGGACTCCACCCTCTAGGCCAGAGATACCTCTACCCTGGGTGTCGGGGTGAGCTCGGATCAGTGGCACCCAGGGTAAAGGAGATGCTCCCCTCCAGTAAGGAGACCTCTCTACCTGGGTGTTGGGGGGAGCTTGGATCACTGGAACCCAGGGAAGAAGGGACTCCCCCCTCCAAGCAGAAGACCCCTCTACCCTGGTTGTCGGGAAGAACTCAGATCTCTCGCACTAGGGTAGAGGGGACGTCCCCCTCTCAGAAAGGAGTCCGCTCTACCCTGGGTTTCGTGGGAAGCTCATATCACTCACCCCAGGGTAGAGGGGACGCCCCCCACCAAGCGGGAGACCCCTCTAGACTAGGTGTGAGAGGAGCATGGATCACTGGCACCCAGGGTATAGGGGACTCCCCCCTCCAGGTCAGAGACCCCTCTACACTGGATATCGGGAGGAGCTGCGATCATTGGCATCCAGAGTAGAGAGGACTCCCCCTTCTATCCTGGATGTCGGGAGGGAGCTTGCATCACTGGCACCCAGGGTAGAGGGAACTCCCCACTCCAGGCGGGAGAGCCCTCTTCCCTGGGTGTCGTGAGAGCTCGGATCTCTAGCACCCAGGGTAGAGGATAAGCCCCGCTTCATGTGGGACACCTTTCTACCCTGGGTGTTGAGGAGAGCTCAGATCACTGGCACCCAAGGTAGAGAAGACTCCTCCAGGTGGGAGACCCCTCTACCCTGGGTGTCAGGGGTAGCTCGGATCACTGACACCCAGAGTAGAGGGGACGCCCCCACTTGGCGGGAGACCTCTCTACCCTGGGTATGGGGCGGGGGGAGCTTGGATCATTTGCATTCAGGGTAGAGGGGACGCCCTTCTCAAGCCGGGAGACCACTCTAGCCTAAGTGTAGGGTGGAGCTGTATCACTGGCACCCATTTTACAGGGTACTCCTCTCTCCAGGTGGGATACCCCTGTACCATGTGTGTCAGGGGGAGCTCGGATCACTCGCACACGTGGTAGAGAATCCAGGTCCAGGTACCAGGCAAAGGGAGTATTACAAAGGACAGGGGCCAGGAGAAGGGCAATGGGAGGGCCTGGTGGGGGGCTGCGGTGGGTGAGGAGAGGGGCAAGAGCCAGGACCCAAGCAGGAGCCCAGACAAGGGACTCATCTGACCAAAGAGGATGAAGAAACCAAGAAGCAGCAGACAGGTGCATCAGGGGAAAACCTGAGGGGAAGGGGAGAAAGGGGCTCGGCTAGGACCAGGAGACAGCTGGCAACACAAGAGGCACAGAGGGGAGCGTGCTAGGGGGCCCAAACAAGGGGCCGCAAGATCAGACTTGACAGGAAGTGGCTCTGTGCTACCCCATGCAACACTAGGAACTAGTCAGGGGCTCAGGCAAGCGCACAGGCCTAGGAATGGAGCGCAATGGGTTAGGGTTAGGGAGGGCTGGGTTGGGGTAGGGGCAGCATGCAAGGCAAGAGGACAGGGGAGAAAAGGGAGGGGATAGCGCAGGGCAAGGTCAGCACAAGTCCCAAGTTCACTGCCAGGTGTCAAGTTTCAGGGGGCCCAGGCAAGGGACAGGGCTGAGTTTCCCATAGAGAGCCCTCAGCACCCAGACCAGCCAATTCCATTCCTCTGTCCAAGATGAGTAGCTCCTCAGAGAGGGACCTGGACCAAAGGAGGGCCAAAGGAGGGCAATGTGAGGGATACCTTGCCTCCGGAGGTGGAGGGCACTGGTGGGAAGCCAGGACCCATTCCAGGAGCGCAGGATAGGGAGAAGCAGGGAGTGGTGTGGGTCTGGGCAGTGCCAGGATACCACAGCACAAGGGGAACAGAGGGGAGGCAGAGGAGAAGGCCAGAAAGGGGGCCTGAAATCAAGGAACAGGGACAGGGTCCTAGAGAAGGGAAGCCTGGGGCTCAACAAGGAGCCAGGCCCAGGAATGGAGAGCCAAGTGCAAGGAAAGGCGCCTCAGTGCATAAAAAAAGAACAGGGCTGGGGAGGAGAGGGAGGTGAGAAAGGGAGTTGGTTGGCCCAGGGGGAGGAAGAGTCAAGGCCCAAGTCGACTGCCAGGTGTCAGTGATCCAGAGCCGGGGCAGGGCTGAGGGAGGCCAAAGGGCCCAAACAAGGAGCAGGGCTACATTTTCCCAAAGAGAGCCCTCAGAGCCAAGAAGCCAGGTCCAGTCCCCTGGCCAGGGTGAGCATCCTGGGAAAGGGAACAGGAAAAGGGGCCTGGCAGGGACAATAGGAGGGCCAGAGAAGAGCACAGCCTGAAGGGCCAGAGGATGGGTGTACGTGGGATGGGGGGCCAGGACCCCAGAAAAAAACCTCAAGTTAGGGACCTAGAGGAGGGCACATGCCAGGGGAGAACAGGGAAAGGTGGGGCAGCACTAGGATACTGCAGTACAGGGAAGCCAAGGGGAGCAGGGAAGCAGCCCCAGAGAGGGGCCCTCAGACAAAGCCCATAAAAGCACGGAGCAAGAAGGGCCACCAGAGGCTCAAGCGAGGAGCCAGGCTGGGGAATGGAGAGCCAAGGGCCAGGGCTGAGGCAGGGGGCTCAGGTCAGTGGCCAAGGTTGGGCAGAGAAAGCAGAGGATTCGGCAGGAAGTATGCAGTCTCCAGGCCCAGGGCCACTGCCAGATTTCAGGGTTCCTGGTGCAGGACCAAGGGCCTGGAAAAGCAAGGGGCCCAGGCGAGGGGCAGGGCTCTGTTTCCCATAAGGCACTCTGGCCCAGATGAGAATCCAGGGCCAGGGACCAGGCAAAGCAGGCCTGGCAAAGGACAGGGGCCAGGAGGAGAGGGACTGGAGGGCTCTGAATGTGGTCACAGTGGGTGAGGAGAAGGGAGAGAGCCAGGACCCAAGAAAGGAGTACAGACAAGGCACCAACCACACGGACCAAGGATGAGGGAACCAAAGAGCAGGAGACCTGCGTGAACCAGGAAAAAGCTTGAGGGGAAGGGCAGGAATGGGCTGCACCAGGACCAGGAGACAGTGGGCTGAGCAAGGGGCATCTAGGGGAGCACGTTAGTTGGCCCAGGCAAGGGGCCCCAAGTTCAGGAAAGACAGAAAGGGATGCCAGGCTACCCCGTGCGACACTAGGAACATGGTCAGAGGCTCAGGTGAGTGGCCAGGCCCTGGACTGGAGAGCAAAGGGTCAGGGTAAAGGAGGGTAGGGTTGGGGTAGGGGCAGCATGCAAGGCGAGAGGTCAGGGGATGGAAGGGAGAGGTCGCTCAGGGCAAGGTCATCGCAAGTCCCAGGTCCACTGCCAGGTGTCAAGGTTCTGGCAGCGAAAGGGGCCCAGGAGAGGGGCAGGGCTGTGTTTCACCTTGGGAACATTCAGGGCACAGAGTCCAGCCAATTCCATTCCTCTGTCCCAGATGAGCAGATCCTCAGAGAGGGACCAGGACCAAAGGAGGGCCAAAGAAGGGCACTTGTGGGGAAACCCTGTATCCAGATTCTGGGGCTGCGGTGACTGGGTGGGTGGGGAATCAGGACGCTTTGGAGGAGCCCAAGCTAGGGAGAAGCAGGGGGAGCGGAGAGTCCGGGCAGTACCAGGATACCACAGCACAAGGGGAACAGTGGGGAGGCACAGGAGGGGGCCGCAAATGGGGCCTGAAATCAAGAGACAGGGACAGGGTCTTCCAGAAGGGTGGCCAGAGGCTCAAGGAAGGAGCCAGGCCAAGGAATGGAGAGCCAAGTGCAAGGCCTGGGCCATGGTGCATGAAAACAGACAGAGGTGGGGAGGGGAGGGAAGAAAGAAAGTTGATCAGGTGGCGCAGAGGGAGGAAGGCTCAAGGCCCAAGTCCACTGCTGGGTGTCAGTGATCGGGAACAGAGCCCAGGCTGAGGGAGGCCAAAGTGCTCAGGCAAGGGGCAGGGCTATGTTTTCTCAAAGGGACCCAGAAGGGCCAAGAGACCAAGTCCAGTCCCCTGGCCCGGGTGAGCATCCTGGGAAGGCTATCAGGAAAAAGGACCTGACAGGGACAGGAATGACAGGAAGACCTAAGAATGACACAGCCTAAAGGGCAGGAAAATGGGTGTTGGTGGGTGGGGGCCAGGACCTCAGCAAGGAGCCGAAGTTAGGGACCTAGAGGAGGGCCCAAGCCAGGGGAGAGCAGGGAAGGGCAGGGCAGGCCATGAAGGCAGGGTGGCACTAGGGCAGTGCAGTACAGGGAAGCCAAGGGGAGCAGGGAAATGGCCCAGGCTAGGGGCCTGCAGTCAAAGCCCAGGAACTCATGAACAAGAGGGGCTGCCAGAGGCTCAAGCGAGGAGCCAGGCCAGGTAATGGAGAGCCAAGAGCCTGGGCTGGGGCAGGGGGCTCAGGAAAGAGGACAAGGCTGGGGAGAGAAAGCAGGGGATCTGGCAGGAGGGAGATAGGCTCCAGGCCCAGGGCCACTGCCAGGTTCCAGGTGCAGGACCAAGGGCCCGGGAAGAGCAAGGGGCCCAGGCAAGGGGAAGGGCTCTGTTTCCCATAAGGCACCCTGGCCCAGATGAGAATCCAGAACCAGGGACTGGGCAAATGGGGCCTGGAAAGGGAAGGGGGCCAGGAAGAGGGAGATGGGAGAGAATTGCTGTGGGTCGCATTGTGTGTCAGGCAGGAAGACAGCCAGGACACAAGCTGTAGGAGCCCAGGCAAGGGACTGACCTGACCAATCTAGGATGAGGGACCCAAGAAGCAGGAGACCTGTGAGCGCCAGAGGAAAGCCCTAGGAGAACAGGAGAAAGGGGCTGCACAAGGCCAGGAGACAGAGAAAGGAGCAAGGGGCACCGAGGGGAAGGCGCTAGAGGGCCTAAGCAAGGGGTCCCTGAAGTGGCACCCCCTTTCTCCAAAGAAAAGCCCTCTTCTCCGTGGCTGATTTTAGGGCCGTCAGCAAAAGAGTCTCTGCAAAAGAGTTCAATGTAGATAAACTTCCTATTTCCGTGTCGCCCTGTTTACTTGGCCACTGGCCAAGAAGATACCAGCACTCCAGCTGCTGGACACCCCCTTACTAGTTTTTCACAAACATATCCAGTATAGTACTTTGAAGAAATGTGCAAACAAGGCCTCTGGCCTTCAGCTGGGCTTCACAGAGATGTCTACACTTTTAAGGTAAGTTACAATTGGACTCCATGGTAACAGCTGGCAGGGGGAGGAAAGAAAGGGGAGAAGAAGCTCTCCCCTTCTCAGGTGTTGTCCTTGAAGAATTAACTTGCCCAGGACAGTGAAAGAAAAAGCTGCTTTTATGTGAAGTTCTGCAGACTGTGAACTTCTGAGCCCCTCCCCTTACATGTTGAGTATAAAGTTCTGAGACTCCCTGAACTCAGGGTTCAGGGGATTAATTGATTACAGCAAAAGCTGTGCCCTCTGAACCTGGCTGCAGACAAATAAAACTGTTTCCTGCTGTCTTTAGTGCCTTGCCTCGTTTGTCCCTACAACATTTTTGGCAGGGGCTGGGGATTTGGCTCAAGCTGTAGCGCGCTCGCCTGGCATGCGTGCGGCCCGGGTTCGATCCTCAGCACCACATACAAACAAAGATGTTGTGTCCGCCAAAAACTGAAAAATAAATATTGAAATTCTCTCTCTCTCTCTTTAAAAAAAAAAAAAAAAAAAACATTTTTGACGAACCAGATTGGCCAGAGGAGGTCGGGATGGCTATTCTGCCTCTCTTGTCTCCAGGGACCAGCTTTCCTGGGTCAATGGGGGACAGTGGTCCCCTAGGCATGCCCAGGCCACTCTTGGCCTGAAGGAGGATTGACTCACCCAGCGCCCTGGGGCTGCCACCCCAGAGCACAATGGAACCCACCAGCAGCAGGAACCAGAATTAGTGTTTTAGAGCACTGCCCAACTGAACAGGTAGGACCAGGATCCATTTGGTTTAGCAGTCCACCTGACTTCCCCTTCGAGGCCTAAGTGGATGGAAGAGAGGCTTGATCAACCTCTGTTGGGTCCCGAGTACCCTCCAAAGTGATTGGAGCTGAAACGAACCCGAGTAGTCTCTGTTTGGGGTCAGCGAGCAGAGGGGAAACCGTGACTCCCTTTTTGTTTGGTTTGGAATTGTTGGAATTTGGGCAGTATAGAAATTCTGTCCTGAACATGTCTGTGTGAAAGTGTGAGAAAGTGTGTGACTGAGATGGACAAAGGCAAGGGTTCCGACACAACCCGAGGGCCAATGCAAGTGCAGAGTCCTGATCCGTGGTTCCATGGAACCTCATACAGTCTATGGCGGAATTTCACCAACCAACGTCTAGGTGAAAGCTCCAGGTCGGGGGTTGATACTGACCTGCAAGGCTAAGAGGGCCCTAAGTCTCTGCGAGGGGAGCAGCCGGAGACGAGTCTTGTCCTAAGTGTGTTTTGTTCTAAGTGTGCAACACCGACGCAGGGTGGAACATGGGAGGCACACTAAGGAAACTGAGCCTTCTGAAATGTGTGTTAGAAACCTTCAGGAAGGTTTTCCTGGTAACTGTGGGGTGAAACTCACTCCACAAAGGTTGCATACTCTGTGAATTAGAGTTGCCACCCAAGATGTGGGCTGGCCACCAGAAGATTCCTTAGATGAGAAGTCATTGCTGAGGTCCTTTTGATTGTTGTTGGAACCCCTGAACCAATTCTCTTACATTGATTGCTAGCAAGAGATAGTTCAGAAACAACCCCCTTGGTTGACAGCCTGTCTAGATGGACAGTCCAAGCTGATGTTAGCCAGGAGCATAGTGGTCTCTAAGACCCAGCGGAAAGCAGCTAAACAGAAGACCTGACTAGGAAAGACAAGAAAGAAAATAGTTTTCCCCGTGAGCCAGAAGAGGACCCACCACCTTATGTGCCACTCTACCCAACTTTGCCAAGACCACTGGGACAACAGACTGTCCCCTAGCCTCCTTGTCCTCAGAGGCAACAAATGATGGCCCCCAATACTGACTATTCCTTCCTCTGTGATGTCTTCAGAGCCAATGGCTTCCTAGGACCAAAGACTCTTTCACCTCCCAAGATTAGTGGGAGATTTGTCCCAAGACTAGAGCTACAACTCAGATGAGAACCCTCCAGATGTTCCTGCAAGAGACTAAAGGACCTGCCCATATTGACCAGAGGGAAGCACCTGAGACAAGGAAGTTTTGTATGCCAGCCTTTCTCCACCATTGAGCTCATAGGCTGGAAAAATCATACTCCCTCCTACACAGAGAAACCCTGGGCCATGACTGATCTGATGCAGCCCATTATCCAGACCTAGGACGGGGCCCCAACAAAGAAGAAGGTCTAAAGATAAAGAAATGTCAAGAAGCCCTCAGAGAAAGTCTGAAAGAATAGAAAAAACAGAACAAAACACACTGTCTGCCCAAGAGTTAGAAAGAATCAGAGCCAGCCCTGAGCCCTAGCCTAAGCCGAGCACATCTGCAGACAAACAGAGCCAAGCTAAGCCTCCCACTGCTCCAGCATCTCCCCTCTTGCACCTTTGATAGCCCTGAACATTTCTCTCGGCCTAAGAAACTTAGGCCTATGAAACTGGCAGCAATAATCGAAAGAGATGTGCCCAACTGACTCAGAGCTAAATGTCCAGGCCACTGCTGCTGCCGCCCCTCTCCCTGCCCAGAGGCGCCCGGGGGAGGAGGGGCACCACAGTGCAAGTTTGTCAGTGAAGAAATGCACAGACACAAGCGACAGGTGATCAATGCAGCCTTTGTGGGACAAGCTCAGATAGCCATTTGCCAAAAATTACAATCCTAGAGGACTTTACTGAAAAGTGTGCCAGTGAGCTGATTAAGGTGGCCACTACAGTTTTTATCAATCAAGATCCAGAGACTCAAAGACAGGCAGACCAGAAAGATAAAGAGGAGGATGGATCTCCTTACAAACCCAGAGGTCACTCAAAGGGGGGTCTCACTAGTACAAAGCCAATGGTCCAAATGTTTATAAGGAAGAAAACAGCATGGCCAGACAAAAGGGGAAGCCTCCAAAGGCCCCTTATAGCCCACTATTGGCTGTTAACATGAACATATTCCTGGTTCATGTGGGGGCTTGCAGCACTGGGTCTCATGCATCAGATGCAGTTGTGTGTGTCTATGGGACCCCTGCCATATTCATCAATCATCAACTTCCAAGTAAGTGGGAAGAAGCTGAAAGGAGGAGCTGGGGCCAAAGTCTTGGGGGAAAACATTTACTCCTTCTCTGTTCAAGTCTTAGCTTTTGAGCATGGCAGTGGGCCATAGGGTGCTCACTCCAAAAGGACATGCCACCCTGGCTCCAAGCCACATTCTGTGAGCCACCAGCAGGAAGGGCCACAGAGCCCCATGCACCCAGGCATACTGAACAGGGCACACAGGCATAAGCGGGGCATCTACAATATACAATTAGAGCAGGATCCCACCTGGCTGGAGGATAAAGCCACATAGACAAAGAACAACACCTAGGTGGGCACGATGTGGCTGCCACACTGGGACCTGCAGCGGACCACACTGCTGCCCTCCATCCTTTGCAGACGGCCCACAGAGAGATTGACATAGGTGCCTTTTACACAATGATGCCCCAGGTCATCAATCTCTGCTAAGATTTATATTAGATTTAAGAGTTGGAGAATCCTAGCAGCCAAGATCCTGCACTGGGAGATAACAAAAAAAATTCCTGCATCTTAAAGCATCAGACACTCTATGTTCACCTCCCTTCCCTAAATGACAGTTCTTTCCACTGGCTTGAGTACACCATCCTTGGGACAGCACTGGACTCTGACTTAAAAGCCCATATCTATCAAGAAAAAATTCAAATACCTTGGTTACCATCTGACTCAGCAACAGAACAGATCAACCACTGGGCCTCAAAAGAAACAGGAGATCTGCTCAATTCCAGTCCCTTCAACCTGCCATCAGACTAGAAAATTCCTGGGGGCTACTGGATTCAGCCATGTATGGATCCCTAACTTTTCAATTATGACAAAACCCCTCTATAAAGCCACAAAGGGGGGAGAATGGGATCCTCTAATATGGAGGTCAACTAAGCAAAAGGCCTTTGAGGACATTAAACAAGCACTCACTAGTGCACCTGGATTAAGGCTCCCTGACCTCACAAAGCCTTTCTTTCTGTATGTCCATAATTGATCTGGAGTGGCTATGGGAGTTTTGACTCAGATGCTGGGGACATAGCCCTGTTCAGTAGCCTATTTGTCCAAACAGCTGGACTCTGTAGCCCAGGGCTGGCCACCTTGTTTATGGGCCCTTGCAGCCATAGCTGTTCTGTTGTAGGAAGCTGATAAACCAGCCGTGAGACAAGAACTGGTTGTCAGAATTCCTCATTCAATTTGACATTGTTAGAATATAAAGGACACTATTAGTTGACTAATGAAAAAATGTCAAATATCAGGGCATGTTATGTAAAAACTCATGTATCCACGTTGAGGTCATCAGAACTCTAAACCCAGCAACTTTGCTGCCGGACCTGGAAAACCTGATCACAAATGTGTTGAGGTCGTGGATGAAGGGTTCTCCAGCAGACCAGACCTAACAGACCAGCCTCTCAAGGACACTGATGAAGAGTACTTCACAGATGGAAGCAGTTTTATAAAAGATGAGGTATGTTTTGCTGGATATGCAGTGGTCACTCTGGACTCGACTCTACTGTAGAGGCAGAACCTCTGCCTCAGGGAACTTGAGCACAAAAAGTAAAACTTATTGCTTTGACTGGAACACCTCAATTGACAGCAGGAGTCTGTGTGGATATTAACATAGACTCAAAATATGCATTCATTACCTTTCATGTTCATGGGGCCTTATGTAGGCTAATTAACTCAGGAGAGAAAAAAAAGGGGGCATTGAAAGAATTCCCCACGCAAAGACACTTCGCCGGGAGAATTCCAATTTTATTGCAAAAAGCAGTGTGCTTATATAGAACTAAGGGGGAGATGGTAGGGTTTAGATAAATGGCAGGCAACCCGTTTATTGGCAAGTTCTTTCAGATATCAGCTCCGGAGCCCAGGAATTTGTTCTCATTGGGGCTAAGGTTCCCCGCCAGCGAGATTTGAAATTGGCGCTGGCGGGAGAGTTCACACGGGCGGGAACTTTTCGCGCCACTGCAGAAAAGAAGAAGGTAGGAAGAAGAGGTGCTTAGGCACCATGTTGGGTTTTTTTCTCTGGGGTATGGCTGCCGTTTATACTTTTCCCAACAGGCATGATGTATGGGCAAGAAATTCTTAAACTTTTGGATGCACTGTGGGCTCCCAGGAAAGTTGTGATTATGTATTGCCAAGGTCATCAAAAGGGAAACACTGTGGTTTCTCAGGGCAACCAGAGAGCTGACAGACAGGGCAGGTTAGCTGTCTGCAAGAAATGGGAAGAAAATCCAGTCCCAGGTTTAAATGCTGCCCTTCTGTCTGGCCGACTATTTAACAGAATGGGAGCCAACATATTTCCAACATGAAAGTAAGTGATATAAGACTGAACAAGAAAATTTTCTCCCAGGAGGATGGTGGAGATTTTCTGATGGCCAGCATAGTCATCCCGGGAATTCTAGCCCCAGCCTTTATCAGACTGTTTCACAGGAAAACATGTTGGACATACAGCACTTGAGACAGTTCTGAGTTGACATTTCTATGTCCCCCAGCTCACAAGCAACACCTGGATGATCTGCAAACAATGTGAGGTTTGTACTCACAACAATTCTTGTCAGGGGCCAAAGCTTCCACCAGGAATCCAATCTATAGGAGGAGCACCTTTTGAAGACTTGGAAGTAAACTTTACTAAACTACCAGGCTCACAGGACTGTAAGTAACTTTTGGTTTTTGTGTGTTCCCACTCTGACTGGGAGGAAGCCTTTCCTACCTGCACTAAAAAAGGCTAGGGAGATACTAGGATGATTCTCTGGGAAATTATTCCCAGATTTGGTGTCCGAATAACTATTGGCTCAGACAATGGGCCAGCTTTTGGGCAGAAGTGATATGATTACTGACCAAGAGTTTAAATATCAGATGAAAGTTACATACTTCCTATAGGCTGCAGAGTCCTGGTAAAGTTCAAAGGATGAACAGGACTTTAAGGCTCAATTGGGTAAGCTGTGTCAGGAGACTCACTTACATTGTGATGAACTTCTCCCTATTATACTGCTGAGGATTAGATCCACTCCCACTAGGAGGACTGGATTCTTTTCTTTTGAAATAATATATGGGAGGCCCCCCTCTTATTAGGAGACTTAAGAGAGATAGGAAAATTCACCCTGAGACGACAGCTTCAGGTCTTACAGAAAACTTTATAGGTTCTCAACCAATGGGTTAGAGAAAGATTGCCAGTAAGTTTGACCACAGGTGCACATTCCTTCAAGCCAGGAGATTCAGTCTGGGTCAAAGAATGGATATTCAATTCTAAACTTCTTTGGAAGGGCCCTTTCACTGTTATTTTATCCACCCCAACTGCAGTTAAGTTTGCAGGGATAGGTCCCTGGATTCACTTCACCAGACTCAAGCCTGCATCTTCGGACTGAGAGTGCTCTCCAGATGGTGATACACCCTTGAAGCTGACCATCCTGAAGAAAAAGGAGCACCAGAGAAGCTTAAGGATCAGAAGGACAACAGTCCTGCTCCAGTCACTCCGGAACCTGGGTCTATGCAAGCACGGCCGAAGCTTGAGGAGACTATGGCTCTGTTTCAGCCACATGGGAGGGACTGGCTGATCAATGCACAGTGAAAGATAAACTTCCCACCAGGACTAGTGAACTCTTTCAATCTCTAAGATAGTTCTTATACTATAACACATTGCCACCCCTTGCTTCTAGATAAATAAATAGTTCTCTGTTTGGGTTTTGCTACTGGTTTGATAATAGTAACTCCTACTGACTGGACTCTGGGTAACAAAATTTCACTTATACTTTTTTATCTTGCTTATATAAGTTTTCTAGGATTTGTTTGGTGTTATTAGTTTGGCTTTGTTAATTTATGCTGTTTAACTTACGCTAACCAAAATGTTAGTCTATTATTTAGTTTGGTCTCCTTTGATAACCATAAGGGATTCTGCCCTACTCCTATTCCAACCATGGAGATCATGTGAACCATGTGTCAAGACAATCCATTATAACTAAGAGGTGGTAAAAAATTTATTTAGGACCTGTCCTGCCAGAGGAATGCTATAGATGGATGACTGTTTGGAAAGGAAAAAGAGGTCCATTGGAAAGAAACTTGATTTAGAAGGTGACCAATCTTGGGGTGAAGGTAACTGGCCACTCCAGATTATTGCCACTTATGGTCCTGCTACCTGGGCACAAAATGGCAGTTGGAGTTATAGAACTCCTATTTACATGTTAACAGAATTATTCACTTACAAGCTGGACTAAAAATTATTGTTATTCAAACTACACAGCCTTTGACCTTCTGGCCACACAACAGACCAGATGCGAGTGGCTAACTATCAAAACTGCTTGGCATTAGATTACCTACTACTGGCTGAGGAAAAAGAAATATGTGGAGAGTTCAATAGCTCAGATTGTTGCATCCAAATGGATAACAATAGGCAGTTAAGAATATAGCCAAAAACACAAGATAACTAGCACATGTGCTAGTTCATACCTAGAAGGGCATTAAAATTTGGGTCCCAAACATGCTTTTGGGAGATGGTTTTCAACTCTTGGTAGATTTAAAAGCTTAACTGGTATAGTTGATAGTCCCAACCTGATTTTCTCTTAAAATTGAGAGCCATCTCGCAACAAAGCCATGAAAAGATAATTTCGGCTTTACTATAAATTATTGCAAATTCTGAACTAGCTTGGAATGCCTGCTCTTGCCTTGAACTCGCCCATGCCAGGCTCTCTGACCAGACAGCAGCCCTCTCTGAAACTTTAGTGATGTCTCATCAATCTTGGCCTTCCCTGGCCAGACAATGACCCTTTCTGAGGCTCTAATGACCTTCATAAATTCTGATGTTGGGGCCAGAGTTTTGTTATCTGTAACCCCCCTTTGTGTAACTTTCTGGGCTATAAAGCTGGGCTGCAGGAAAGCTGCGGCTGCTGTCTTGTTCCCGTGGTTTGGGGAGGGAGAGGAAGCCTGCCCGGTCGAAATAATAAGCTTGCTTTAATTTGATTTTAATTAGAGTCAGTGGTCTTTTCTTGCATCCTGGTCTAACATAGTGGATATTTTGCTGTTAACCTGTTCATTGCTACCATGTTTGGCTCCACTGTGCATTAAACTATTGGGTCCACTATAGAAGCTGCTGTTGAAAGGATGACAACAATTAAGGTTTTGACATTGTATAAGGCTTTAAGCCAAGATAACGGTAATGATGCTCTTAAATTTAAAGGATTAAATTATGGGGAGCATCATTAAAGGGGGGAATTGAAGTGGCACCCCCTTTCTCCACAGAAAAGCCCTCTTCACCATGAATATTTTACCAAAAGAGTCTCTGAGAAAGAGTCCAATGTAGATAAACTTCCTATGTTCATGTCGTCCTGTTTACTTGGCCAAGAAGATACCAGCACTCCAGGTGCTGGACACCCCCTTACTAGTTTTTCACAAACATATCCAGTATAGTACTTTGTAGATCTGTGCAAACAAAGCCTTTGGCCTTGAGCTGGGCTTCACAGAGATGTCTACATTTTTAAAATAAGTTACAATTGGGTTCCATGTTAACAGCTGGCAGGGGGAGGAAAGAAAGGGAAGAAGCTCTCCCCTTCTCAGGTTTTGTCCTTGAAGAGTTAACTTGCCCAAAACAGTGAAAGAAAAAGCTGCTTTTATGTGAAGTTCTGCAGACTGTGAACTTCTGAGCCCCTCCCCTTACATGCTGGGTATAAAACTCTGAAACTCCCTGA
This sequence comes from Marmota flaviventris, assembly GCF_047511675.1. Classification (NCBI taxonomy): domain Eukaryota; kingdom Metazoa; phylum Chordata; class Mammalia; order Rodentia; family Sciuridae; genus Marmota; species Marmota flaviventris. Next base: position 80,900,804 of record NC_092499.1, on the reverse strand, counting down.
ACTTGGGGTTCAGGGAATTAATTGATAACAGCAAAAGCTGTGCCCTCTGAACCTGGCTGTAGCCAAATAAAATTGTTTCCTGCTATCTTTGGTGTCTTGCTTCGTTTGTCCCTACTACATAGTGACGCATAGAGTTGTAATGCCAGATTTGTGGGAACCCCCAATAGACCTTCAGGAGCCAAATCCAATGCAATCACACAAGAGTCTTTATTGCAAGCTCGAGCCTGGACTCAAAATCATTTCCGATACAGGGTCCCGAGGAGTGAGTCCCAGCCCTTAGTTCAGTGAGGATTCATAGGGTTTTGGGGGATATTCTGTGTGTCACAAAATCACACAGCAAATCATTTCACACTGCGGGAAAAATCAAACAACAACTCTTAACATTGATTAGTACATTCACTGGCAGGAACAAGTTGGGTCAGAGTGATTGGTTAGTTCAAGAGGTGGATATATTTGAATTGATTGGTTTAAGCTGAGAGGGGTGTAGGCGCTAAACTACATGGTTTCCTAACAAGTTATCAATCACCTAAACTACTGGGAAGGTCCCTTGGTATTTCAGGCATTTTTCCCTGTTGCTGATTGGTGGTTGCTAGGGGGTTGCTATGGGCCCTTACCTAACTGAATCAGAGACTGATTTATTTACAGACAAACAACTCAGCATGGTGAGTATTTGCCTAGGAGTGCTCTGTGGGTTTTTCTGAGGACAAGTGTCTTGCCCCGTCCCTCTGGACAGGCCTTGAGGTAGAAGCTGGTTTCTCAAAAATGAGTCACATCAGTTTCTCAGAGTATCCCCCAAAACTTATAAATCCTCACTGAACTAAGGGCCAGGACTCACTCCTCAGGACTTCTGCATTGGAAACGTGAGTCCCAGCTCAAGCTTGCAATAAAGACTCTTGTGTGATTGCATCAGATTCAGCTCCTGGAGGTCTATTGGGGTCCCACGAATCTGGCATTACATGGGCACACCTGGGAACCCAATCCCAGATTTCAGCACCAATGAAAGGAAATCGAGAAAAAACGGGGAGAGGGACAAGCTAGAAATGAAAGATGGAGACCAGGCAGAGATACAAGGGGGAGATTATTTGTCAAAGCTGACAAATAAAGGCCATCTCTCCCTAGACAAAGACAGGGTTGGGGTTGGAGACTTTTAAGGGAGCGGCTCAGAAATTAGAGCCAGGTGGGTCCTAATGGGCAATTAAGGGTGTGGTTGATATGCCCTTGGGTGGGATAGAATGCAGGTGCTGAAGGGTTGGTTTGATACGAGGGAGTGGTGAGCCATTCTCAGAAAGGCCCTAGGGAGGGAAAGCAAAACCTTTTCTTAAAATGGCTGCTGTCACTTTACATGGCCACGCAGATGCTAAACAAGGATCTTAAAGCTTCCAAAGCCTCTTTTGCTTTGGGGGATTCCTGCCTTCCTTCCTTGAACTATATGGATTGCTTCATCATCTTGGTCTACTTTGAGAAAAAGGAAACTGAACACAGTAAAATTACAACACCGGTGGCCATTTGGTAAGCTCCCTGGGTGAGCACCTCGAGACCCTTGATTCTACCCTCCTGGTTCCCCTTTGTGGGAACATCTGATTCCCATTTTTGTGGGGACATCTGTGGTGCTGCTGGTGTAGAAGTCGTGGCTAAGCAGGAATTAGGAACTTAAGGAGTTTTTCACCTAACTGGTCTGTTTTAAAAGTTCTGGTCTGTCTTCCATGGTTTAGGGATCCTCTCAGTCTGTCTCTGTTTTTTTGTTTATATCTGTTTCTTGTCCTTTAAGACATGGGCAATACTGTGTTGATCCCATAGAAGGTTTCTTGGGAAAGATCTTGGCTGAATGGGCCACCTATAGGCATAAATCTGTCTAAGAAAAAGATGATGTTTTACTGTAACAATCTGGTCTTTACATGGTTTTCTGAATTATTGTACAATCTTTCAACTGGAAGTTGGTCTGTCAGAGATAAAATAAGTGAAAGATTCTGTATGCACAGGCATGTATACAATAACATAATAAGGAGTCTAAACAGTTAAAAACTAAGTTGGATGCAAAAAGGTGCTGTGCCACTGTCCAGCTGGGCAAATAACCGGGAGGTGACAAGCAACTTGAAGGTTGAAATGGGAACTGCTTTATTACAGAATAACAGTGGTATATATACCTAACTGAATTACACAAAGCTTGACTCAATTAGCATCATCCAGATACAGCAATCAGCCAATAAGGAATCTCCACCATCCTAATGGCTCACTGGCGTTGCCTCACAAACCACTCCTCCTGGCAAACTGCCAGGCACCATCTTGACTTGATTTGCATCCCCAACATCTCCTCCCTTTTGTTTTATTAAACAACAAGTATGTGGCGTAGGGACCATGCCTGTTTTAGGTTGTCCAATACTACATATGGTCCTTATCCGTCATTGGATGGTCTGACCTCAAATCGTCAGCCTCCTGTCTTAGGTTGGTACCATTGTAATTGGATCTTACCCGTCTTTGACTACCGGCCCAACATTATGTAGCCATACTTGTGGATAACGACCATAGTGGTTTTTACACAAACACCATAAACAACCTGCCACAAGCAGAAAGAGGAGGATACAAAATGCCACGATACCAAGCCATTGACTGCTCCAAGTGAGAAACCCCTGGAAAAACTGCACCACAGATGACACCATCAGCAAAGATACCCTGGTACAATTACAATTTGTTGTATCAGTTCATAATGCATATAAGTGATACACAGTCCAGGTAAGTTCCGCAAGCAGCTTAAAGCAAAGGAATCCATTAATATGTCTATTTCTTCTTGAAGTAAATATTGATGCAACAGTTTGTACAGTTTGTGTGATAGCTATCACAGAAGCTTCAGTAGCAGCAGCAGAAACAGCAACAGCTGTGATGATGGTAGCTGTAATTCCTTCTTCCTGTAACTTGCATGGGGGTTTGAAGGTATTCCCACAAGTAAGCCTCAAGGTTTTTTACATTTGAAATAGGCCTTAATGGTGCTCATTATTCATTAGCCTCCAGGTGTGGGAGAACCATTGTCACAGATGTAAGGATAGCTAAAATGGAGTTCTGGATATCAGCTGTTATGGATTTGAGCTAAATCATCTTCTTTTTGGTCTGTAGAAATCGCTTTAGTTAGTCTCTCTGGAATCCAAATTGGCTGATGTTCTCCCTGTTGAAACACACAAACAGACCCTCAACTCCAGACAATCACTGGGTCAGGACCTTTAATGATAATAACTGTAAGCTGGTGCAGCTGTGGTGAAAGCTGTAAAATACCAAAGCATAGCATTCTGAACATTTGTATCCACAGGAATAGTGAGGAGTCCCGTGGCAGCACCTGCAGCAAATAGGGAAAAACTGACAACTCATTAGTTATTGGCATTGGAAATGGCCAAACATCAGGGGCACCGGGCGCATCCTCCGCCACCGGCCACAGTGTCCTGCCCCCCGAGCAGCCCCATGGAGGGGGGCGGGGAAGAGCCTGCAGCCACCACCACTACTGACTGGAAAGTCCCTGCTGCGCAGCAACTGGCTTGTGCATGCGGCAGCCGCCGCACCATGCCGCTTCACGCACCCTCTTGGTAACGAAAAGTGTTTAGTAGCAGCCTTTTGTTGTAACTCCTTCCCTGATAGTCCTTCCTCCTCTGAACTTTCTTCCTCTTTCTGACTAGAGTTCCTGGGCTTTTATCAACGTATGCCCTAACTGTTCTTGGTTTTACTGGGGTGCTACCTTCCTTTAGCAATTTACTTAGCACCCTTTCAGTTTGGTTCCCACCAACTTCTGATCCCATATTTCCATAACAAAGACAATACAACACACCAAGACAAAACAAAACAAAAACACACTGTATCAATCTTCTCCATTTTCTTGAAATGGCCATTCATCCTCTCGCCCTATCTGCTTCCTCAGGGGTGAGCAGGTTTCCTCCTGTCCTATCTATTTCTAGGGACAGGCAACTTTCCTCCCATCCTATCTATTTCTAGGGACGGGCAACTTTCCTCCCATCCTATCTATTTCTAGGGACGGGCAGCTTACCTTGTCACTTATGCCGGAGTGTCCCGGGGTTCCCCTGTACAGGCCACCATTTGCTGCTGTCCGGCTGGGCAAATAACTGGGAGGTGACAAGCAACTTGAAGGTTGAAACGGGAACTGCTTTATTACAGAATAACAGCGGTATATATACCTAACTGATTACACTCAGCTTGACTCAATTAGCATCATCCAGATACAGCAATCAGCCAATAAGGAATCTCCACCATCTTAATGGCTCGGTGGTGTTGCCTCACAAACCACTCCTCCTGGCAAACTGCCAGGGCCATCTTGACTAGATTTGCATCCCCAACAGTGCTGCCTCTAATGTGTAAGAATAGCAGGACACCAAAAGAGGATTTTTAAAAAATGTTTTTTAACCCAGTGCTGACAGTCTGAGTACTGCTTCTCAGCCTGGCCCCTGGAAGCTGCAAATCATTCTGCTGTGGGTGAAGGACATCAGTCTTGGTGATATTGTTATGCCAGATTCATGGGACCCCAATAGACCTCCAGGAGCCAAATCTGATGCAATCACACCAGACTCTTTATTGCAAGCTCAGCCTGGACTCACAACCATTCCTGATGCAGCAGTCCCAGGGAGTGAGTCCCAGTCCTTTGTTCAGTGAGATTTTATAGGTTTGGGGGGTTCTCTATGCATCACAACATCACACAGCAAATCATTCCATACCGCGGGAAAGTCAAACAACAACTCTTAACATTGATTAGCACATTCAATGGCAGGAACAAGTTGGGTAGGGGTGATTGGTTAGTACAAGAGGGGGATTTCTTTGAACTGATTGGTTTAGGTCACAAGGGGTGTACGTGCTAAACTATATGGTTTCCCAACAGGTTATCAACCACAATAAACTACTTGGGGGTCATCTGGCATTCCAGGTATTTTCTCTGTCTCATGCGGATTGGAGGTTGCTAGGGGGGGTTGCTATGAGTCCTCACCTAGCCTAACTGAGTCAGGGACACCTGGCACTGCAGACCTCTCCTGTTATTTACAGACAAACAGCTCAGCAGGGTGGGTAAGTGCTTAGGAGTGCTGTGTGAGTTTTTCCAAGGACAAGGGTCACTCCCCCTTCCTTAGGACAGGCGTTGAGGCAGAAGCTGCTGTTATTTATTTATTTTTTAAAATGGAGTCACATCAGTTTTTCAATATTGCCAGTTATCAGAGATGAGTTCTGCTTCCTCAAATGTTGAAGTTTGAACATTAGAGAAGCACCAAGCATATAAAGCAGGTTTTATTTTAAAAATAGTAACACAGGGGCTGGGGTTGTGGCTCAGTGGTAGATCGCTCACCTCACATGTGCAAGGCCCTGGGTTTGATCCTCAGCACCACATAAAAATAAATAAAGTTATAAAAAAATAGTAACACAGGGCTGGGGTTGTGACTCATTGGTAGAGTGCTTGGCTGGCATGTGTGAGGCACTGGATTCAATTCTCAGCACTATACAGAAATAAATAAATAAATTAAATAAAGGTATTGTGTCATCTACAGCTAATAAATAAATAAAAGATCAGAAAAGATCAGGGAGAAGAAGGCTGGAAAACATGTAAATTTCAAAGCCAAAAGGGATATAGTCAAAGCATCTTCAGCATTACACAGTGAAGGTTATTTTTAGATGAGTTTAATTATTAAATCAATAGATTTTGACTAATGCAGATTACCATCCATGATGGGACTTGAGCCTTGATAATCAATTGATGGTTAAAGAGGAGTGTGGAGGCCAGACACCTTGTCAGGAGGGGGTAAAATTGTGATGTATGCAGTTGAGGGGAGAAATAAGGAATGTCCACGCGCTTCTGCCCCTTTAAATGCTTTATTCACTCAAATTACTCAAAAAAATTTCACTCTATAGGTTCTTTATGAAGAAAACGACAATCCTTAATGCTAGGCACTGCAATAGACATAATCAATTCACAGCAAACAATTCTAGATTAATTCTAAGCACTGCAAAACACACTTAATCGTGACAGTCTAATGACAGACATTTCCTCTGTGTGCTAAGTTTAAAAGTCTTAAGCCTTAGGCTTTATGTCCAGACGATGTACACTCACTTAGACCAAGGTGACCAGGTCTGGAACCAAGGCAGGCTTTTCCTGGTGTGGAGTGGACAACTGGTTGAGGAGAGGGTCATAGGGAGAAGTTGTGACTCTCACCAAGGACCAGCAGGTGGTAGAGTTTGAAAGCAGTGAGGATCACACAGAGTATCAGTAAACGATGACAAGTGATGGGATGTCAGGACCTCATCAGGCTCTCCAGCTCAAGTGCATCTTTGTTTTAGCTGGCTGAATCCCTGTTCATCAACTCTATTATTTATACTAAATTGGGGGCTTTTGACCCCCCCTTTCAATCCTTATGAGCTACCACCGGATTTCTCCATGATATCATTTACCCTGGGGTCAGAAACATCTGGTCTGGTGGTCTCCATCCTGATCCTCTCGCCTTTCCCTCTTACCAGGCTAGGACAGCCTGCCAGGGGCTTCACACTGTTTATCAGGTGCCGCAGTCCGGCTGCAGCAAAATAACCGGAGGCTGACGAACAACTTGTGTACATTGATACAGCAGGAGTGGGAGCCGTTTATTGTAGGACAGGAGGGGTATATATATATACATTCCACACAGCTTATCTAATTAACATAAACGCGATACAGCAGTCAACCAATAAGGAATCTCCACACTTAATGGCTTGCTGACGTTACTTCACAAACCACTCCCTCTGGCAAAATGCCAGGCGCCATCCAGACTTGTTTACAGACTCTAACATTTGCCAGGCACCATCCTGACTTGTTTACAGACTCTAACATTGGGTGAGGGGAAATAACTTGTTTGAGGTCATACTGGAGGTCTCTGTGATTGTGCCTGGTGAGACTGCAGGTTTCAAACTGGAGTTTTTAAAATGGAGTTGCTTGGGCTCAGGCCTAAGGCCATCCTCACACACCTCCTGAGAAAAAGGCTCTCTATTGGTTACGTTACTCTGGAGAGCCATGACTAATACCAAATACTATTTTTTTCTTTCATTTTGGTCTAAAAACTCTTTCCTTGTACTCAGTCATAATGTGCATGGTACAGCTGTTGCTAACAATTCAACTAACTCACAGGAGAACAGAGGGGCAAATTACTGATGCCATTAGATTCTCCAGCCCTTCCCCACAGCCCCTCAGTCCCTATGCCTGAGAACCAATTCTTGAGGATGGCAAGAGCCAAAATATCTCTGAAGAGAGAGACCAGTACAAAAATGGTTAAGATATTGTTGTGCCATTTTTAGGAAGAACCATAGAAGGAACAGCCACCAATTACCCAGAAACTTTAGACTGTGCCTATGTAAATTCCCAGCAAAATGATTTATAGCCTATGCTAATTAAATGTTATCAGGTAAGGTTTCTTGTTAACAAAGGTTTTCTGGATCTTGTCAAAGCTCAGGTGAAAGGTTTTTAATTTGTTCATTATTATTTCCTCCTCCTCCTCCTCCTCCTCCTCCTCCTCCTCCTCCTCCTCCTCCTCCTCCTCCTCTTCTTCTTCTTCTTCTTCTTCTTCTTCTTCTTCTTGAAAATTGTTTTTGTTTTGTTGTTGTTTATTACTTATGTGGTGATGGGGATTGAACCCAGAGTCTCATGCATGCTAGACAAGTGCTTTACCACTAAACAGACACCCAACCTCTGCTCATTTGTTTTCAATGAAGTCAATATGGAAGTCTCCTCTAGAGCAATGTCTTTAATTGGAGAGTGCTTCCTTATTCATGAATGAACAATGTGTCTACCCAGGTCATTGATAAGATTCCCTCAAATGAGCAGGAAACTATGGTGGTGCTCTATTCAGGATTGCAGAAACATCTGGAATATTGCTCTGTAACAAGAGCAGAACATTATGGGAGGAGAAAAGTCAGAAGACAAATTATTTTTAAAAGGTAAGAAATGAAGAAAAGAATCATTAAAATACAAAGCACCATGATCAGGTTCAAAGATAGGTCCATGACAAAGTCAGTTGTGAAAGAAAAGTGAGGAGAGATGGAGGAGAGAATGAGAGGCACTGACATTCATCTGAGTGGCCAGTGGTTTAAGATATTAGATCTTTTGTTTCTCCTCATTACAGGAGATGAATCTTCTAGATGAAGATTCTCAGATACTTTGCTGTCCTTTAAAATGTTTCTCTTGAAAAAGACCATGTAAAAAAGTGATAACCATGATTGTGAAAAAAATGATCACTTTTATTAATTAAATAAATATAGGCAATCAAATTTAGTAATTCAAGTAACCCCTTCCTGGTCTTATCCATCTTACATCTTATTTTTAATTTCATTTCATTTATTTACATTTGAGTCATACTAGGGATTGAAATTCACCAATGAGCTACATTCCAACCCTTTTTATTTGTTGAAACAGGGTCTCACTGACCTTGAACCAGGTTGTCCTGCCTTCCTTGTTTTTATTCTTTTTTTTGTTTTTTTTCTCCAGGATTGAGGATTAGACCCAGGGGTGCTCTACCACTGAGCCACAACCCCAAACCTCTTTATTTTTATTTTGATACAGGGTCTGGCTAAGTTACTTAGAGCCTTTCTAAATTGGTGAGGCAGCTTTGAACTTGGGATCTTCCTGTCTCACCTCTGAGTCACTGGGATTACAGGTGTGCTCTCTTCCACACCTGCCTCTTCTTTTTGTTCTTAAATAATCTCACAGAGAAAATCAGTTTCCCTTTCTCTCCCCACCCCCTCTTTCTCTGTCCCTCTCTCTCTCCCTCTCTCGCTAGCTCTCTTTTTTCCCTCTGGTAATAGAAGTGAACCCAGGGCCTCAGGTATGTTTATTTTACTTTTATAAGCACATAGACTTTAAATTTATTAATATTCATATTTTAAAAAATAATTTTAGTTGTAGTGGACACAATACCTTTATTTTATTTATTTATTTTTATGTGGTGCTGAGGATCAAACCCAGTGTCTCACACATGCTAGGCAAGCACTGTACCCCAGCCCCTGATACTCATATATTGACACTTATACTCTTTTAGTTCCAGAATTGACTACATCTCTATAGAGAAATATCTAAAATTTATTCAGTGTTCATTATATACTGAGCATTGATGGATGGTTTGCTTATGCTATCTCATTTGATTTCACAATAATCTAACATGGTAGAGATCATTGACAGATGAAAGAGAGGAGAAGAAAGAGTTTAAGAAACTTGTCCAAGGTGATACAGGTGTTTGACCATAAAAGAAAAGAATTAACATTTTAGGCCAAGGTTGATTGATTTAAAAAATGATCCCACCCTCCACCCTGGGTATCAGGGGGAGCACCCACTGCACCCAGAGTAGAGGGGACTGCCCCCTCCAGGGAGGAAACCCTTCTAAACTGGGTGTCGAGAGAGCTCCCAACACACCCATGGAAGAGAGGATTCCCCGCTCCAGGGGGGAGACCCCTCCAATATGGGAGTCGGGGGAAGCTCCCACTGCACCCAGGATAGAGGGGATTACCCCCGCCAGGGAAAAGACCCCTGCAAACTGAATGTAGGGGGGAGCTCCCACCCCAACAGGGTAGAGGGGACTCCACCATCCAGGGGGGAGACCACTACAACCTGGGTATTGGGGGAGCTCCCATAGCACCCAGAGTAGAGGGGACTCCTCCCTCCAGAGGGGAGCTCCCACCACACCAAGGATAGAGGGGAATCTTCCCCTGTAGGGGGGAGACCCCTCCAACCTGGGTGTTGGGGGGAGCTCTCATCACACCCAGGGAAGAGGGGATACCCCCTCCAGGAGGGAGACCCCTATAACCTGGGTGTCCACAGGAGCTCCTAAACCATTGCACCCAGTGTATAGGGGACTCCCCCCTCAAAGGGGGAGACACCTCTAACCTGGATATTGGGGGAAGCTCATATACCATCACACTCAAGGTAAAGGGGACTCCCCCTTCACAGGGGAGACCACTCTAACCTGGTTGTAGGGGGGAGCTCGTATACCATGGCACCCAGGGTAGAGTGTACTCCCAGCTCCAGGCGGGAGTTCCCTCTAACCTGGGTGTCGGGAGGAGCTCATATGCCATCACACTTAGGATAGAGTGGACTCCCTCTCTAAGGGGGAGACCCCTCTAACTGGGTATTAGGGGGAGCTTATATACCATTGCACCCAGAGTAGAGGGGACACCCTTCTCCATGGAGATGACCCCTCTATCCTCAGTGTCCAGGGAAGCTCATATACCATGGCACCCAGGGTACAGGGGACTCCCCCCCTCCAGGGGGAAGACACCTCTAACCTGGGTGTTGGGGGGAGCTCGTATACCATCGAACCAGGGTAGAAGGGACTTCACCCTCCTGAAGGGAGACCCCTCTAACCTGGGTGTCAGGGGGAGCTATTATACCATTGCACCCAAGGTAGAGTGGACTCCCTCCTCGAAGGGGGAGACACCTCTAACCTGCGAGTCTGAAGGAGTTCATATAACATCGCACCCAGGTAGAGGGTACTCCCCCCTTCAGCAGGGAGACCCCTCTAACCTGGGTGTCGAGGGGAGCTCATATACCATCACACTCTGAGTAGAGGGGACTCCCCCCTCCAGGGGGGAAAGACCTGTAACTTGAGTGTTCAGTGAGAGATCCTATACAATGGCACTCAGGGTATAGGGGACTCCCCCTCCCGGGGAGAGACACCATGAACCGGGTTGTGGGGGAAGCTCCTATACCGTCGCACCCAGGGTAGAGGGGACTCCCCCCTGCAGGAGGGAGACCCTTCTAAACTGGCTGTTGGGTGAAGCTGGTATATCATAGTACCCAGGGTTGAAGGGAATTCCCCCTCCAAGAGAAAGACCTGTCTAACCTAGATGTTGGGAGTAGCTCATATACCATTGTACACAGGGAATAGGGGGCTCCCACCTCCAGGGGGGAGACACCTCTAACCTGGGTGCCAGGTGGAACTCCTATACCATTGCACCCAGGGTAGAGGGGACTCCCCCCTCCAGGGGGAAGACACCTCTAACCTGGGTGTCGTTGGGAGCTCGTTTACCATCACTCCATTAATAGAGGGGAATCCCCCCTCCAGGGAAGAGACACCTCTAACCTGGGTGTTGGGGGGAGTTCAAATACCATCGCCCACGGTAGACTGGACTTCCTCCTCCATGGAGGAGACGCCTCTAACCTGGATGTCAAGGGAGTTCGTATACCATCGCCTGTAGGGTAGAGTAGACTCCACACTCCAGGGAGGAGACACTTCTAACTTGGGTGTTCGGGGGGAGCTTGCATACCATTGCACCCAGGTAGAGGGGACTCCATTCTCCAGGGGAGAGACCCCTATATCCTGAGTGTCATTGGGAGCTCGTATACCATCGCATGAGGGTAGAGAGGACTCCCTTCTCCTGGGGGGAGACACCACTAACATGCGTGTCATGGGGAGCTCCTATACCATTGCACCCAGGGTGGAGGGGACTCCCCTTGCAGGGGATAGACCCTTCTAACCTGGGTGTCAGGTGGAGTTGGTGTATCTTGGCAACCAGGGTTGAGGGGACTCCCCAATCCAGGAGAGAGACCCCTCTAACCTGGATGTTGGGAGGAGCTCCTATACCATCCACCCAGGATAGAGGGGACTCCACCCTCTTGGAGGAAAACTGCTCTAACCTGGGTGTATGGGGGAGCTCCTCTACTATCACACCAAGGATAGAGGAGACTCTCCTCCAAGCGGGGAGACCCCTCTTCCTCCAAGGGTGTCAGGGGGAGCTCCTATACCATCGCACCCAGGTTAGAGGGAGCTCCCCCTTAAGGGGAGAGTCCCCTCTAACCTGAGTGTCTCTGGGAGTTCATATACCATCGCTCCCAGGGAAGAGGGGACTCCCTACTCCAAGGGGGGAGACCCCTCTAACCTGGGTATGGGGGGAGCTCATATACCATTGCACCAAAGGAACTCCCCTCTCCAGGGGAAAGACTTTTCTAACTTGGGTGTTGGTGGGAGCTCCTATACCATCCATCCAGGATAGAGTCGACTCCATTCTTCAGGGGAGAGACCCCTCTAGCCTAGGTGTCGGGGTGAGCTTGTAACCATCGCACCCAGGGTAGTGAAGAAGCACCAGGGGAAAGACACTTCTAACCTGGGTGTTGGGGGAAGCTCCCCAAAGCACCCAGTGTATAGGGGGCTCCCCACTCTAGGGGGGAGAAACCTTCAACCTGGGTGTCGATTGGAGCACCCCATTGCACCCAGGGTGGAGGAGACTCCCCCCTCCAGGGGGAAGATACCTCTAGCCTGGGGATCAGGAAAAGCTTTCCATCGCACTCAGGGTTGAAGGGACTCCCCCCTTCAGAGGTGAGAGCCCTCTCACCTGGATGTCAGGGGAAGCTCCTATAACATTGCACCCAGGATGGAGGGGACTCCCCTCTTCAGGGTGAGACCCCTCTAACCTGGGTGTCAGGGGGATCTCCTATACCATCAATCCCAGGGTAGAGGGGACTCCCCCCTCCAGGGGGGAGACACCCCTAAACTTGGTGTTGGAGGGATCTACTATACCATGGCATCCAGGGTATAAGGTACTCCCCTCCCCAGGGGAAAGACACCTCTAACCTGGGTTTCCGGGGATCTGTATACCATTGCCCACAGAATAGAGGGAACTCCTCACTCCAGGGGGTAGACACCTCTAACCAGTGTGACTGGGAAACCTCCTATACCATCCCACGCAGGGTAGAGGGGACTCCCTTCTTTAGGGGGAAGACACCTCTAACCTGGGTGTTGGGGGGATAATTCACATACCATCACATTCATGGTAGATGAGACTCCCCTCTCCAGAGGTGCAACCCCTCTAACCTGGGTGTCAGGGAGATCTTTCCATCACATACAGAGTAGAGGGGACTCCCCCGGCCAGGGGTAGACACCTCTAACCTGGTTGTGGTGGGGAGCTCCTGACTGCAACCAGGATAGAGGTGACTCCCCTCTCCAGGGGAGAAACCCCTATAACCTGGGTGGCTGGGGAAGCTCCCCACCAAACCCTGGGTGGACAGAACACACCCCTTCAGGAGGGAGACAACTCTAAACTGGATGTCAGGGGGAGCTCCCCACCACACCCAGGGTGTAGGGGAATCCCCACTCCAGGACACCCCTCTCCAGACATCTCTAACCTGGGTGCTGGGGTGAGATCCAAATTGCACCCAGGGTGGAGGAGACTCCCCCCTCAAGAAAGGCACACCTCTAATTTGTATGTTCAAAGGGCTCTTTACCACAGTTAGGGTAAAGGGGACTCCCCGCTCCAGGGGGGAGAAACCTCTAACCTGCGTGTCATGGGGAGCTCCCCAGAGGCACCCAGGGTGAAGGGGACTCCCTTCCTCATGGGGGAGAAACTTCTAACCTGGGGGTTGGGGGGAGCTCTGCACTGCACCCAGGGTGAATGGGACTCCCTTTCCATGGGTGAGACACTGTTGTAGGGACAGACAGGCAAGGCACCAAAGATAGCAGGAAACAGTTTTATTTGGCTACAGCCAGGTTCAGAGGGCACAGCTTTTGCTGTAATCAATTAATTCCCTGAACCCCAAGTTCAGGGGGTTTCAGAATTTTATACCCAGCATGTAAGGGAAGAGGCTCAGAAGTTCACAGTCTGCAGAAATTCACATAAAAGCAGCTTTTTCTTTCACTGTCCTGGGCAAGTTAACTCTTCAAGGACAACACCTGAGAAGGGGAGAGCTTCTTCTCCCCTTTCTTTCCTTCCCCTGCCATCTGTTACCATGGAGCCCATTTGTAACTTATCTTAAAAATGTAGACATCTCTATGAAGCCCCAGCTCAAGGCCAGAGGCCTTGTTTGTACATTTCTTCAAAGTACTATACTGGATACGTTTGTGAAAAACTTGTAAGGAGGTGTCCAGCAACTGGAGTGCTGGTATCTTGTCCGCCAGTGGCCAAGTAAACAGGGCGACATGAAAATAGGAAGTTTATCTACATTGGACTCTTTTGCAGAGACTCTTTTGCTGACAGTCCTAAAATCAACCATGGTGAAGAGGGCTTTTCTGTGGAGAGAGGGGGTGCCACTTCAACACCTCTTACCTGGGTATCCAAGGGAGCTCCCCACCACAAACAGGGTGGAGGGAACTCCCCTCACCAGGGGGTAGACACCTCTAACCTGAGTGTCAGGGCCTGGGTGTTTGTGGGAGTTTTTATACCATCGCTACCAGGGTAGAGTGGACTCCAAGTGGGAGACCCCTCTACCCTGTGTGTCAGAGGAGCTCGTATACCATGACACCAAGGGTAGAGGAGACTCCCCTCTCCATGGGAAAGACACCTCTAACCTGAGTGTCTGGGGAAATTTATATTCCATCGCACCCATGGTAGATGGGACTCCCTTCTCCAGGGGAGTGACAACTCTAACCTGGATGTTGGGGAGAGCTTGTATACCATCACACCCAGGGTAGAAGGGTAGAAGGGACTCCCTCTCCAGTGGGGAGACACCTCTAACCTGAATATTGGGGAGGAGTTTATATACCATCACATCCATGGTATATCTACAAGGGGGCAACCCCTCTAACCTGGGTGTTGGGGAGAGCTTTCCATTGCACCCAGGGTAGAGGGGACTCCCAGCTCCAGGAAAAAGACACCTCTAACCTGGGTGTTGGGGGGAGCGCCCTACTGCACCCAGGGTAGAGGGGACTCCCCCCCTCCAGGGGGGAGATACCTCTAACGTGGGTGTCAGTGTGAGCTCCCCACCGCAACTAGGGTGGAGTTGTCTCCAACCTCCAGGGGGCAGACTCCTCTAACCTGGGTGTCATGGGGATCTTCCCACCACACCCAGGGTACAGGGAACTCCCCCTTCCATAAGAAAGTATCCTCTAACCAGAGTTTTCGGGGGAGCCCCCAATGCACCCAAGGTAGTGGGGTCTTACCCCTCTAGAGGGGAGACACCTCTAAACTGGGTGTTCGGGAAAGCTCCGAACCGCACCCAGGGTGGAGGGGACTCCTAGCTCCAGGAGGGAGATAACCTAATTTGGGTATTGTGGGGATCTCGCCACCTCACCCAGAGTGGAGCAGACTTCCCCCTCCAGGGGTGAGACCCCTTTAACCATGGAGTCAGGGGGAGCTCCTTACCGCACCCAGGGTGGAGCAGACTCCTTTTTCCAGAGGAGAGACCCCTCTAGCCTGGGTGTCGGGGAAGCTGGTATACCATCACACCAAGGATAGAGGAGACTCCCCACTCAAGGGGGGGAGACCCCTCTAAGTGGATGTTGGGGGAGCTCTATACCATCGCACCAGGGTAGAGGGTTCTCCCTTCTCCAGCGGGGAGACCCGTCTAACCTTGGTGTGGGGGGGGGGAGCTCGTATACCATCTCTTGCAGGGTACAGGGGACTCCCTTCTCCAGGGGAAAGACACATCTAACCTCGGTGTCAGGAGGAGCTCCCATCGCAACCAGGGAGGAGTAACTCCCCGCTCCAGGAGGGAGACACCTCTAACCTGGGTGTTGGGTGGAGCTCCCCACCGCACCCTGGATAGAAGGGACTCCCCTCTCCAGGGAAGAGACACCTCTGACCTGGGTGTTGCACCTAGGGTATAGTGGAAAGCCCCCTCCAGGGGAAAGACCCCTGTAATGTGGGTATCGGGGGAGCTCCTATATCATCGCACCCTGGGTAGAGGGAACTCCCGGCCCCAGGGGGGAGACCCCTCTAACCTGGGTATCAGAGGAGCTCCTATACCATTGCACCAAGGGTACAGTGGACTCCCATTTTTAGGGGGGAGACCCCTCTAACCTGGGTGTCCATGAAAACTCATATATCATTGCACCCAGGGTAGGGGGCTCCACCTCCATGAGGGAGACCCATCTAACCTGGGTGTCAGGGGGAGCTCATATACCATTGGTCCAGGGAAGAGGGGACTTCCTCCTCCAGGGGGTAGACACCTCTAACCTGGGTGACAGGGGGAGATTGTATACCATCGGACCCAGAGTAGAGGGGACTCCCCCCTCTAGAAGGGAGACCACTCTAACCAAGTATGGAGAGGAGCTTCTATACCATCGCACCCATGGTAGAGGGGACTCTCCTCTCCAAGGGGGAAACCCCACTAACTTGGGTGTCAGGGGCAGCTCATATATCATCACACCCAGGGTAGAGGGGTCTCCCCTTGTGTCAGGGGGAGCTTGTATACCATTGCACCCAGGGTAGAGGGGACTCCCCTCTCCAGTGGAGAGACATCTCTTACCTGGGTTTCGGGGAGAGATCCCCACTGCACCCAGGGCAGAGGGGACTCCTTCCTCCAGGAGGAGACACCTCTAACCTGGGTGTCCGGAGAAGCTCCTATACCATCTCACCCAGGGTACAGTTGAAGTGGCACCCCTTTCTCCACTGAAAAGTCTTAACTGGGCCTCTCTAGAAATCTTCACCTAGACTGACTGTAGGACTGTCAGCAAAAGAGTCTCTGCAAAAGAGTTCAATGTAGATAAACTTTCTATTTTCGTGTCATGTGGTAAGCCATTGTTATAGATCGTGGCCGCCATTAGAAGATGGCGCCGGCTCCCACTGTGGCCTGTGGTAAACAACTCCTTTTATGGAGAGTTGGCGCGCAATCCCTGACCGCCCTATGAGAAAGATCCACGTGGCGGCTTAAGATTGGTATGCGGGAGGCTTTATTAGGCTATGCTTGGGCGCTCGGCGGGGGATCGCTAGAAGATGATACTTGAATCAAGGCCTGAATAAACTGCTGAAAGAAGAATCTTGTGTCGTGTTTTCCCTTGCCGGCGAGGGGTCGCAACAGTGTCACCCTGTTTTACTTGGCCACTGGCTGAGAAAATACCAGCACTCCAGGTGCAGGACACCCCTTACTAGTTTTTCACAAACATATCCAGTATAGTACTTTAAAGAAATGTGCAAACAAGGCCTCTGGCCTTGAGCAGGGCTTCACAGAGATGTCTATATTTTTAAGATAAGTTACAATTAGGCTCCATGGTAACAGCTGGCAGGGGAAGGAAAGAGAGGGGAGAAGCAGCTCTCCCTTTCTTAGGAGTTGTCCTTGAAGGGTTAACTTACTCAAAACAGTGAAAGAAAAAGCTGCTGTTATGTGAACTTTTGCAGACTGTGAACTTCTGAGCCCCTCCCCTTATATGCTGGGTATAAAACTCTGAAACTCCCTTAACTCGGGGTTTCAGGGAGTTGATTTGATTACAAATTATTTCAGGTAGTTTAATTGATTACAGCAAAAGTTGTGCCCTCTGAGCCTGGCTGCAGCCAAATAAAAATTTCCTGCTATCTTTATTGCCTTGCCTCGTTTGTCCCTACAACAGTGGACTCCCATTTTTAGAGGGGAGACCCCTCTAACCTGGGTGTCGAGAAAATTCGTATATCATCCCACCCAGTGAAGAGGGGAATCCCTCCTCCAGGGAGTTGACCCCTCTAACCTGGATGTCAGGGAGATCTCCCCACCATACCCAGTGTAGCAGGGACGCCAATCTCAAGGGGGGAGGCACCTCTAACCTGGATGTTGGGGGAAGCTCCTATACCATCGCACTCAGGGTAAAGTGGACACCCCCATTAGAGGGGAGATCCCTCTAACCTGGGTGTGTGGGGGGGAATTGTATTTCATTGCACCCAGGGTATTGAAGACTGCCTGGACCAGGAGGGAGACCCCTCTAACCTGGGTGTGTGTGGGGGGGGGGGGGGGGGGGAGCTCGTATACCATCTCACCCAGGGTAGAGAAGACTCCCCTCACTTGGGGGGAGGCTCCTCTCACCTAGGAGTAGGGGGGAGCTCCTCATTGCACCCAGCGTAGGGGGAGTCCTCCCTCTAAGGGAGAGACCCCTCTAATCTGGGTGTTGGGGGGGGGGGGGGGGGTAGCTTGTATACAGCGCTCTGCTATGGGGATCTTGCGGGTCACGCCGCGGCCAGGCTTCCCGCAAGGTCCCAGGGCATGCCAGGCTTTTGCTGAATACCAGGGGCTCCAAAGCCGAGAAGGTATGTGCCTATGTAAGTGCGTGTGTGTGTATGTGTGTGTGTGTGTGTGTGTGCGCGCGCGCGCGCGCTCGTTACTATTGGGCCCTGAAGGCGTGGACTGAACCTTTATGGGCCGGGTAGGGCGGGGCATGGCTGCCTTGGATGGAAGGCAGATAGATGTGAAGGGTCCCCATCCTCGGACCTGGGAGCTCTCCTCTGCACAAAGCCAGAGGACCCAGCCCCGCTGGTGTGCACCCTTCAATAGCTCAGCTGGAGCGGAAGATTGTAGACTGGACAGACATCTGGGGACATCCTTAAGTCGCTGGTTCAAAGGAAGTGCATGGGGGAGGTTTTACCCCCATGCGCGCGGACACGCCCGCCTGATGAAGCCCCTGCCACTGCAAGTTGCACCCTGCCTTCTTAGCCCAGAGCAGGCAGACTCTCTCTCCAGACCGCCCACCTCTTCCATCGCTGACCCCCGCACTTCCCCCCTATCTCTCCCGTGCTCTCAAGGAGCTGTCCTGCCTTCTGCTGCCTGCCAACGCCAGGCCCCAGTTCTTGGACTGCCCATTCTTCACTGGACGCCCAGAGACACTCCTGTTCTCCCGCGATCCCCACCCAACCGTGTTGCAGCAAGCAACCCATCACTCCTGCCCCCACATATCACACCCCTACCCTTGGCTCCCAATGCTGCCACAGCCAAGGATGCCGTCACAGGCCCCGCCACCTGGGACCCTGAACGGGGCTTCAGGGGCCAGGCTGGTAGGCACCGGCGGATCGCGGTGTCCAACAGACCCTGCAGCGGGGGTGGAGCTGTGGCTGTGCTAGGTGCGCAGCCGCCTCCTCTTGTCCCATCTGGTTCTCCTCCATCCCCAACCCACACCCGCGCGGTCTCCACATCCCCGCCTTCCCCGCGGGGACGCAACCTTCCCCTGGGTCAGTCTCAACCGGGTGCCCGGCCCCTGGCCCTCTCAGGCCGCCTCAGTGCCATCCTCTTAGACACCAGTACAAGGCGGGACGCAGAGGGTTGGCAGAGGGGCAAGAGGGCAAGAGCGCAACAGGCAGGAGCCCTGCGGCGGGGATCTTGGCGGTAGCCGCCAGGCCAAGCCCCCCGCCACCACCCAAATCATGCCAGGCTTCCGCTGGATACCAGAGGCTCCCATGCCGAGTGGATGTGAGCGTGTGTGTGTGTGTGTGTGTATGTGTTTGTGTTGGTACTGGGCAGGGTAGGGCGAGGCAGGGCTGCCTGGGATGGAAGGCAGACAGATGCGATGGGTCCCCACCCCTGGACCTGAGAGCTCTCCTCTCCCATCTGCACAAAGCCAGAGGAAACCGCCCGGCTGGTGTGCACCCTTCGATAGCTCAGCTGGTAGAGCGGAGGACTGTAGACTGGATAGAGAGAAGTGGACATCCTTAGGTCGCTGGTTCGACTCCGGCTCGAAGGAGGTGCCCCAGGCTTTTGCCCGCACGCACGGGGACACGCCCGCCCGAGGGCGGGGGGGCTGCCAGCCCGAGAGGGGGGACTGCCACTGCCAGCCCAGAGCACGCAGAGCCTCTCCAGATTGTCCACCGCCGACCCCCGAACCCCGCCTCCTCCTAATCCCCCCTCACTCCCGAGGAGCTGTCCTGCCTGCTGCTGCCCGCCAACCCCAGGCCACATTTCTGGGACTGCCCATTCATTCTTCGCTGGCTGCCGGCAGGGGCTCCTGCTCTCCCCTCCAAACACGCGATCCCCACCCAACCGCCGCGCTGTGACAAGCAAGGCAAGCAACCCACCACCCCTATCCCCGGCCGCTGACGCACCTCCCCCGCTCCTGCACTTTTAACCACACGGCATTCCTCCAGCGCCTCAGCGCCTGAGGCTCTTGACAACACAGAGGCAGGCTTCCATGTCAGTCAGCCCTTCCCACCTGGATCATCATGGACTTGGCTCTTGGGAGTAGCGAAATGTCCAGAGCCATGGATGTGTTGCTCAGCGATCACCCTGGCATCCTCCCTGAGATCGCCACATTCCATTCTTCTCCACAACTCGCCCCGCACGGGAGCCACTAGCCATGTGCCACCACCTCACGTCTGCCCTCTCCATCTTTCTCACTTTCTGACTCTCTCTTTCATCTTCTTTCATTTCCATGATGCCCTGCCAGCTCTCTCCTTTCCTCCCTCAGTCGCCTCCATCTCTCCAC
The DNA here is from genome assembly GCF_047511675.1 of Marmota flaviventris. Lineage (NCBI taxonomy): Eukaryota > Metazoa > Chordata > Mammalia > Rodentia > Sciuridae > Marmota > Marmota flaviventris. Next base: position 80,880,735 of record NC_092499.1, on the reverse strand, counting down.
CCACAGGAAATCAATCTCTGTCTCTGTCTCTTGCGCCATTCCCCGCCTTCATTTCTGTCCCCCACGCTAACCCCTGTCTCTGTTCCCCTCTTTCTCTGTTTATTGGTGAGAAATGTGTGGATGGATAAGGTAGGAAAATGTTCATCCCAGCTTGGTTAGGTGACCTGGTGGCCTCCGTGGCGGTGGCGGTGGCATGCGTTCAGTTTTCCCTTCCTGTGAGTGTGCCCCTCCCACCCACAGGCCACCAGCCTCACCTTTCCTGACCCTTGAGGAATAGGGTTGGAGCCACAGCAGGACTCAGTTGTCCTCCTGGAAGAGCCAGCACAAGCCAGGTTCTGCTCTTCACCTCGGGAAGGTGGCAAAAGCACCTACCTGTTGCCGTCGTCCTGGTAGGGGTGAGCTGAGTGGGGAGTGAGAGGGAGTGAGAGTAAAAGCCGAGTCAGGCAAGAACTCAGGGTCCCCTCCTCCACAGGGAGTGGAAGCTGGTGGTTCCAAGGCAGGCAGCCAAATGACCACGGGGGGGGGGGCGCTATTGTCTGGCAAAGGGCACTGAATCGCACCCCCTTACACAGACCACTGGGGTGTGAGCAGCTTGGGAGCTTGAGCGCCCAGTTGGAAGTGGAGCTTAGCAAGAAGATGCTGAGGACCAGCCAGAGAGTGTGCAAGAGGCAATGGGCTGGGCTTTGGACAATCAGGAGGGGATGGGGTGGGGGCGGCCAGAGCAACACCCCGGAGTGTCCCTTGATCTCAGCCTTTCCCGGAGAAGAGATCTCCAGAGCCTGATGTGCACAGAAATCCAGTCACAGACAGGACAGTCAGTGGAACCTGCATGGGAGGCAGCTCAATGCAGCCTGGGGACAGGAGGGGAAGGGGACAGCCTTGAACTTCCATGTCCCCTGGTCGCTTGAAGGCTCTCATGGAGGGCAGGTGTGGTGTGTGTGTGTGTGTGTGTGTGTGTGTGTGTGTGTTGTGTGTGGTGTGTATGTGTGAGAGAGAGACAGAGACTGGGAGGGAGGGGGCAGGTATGTGAAACTGAAGGACTCAAGGGGTTGTTCCTGTCTACCCGTGGAGGCCTCCTAGCGGCCTGGCTCCCTTTGCAGCACCCCTCCCTGCAACACTGTGTCAGTACCTCTAAGCAAAAGAGATCAAGCATCAGTGGCAGCGGCACTGCCTGGCACCCAGTGCCAGGGTGAGACTGTGACGCCCGCACGGCTTCAGAAGGATAGAAGAGTTGTGCAGCCAGAGAGAGTCCCCTACCTTGAGTGACCCCATCTACAAAGACCAGCCAGCAGGGTCCAAAGGTAGAAGGAATGGCCTTTTGGGAATCACCCCTGGGCCTTGGCCACTGGTTCCTGGCACCTGGTTTTGTTGCTTTGGCTTAGAGCAAGGGGGTCCTGGAGGCTGCTCTTGCTGCCCCACAAACTGACCAGCTGAGCAGTGCTAGGTTTGGGGAAGCCCCTGGAGCTGGGCCCCTCCCCTCTCCCAGTACGAGGGGTTTTGGTGTGGGGTTGGTGAAGCGAGTGAAGGGTTAGGGGTTCCCTCAGGGCGAGGGGGGGCCCTCTCCAGCCCCGGCGCCTGAAGAACCTGGGCAAGACAGCCTATCAGGGGCATGGACACACACCGGCAGGGAGGGTTGGGTCACTGGGGAGGGGCCGGCCTGTGCCTCCCCGGGGATCTGGGCTAGGCGGCTGGGAGAGGAAGGCGATTTGGGGCCAAGAGTGGGCGCACAAGAATTGGGATCCCATCTAGGTGAGACAAGACTTGCTCCCTGGGACAGGAGCCCAGCCCCACTTGGCCGCCTATGTTCTGTCCTTTTGGCCTTTCTTGGAAGCACCCAGGACCAGGTGGGGTTATTTGGTGAGGAGAGGCAGCAAGCCAGGGCCTCCTGTTGAGAAACTGATGTGACTCCATTTTTGAGAAACCATCTTCTACCTCAAGGCCTGTCCAGAGGGGACAGGATGTGACTCTTGTCCTTGGAAAAACCCACAGAATGTTCCTAGGCACATACCTACCCTGAGTTGTTTCACTGGAGGGATCTGCAGAGCCAGGTGACCCTGACTCAGTTAAGCTAGGTGAGGACCCATAGCAGCCCCCTAGCAACTACCAATCAGCATGAGACAGGGAAAATACCTGGGATGCCAGGTGACCCTCCCAGTAGTTTTGGTAATTGATAACACGATTAGGCCACCCTGCAGTTTAGCATATACACTCTTTCCACCCCTGTCGGCCTAAACCAATCAGTTCAAATGTATCCACCACTTGAACTAACCAATCACCCTTACCCAACTTGTTCCGCCAGTGAATGTGCTCATCAATGTTAAGAATTGTTGTTGATTTTTCCCCGGTGTGAAATGATTTGCTGTGTGATGTTGTGACGCATAGAGAATCCCCAAAAAACCTATAAACTCTCACTGAACAAAGGACTGGGACTCACTCCTTGGGACCGCTGCATCAGAAACGGTTGTGAGTCCAGGCTCTGAGCTTTCAATAAAGACTCTTGTGTGATTGCGTTGGATTCGGCTCCCGGAGGTCTATAGGGATCCCACCAATCTGGCATTACACTGTGCCCTGCCAGGGCTGGCTCCCTGGCACCGGTATCACTGATGCTTGTGCAAGGTCAGGACGGGGCGCGCCAGCGCAGCTGCCCCTTCCCCTAACCCTCTGTCCTTTCTGCTTGCATGTGTGGCCTGGACTGAGCCAGTCTGGGCAGGGTAGGGTGTGGCATGGCTGGGCTTCCTCCAATGGTAGGCTGTCATCTTGGAGGAGACTTTACACTGGACCTTTGTACTTCCGGGAAGCTCTTCTTCCACATCTGTACAAAGCCAAAGTACTTGGTCTGGCTGGAGTGCGTGGTATGATAGGTCAGCTGGAAGAGTGGAGGATTGTATAGTGAATAGAAAGCTCTGAACATTCTTAGGTCGCTGATTATTTTCTGCCTGGGAGAATGTATCCTATGCTTTTGCAAGCACATGTGTGTTTTTGTCTTCTTACATGTGCCTTGAGACTTCCCTGTAGCAATGATTCTCTGTACTAACCATCCAGTTTGCCTACCTGCTTCTTTAATGACTTTTTCTTTTCTTTCCATGTTCCTCTGTTGTGGTAACTGTTAGGTGCAGGACAGACTGAACTATGTTATCTGCAGGGCAGGCTGAACAAAGGTTAGCTGCAGGATAGCCCACGCACTCAAACCCCCCTCTGTCTAGTCCTTTATCACCTGTTTGTGTCAAGGTCTGAACACTCAACCCTGCTCAAGGCTGAACACTTAACCCCCCCACCTTGTGCCAACAAGGCAGCTTGCAGACCAAGAGACCCCATTAGATTTGGGCTATAAAAACTCCCTCCTGCTGGGCCCCTCTCTCTCTTGCTCTCTTGCTCTATCTCTCTCTCTTGCTCTCTCTGTCTCTCTTGCTCTTGCTCTCTCTTTCTTCTCTCTCTCTCTCTCTCTCTCTCTCTCTCTTTCTCTTTCTTTCTTTTCTCCTTTGTTGCACTGCTGCAATAAAGATCTCTTGGTCGCTCCCAGTGTTGTGGTCACTTTCCTTTCAGTAACTTCGTTATTCTTGAAGTAAAAATATGTCAAAAAATAATAATAAAAATAAGCAGAATATGTTGAGCACTACTTTTTTGTAATGGTCTGTTTTCTTATTTCAGTTGATTTTTGCATTTGTAGTTTTACAGTTTTCTTTTCCTTTCATTTGAAATGTTAATGTGGAAATGTTTTTTTGAGTTTCCTTTATGTTGACCCTACTTTCTTTGTTTCCTCTGCACTGTTCAGATTTTTAATATAGTGTTTTGTTATTGTTTTATTTTTTCTTTTCTCAATTAATATTCATTTTTTTGAAAATGTTAACTCTGAAAATCTGATAGTGAACTCATTAACTTCATTAATTCATTTTTTGAAAATTACATGTCTGTCCTTCCTTTTTGGCTTACACAATTATTCTGATTTGTTCTGTCAAAGACTGTAAGTGGAAGTTTTGACTTTTCTTCTTTTTCCGCCTTTTTTTTAATTAATTTTTTTTTTTTTTTGGTATTTTTTTCAGGATAATCTTTTACCAGAGTGCTTTTTACTCCCCATTCTCAATTTGATTTTTGTCTTCTCTCTCTCTCTCTCTCTCTCTCGGTGTAGTTGGACACAATGCCTTTATTTTATTTATTTATTTTTATGTGGTGCTGAGGATCAAACCCAGGGCCTCACAGGTGCTAGACAAGTACTTTACTGCTGAGCTGCAACCCCAGGCCCCTCATCTTCTGTCTCTCTGTACTCATTCGTTACTTAATTCTTCCCCCTCATTACTGTGTGTTGATATTGTTATTTGATGTCTTCATGAAAGGAATTCCTTGAAATCTGAGACAATGTAATAATAATTTTGTTATCACCATTAGCTTTCAGAGTATCTTGCACCACAGAGGCCCCTATAACATGTTTCATTATGTTCTGGCCTTATGATATTTAAACTTCAGTTCAAGGAATATGAGAACCTGAATAAATCATTACATCCTCTAATAATGAATAGAGACCTACTTAAGTGGAAAAGAAAAAATAGCTCACAATCTCTCCTAAGACAATGTGATCAATTTCAGGCAATGGTCCACTATCTTTTGTGATAAAGAAGCAATAGGGCTGAGTATATAGCTTGGTTGGTAGAGTGCTTGCCTCACCTGTACAAGGCCCTGGGTTCAATCCTCAGCACCAATAAATAAATAAAATAAAGCAGATTATAGAAGTTACTAGTAGGATATTCTTGTCAATTATATTACCAAGAAAACTTAAATCATGGTAAAATATATAAAAACATGTTCTCCAATGATATTGGAGAAATAATGAAATAAAAACTTTAGACAAATTCTGGAAAAGGTCCAAAGGCACTAATCCACATTGATAATACTACAAAAATTCCTAGATATGTCAATATAACTCATTTTAGGAAACCAAAATGTATCTTTTACTAACAGTAGAGTAAATGAAATGAAAGAGGTATTCACTAATGTATTCAGCTGTTTTCAGTCCCACAGGCCTGTAATCCCAGCAGTTTGGGAGGCTGAGGCAGGAGGATCATAAGTTCAAAGCCATCCTCAGCAGAAGCCAGGTGCTAAACAAGTCATTGAAACCCTGTCTTTAAATAAAGTACAGAATAGGCCAGGGGGTGTGGCTTAGTGGTTGAGTGCCCCTGACTTCAATCCCTGGTACCCCCCAAAAAATATATGGATGTTCAAACTATAAACAAAAATTGGCAGTCACAATAAAGCCAAATATAAAAACTATGGCTAAGGGGGAAAAACAAAAGAAATTAGAATAAACACAGGTTACCCCAGGAAAAAAAATATAAAAGCTATGCCTGACAAAATTGGAGCTATTTTGTTTTAGGATTGATTTTACATTAGAAAAATTATCCAAGTTACCATACTCACTGATGAAAGGAAAGAAGAATACAATTATCTTAACAGATTCCAAAATTACATTTAATAATTTGAACATATTTTATGATAAAATTATGCACAATGTAGGAACAGAAAACAGTTTTGTTTGATAAAGTGTGTCCCCAAATATTCAACTCTTATTTTAACAAACAGAGTATTTAATGGTAAAATGATACCTTTGGGACTACAGCCCCCTCCTACTCTCTTTTTGCTTACCAGCATGAGGTGAGAAGATTTGCTCTACCACAGGCTTCCCACCATTGCCATATGGCACACTCACTAGAGGTCTTAAAAGCAGTGGTTCTACCCATCATGAACTGGACCCTCTAAAACTGTAAACCAAAATAAACCTTTTCTCTTTAGAAGTAGATTATCTCAGGTATTTGTTATAGTGATAGAAAGCTGACTAATACAAGGTTGAAACCCTCATGAGTAGGATTAGTGACATTATAAGAGATGAGAAGGCTAACATGCTCTCTTTCCACAACATGAAGACAAACAAGTAGCTGACCCTCTGTAAACCAGGAAGAGGGCAGTCACTGATAATCTGGCAATGCTGTCACCCTTGTATCAGGCTTCTGGCCTCAACTGTGAGCAATAAATATCTGAGGTTTTTGTTTGTTTTCTTTCATATTTTGCTTTTGTGAGATTGGAACCTAGGGTGTTGTGTATACTAAGCAAGTGTTTTACCACCTCTCGCCCATAAATGTCTGTTTTTTAAGACACCCAGTTGATGGTAACTTGATATGGCAGTCAGAACTAAGATATCCTTTTACCATAGCACTTTCTGATGGCACTCTGTCTTGTTTTCTCATGTTGTCAAAAATGAAAAAGGAAGGAAAGAAAAAATATTTTAAGGCATTAGTCATATTGGAAAAGATAGGCTTCTATACTCCATCTGTTATTTTAATTCTATCTCCTAAACTCTGATTTTGGATCAGAAAACAGGTTGTTCCTGAAAGGGTTGAATTCCTCTTGGAGTTGGTAGTTCATTATAGTTTTACATTTTGTGGGCTCTGGATAGCCCACATGGTATTTGACATTCCCCAGTGACTGGCTGGTTAATTTTGTAGAATTAGTTTCCATCTTCGGGGAAGTATTTTTGAGATTCATTAATTTTTAACCAAAAAAAAAAATTCTTATATTTATAAAAACTATAGTCTTCTTTCAGGTATTTGGTGGTCACTATATATTTCTAAGGCATTTTATTATGAACAATTTCAACCTACAAAAAATAGCTAGAATAGTTATAATGAACCAATTCATGACTAAGCTAGCTTTTATACTTCCAACTTTATTTTAAAGAAAATCCTAGATATATCATTTTGCTATGACTTATTTTTATTTACACAGTGATAATTAAATTTTTAAATACTTTTTTTTTAGTTATACATGGGCACAATCTTTATTTTGTTTATTTTTATGTGGTGCTGAGGATGAAACCCAGTGCCTCACATATGTGAGGCAAGTGCTCTGTCACTGAGTCACAACATCAGCCCAGATAATTAAATTTTTGATAAAAGTCTACCATAATCGTTTTTACAAATAAGTAAACCTGAAGTAAAAGAGATACGGAAAAATAGAGAAGTATATTTTAAGAATGTTGCAATTGTTGCCCAGTAGATTTGTGGTATACTGGTAGTCTCTTAGTTTAAATATTTTCCCTTTGCTCTTGACATACATAAAGGGAAAAATGTCCAGGGCATCTTAAAATTAAGAAACAAAGTTCAGACAATGTAAGAAAGTCACAACTAAATAAATATTTCATCATTTGCTTGTATATACCCTTCCCTCCCCAAAGAAAAATAATAAAAGAGTGCATATTAAAATAATAAAAATGGTTAATTAAAGAAGTTGGTATGGAGTGGATAGGAACAAGGGGGCACTAAGACTTTTTTCTTTTCATGGTTCTAGGGATTGAACTCAAGGTCTAGTGCATGCTAAGCAAAAGCTGTACCACTGAGCTATACTCCCAGCCCTATTAATCTATATATTGTTAATTTTAACTTTTGAACCATGTGAGTATACTTCAAAAATACATTAAATCTAGAACATCACATTGTACATCTTTAAGATAAACAAATAAATACAATCTTTGCTTCTAATATGCTCTACTGTTAGGCAAAAACTAGGAAAATCTTATGGACAGATAGGTTTGAAAATATTATTCACCAAATACCGAAGTCATTGTCAATTGGAATTGGAAAAGTAAATCCATTGTCATTGTCAATTGGAAAAGTAAATCTCTAATTTTTAAAAAACTGTTTGACCTTGATCTCATTCATCTCCTTTTACAGTACTCTTAATTATTATAGCTCAATTAAGATTAGAAGATGTGTATTGATTAGTGATCTTTACTAGTTCTTAGATTTTGTGCATATCTTTTTCTTAGACCCCGTCTTTCCACAGCCCAACCAACAAGGGCTCATTTCTGGTATAGTTTAGTTTTATTTGACTCAACCCAACCAATTCTCCTAGTCTTTGCTCCCACCTCCTGCCCTTAGAATCTAGTGACAGCACTTCCTTTACCTTACTTCTACTTTTTTTTTAGCCATTTTCTTTTCTCTAGAAAGAATTATGTCCAGTAGGGATGGAATGCAGCCAAACTGAGTCCCAGAGGGCCCTTGTATATTCTTCTTCCCTGCTCAACACTTAATTGGTGTTCAACTCAAAAGAGCAGCTGCCCCTCAAATCTGGGGTTCAGTGCAGTTCAGTACACAGGCCATCTTTTCCAGCATCTAGTATGTGCCAGGCACTCTGATCACTATTAGAAATGCAGGCATGTTATCTCTCACCATGCACAAAAGTTAACTCAAAATGGATCTAGGATCTAGGAATTAAATTAAAGAGATTTTGCGTCTAATAGAAGAAAAAGTAGGCCCTAATCTTCATCAAGTGGGATTAGGCCCCAACTTCTTTAATAAGACACCATAGCACAAGAATTGAAACCAAGAATCAACAAATGGGATGGATTCAAACTAAAAAGTTTTTTGTTTTTTTTTTTTCTCAGCAAAAGAAATAATCTGTGAGGTGAACAAGGAGCCTACTTCCTGGGAACAAATTTTTACCCCTCACACATCAGATAGAGCTCTAATCTCTAGGGTATATAAAGAACTCAACAAGATAAGCACCCAAAAAACAAATAATCTAATCAATAAATGGGCCAAGGACCTGAACAGACACTTCTCAGAAGAGAATATACAATCAATCAACAAATATACAAAAAATGCTCATCATCTCTAGCAATCAGAGAAATGCAAACCAAAACTATTCTAAGATTTCATCTCACTCCAGTAAGAGTGGCAGCCATTATGAAGGCAAACAACAACAAGTATTGGCAAGGATGCGGGGAAAACGTACAGTCATACACTGCTGGTGGGACTGCAAATTAGTGCAGCCAATTTGGAAAGCAGTATGAAGATTCCTTGGAAAGCTGGGAGTGGAACCACCATTTGACCCAGCTATTCCTCTTCTCGGACTATACCCAAAGGACCTAAAAACAGCATACTACAGGGACACAGCCACATCAATGTTTATAGCAGGACAATTCAAAATAGCTAAACTGTGGAGCCAGCTTAGATGTCCTTCAGTAGATAATGGATAAAAAAAAATGTGGCATTTATACACAATGGAATATTACTCAGCACTAAAATAGAATAAGATCATGGCATTTGCAGAGAAATGGATGGCATTAGAGAAGATTATGCTAAGTGAAGTTAGCTAAACCCCCCCAAAAAAATGCTGAATGTTTTCTCTGATATAAGGGGGGTAATTCAAAGTGGGGTAGGGAGGGAGAGCATGGGAGGAAGATTATCTCTAGATAGGGAATAGGGGGTAGGAGGGAAAGAGAGGGGGAAGGGGAATAGCAAGGATGATGGAAGGTGATGGTCATCATTATACAAAATACATGTATGAAGATGTGAATTTGGTGCCAACATACCTTATATACAATATACAATCAGAGATTATAAATTGTGGTATAAAGGTGTATTAAGAATTGTAATGCAAAAAAGAGAGAGAGAGAGCTCATGTATAATGGCATAATTTGGCATGAACATACTTTATATACAGAGTTACGAAAAATTGTGCAGTGAATGGATAATCATGAATGTAATGCACTCCACTATTGTCATGTATGTAAGAAAGAAAGAAATAAAAACAAAAAACCTCAGTGTAACAACCCTCAGATTTAACTATGTCTTCAAATCTTCATTTATGAAGGCACCCATGTCACCTAAAACTTACACTAAATAAATGTGTATGCTTTTCTCTTGTTATAAATAAATAAATGAATGAAAAGAAATGCAGGCATAAAAATATTCCTACCCTAGGGACTCATAGACTGGCAGGGATACCAACAAGAAAGCAAAGTTATAATAAATCAGATTAAATACTGAGTTTGAGGTCAGCCGAGTTTGTCATGGTTCAAGTTGAAAAGTGGTTAGAATGCTGGGATTGAGAGGGATGAGTAGGAAAACCCTTAGAACTAAGTAAACTGAATTTTGAACATGAATGAGAAATAGTCAACTCTTTAGTTAGGCGCATAGAATGTACATGGATAGAAAAATGTAAACAATGGTCCAGAATTTTAAATAATATTTTGGGCATGTGGAATCATATATACTTTTAGTAGGGGATAAAGTACAAGTCAAGCAATACAGGAAAATAGGGATGAGTCAGGGAGTCTTCCTCTATCTTAACATGCATGCCCTTGGGGCTCTCATCATTTCTTAACCCAAAAGCCAAGAAAGCGTTTCCCAACATCATTTTATGTCCCCAGGGGAAAGAGATGATTTCTGTGTTACTTGGGATACAAACATTTCCCTTGAGTTCCATGTGGGAGGGAGGAGGGTGATGGGCATAGCCTTCTATAGTTGATCAAACCCCACACTTTCTCTCATTCTCATTGTTAATGTTCCTATTGCACCTACCTGACTTGAGGTTGATGAAAGACAAATGCAGAAATATTCCCAGTCACTGTTTTCTGAATGAAGGCTCAGTCTCCTTTTCAAATTTCCCCTGGCACAGTCTGGGAAATTTCCGTTGAATTGCAAATCTCACCTGGGTCTCTTAGGAATTATTCCCTCTCTTTCCCCATTCCTCTTATTTTCTCATCATCTGGCTACCCTTATCCAGCTAGCACTGATGCTAGCTGGGTTCCTGATGTCTGAAACATCCTTATTTGAGAGTATCTCCATTGGAAACTGAAGTTATACATAAAGGATCTACATTTCAATAGAGTCTGGTTAGAAGCCAGAGACTTCAGCCTTCTTCTTCTCTACTCTCAGGAAGGATGGGGCCTAAAAAAGAAAACTGATACTTTGTACTTAAAATCATCAGAAAAAAAGTGAAAGCATGGCTGTGAATGGGACAGTTTTCAATCACTGGAGATAAAGAGAGCCATAGGTAAGTGTGACAAATCTTTACAGAGATAGATGAGCTGTGTACTTCTCCATATTCACCCCTTGTCTTCCAGCCCACATAGTTCATGTAATGACATACCTTGGAGCAATTTGAGATAAGTGTCTCTCATTTCCAATGTGCCTGGTGAAGCCTATGACAATGATCACATTGTAGAAGACCATTCTTTCTACAGGATGACTTGCTTCTGACCACAAGAAGGGGCAACGTGGCACAGCCTCCTTAGGACCAAAAACCCCTTTGTTCACCGGGCAGAAGATCAGCAGCTGAAGAAATATACCCGGGAGGAAAGCCCAAGAGAAGAAGCAGATTACCTGACTTCGACTTGCTTCCCAAGTGCTGTGCTCATCCTCTAGAACTCTGAGGATACCAGGCTTTTGTCAGGATCACAGCACAGGGCATGGGAAGGACTGCAGGGTGGAGCAGAATGTTTGATCATAAACAGGGAAAGAAAATTATTTCAGGATGACCCCCATCCTCCTAGAGACATCGAGTCATGCAGTAAGAGGAACACCTTCCATATTCAGAGTTGGGACTCAATTTTTCCTGTTAATTCAGTAATAGGGTTTACGTTTGGGACAGTGGCGTGTTTTCACAGGGCATAACAGGGCACCAGAAAGAGTACCCTTTGAGGTGACCAATGCTTTCTCACTATACTTCACCCCTTATGTTTGTACATTAGCCTAAATGTACTATATTTACATGCGATTCTTTTTCACTCTCCTGTCAATGCCATACTCATTTTCTAGCACTTATTTTAGTCATCACCTTTCTCCAGAATACTGCCTGTCTCTCCAAGTCTTACTGCGGTTCCCTTTCTGTCTCCTGCAGTACTATATATGTATCCATAGCATTCCATTTGACACACATCCTATTTTTTTTGTCATCTCATAAGGCAGGAGCTACACAAACATACCAACCATGTCTTCCTCATCTGAGTCACCAAGTGAAGCATTTGGTATATAATGAATACAGAGCAAAAGTCAAATCTGACAATACAGCAATTTCTATAGAAGCTGGAGAGAGCCTCTGGATGAATGCCTAAGGGAAAAAAACCACAGAACTATTTTATCCTAGACAATAGGTCCAAGAATATTCCTACTCACACATCTGTGACCCACGGGTGAGAAATTGTAAGTTAAGAGCCTAATGTTTGTTGGGAACAAAGACTGACCAGCTGTGCTAGAGAATAACAGAACCAGCAGAGAACCAAACATCTTAAAATCAAGTCTTATACTCTGCATGGTTACAGGGGATCAGGAGGGTTTTTTAAAACAAGATTTCAGAATATTATTGATTTGGTTTTTGTAACTCATTGTGATCTCCAGAACTGGAAGGATTTGAATCAAAGGGTAAGGACTTCATTTCTTATTTCACTAATAATTTGCAGCCCCAAATCCATGATTGTATCTTTGACAAATCATCAAATAGAGCCCAAATTTGTGAAAAGGTCTTAATTAGTAGCTCAGTAGACTAAAATATCATGGATTTAAAAAGTTAAGGAACAATTTTTTGGGGGGGCCGGGAGTACCAGGGATTAAACTAGGGGTGCATAAGCAAAGGCTGGCTTTGAATTTGTCATCCCTATGCCTCAGCCTCCCAAGCCACTGGGATTACAGGTATGTACCACCATACTCAGCAAAAACTCCTCTTAGTATCCTTCAAAATACTTAAGTAGTATGGAAAACTGATTGATGGATTGAATTCATTAATATAGTTTATACCTATTTTTCTTTTTTTATTAATTCAGGTTTTTAAAATATTTTTTAGATGTTGGTGAACCTTTTTATTTTGTTCATTTATTTATATGTGATGCTGGGAATTGAACCCAGTGCCTCACACATGCTGGGCAAGCACTCTACCACTGAGCCATAACCCCAGCCATAATTTTCCTTTTTTAACATGACACAACTTGCTTTATAAATGCAAGCCCTTTATGGAGATCTGAGTTTAGTAAGTCCCTTGGGTTGTTGGGAAAGTTCCTCACGAAAGGGTGATTTAATTTAATATGTGTGCAAAATGGCCTAGATGCTTGTCACACATGTTATAGCTGGGAAATTGAAGTATAAACAGGGGCTAGAACTCCTTGATATTTTTCCAAGGTAGCAGCAGGACAAGCCTAGATTGTGGTGTCCTAACTTATAGCCCAGGGCTTTCTCTTACCACATCACATGTCAGTTTAATCTTGGAAACTCTTTTAAATTCTTGCACTGTTATTTCATTTGTTTCTTACAGAATATTACAATTTTAAAGAACATAAAGAACTACTCAGTCAGTGAGTGGAGATGTAGGGATTCAAAGATAAGCCATCTGGCTCAAGTTCTGATCCTGATTGAATGGGAGTCATGTTCTTCACAAAATGATTTTTCTGTTGTTTTCTCCAAATAATATGCTAATGATACTATTATAATCACAAGGTATTACAATGTAAGATCTGCGAACAAGGAGTGTGAATATAGAGGAGGTTCTTGGCATTTTTTTTAAAACTTAAGCTTTAGTTATCCTTTATTGAAAAACCTCTCCAGCTCTAAATCCAAATGATGATCTTGGGAGCTTTGAATATTAACAGGATCTGTGATTGATTGGAGAAAGTGGAGATATATGTGCCATACCATGGCAAAATAAGCTTTAGGACTACTAAGAAGAGGACCCCCTCTCACCAGTGTCATGTTCATATTGTCACACAGGAAAAAGATAATGGCACCAAGTGGGAACCAGACCAGTGGTATGACAGAGTTTGTCCTTGCAGGCTTCCCAAATCTCAACAGTACAAGAGTGGAACTGTTTTCTGTGTTTCTTCTTGTCTATCTGCTGACTCTGACAGGCAATGTATTGATTGTGGGGGTGGTAGGTGCTGATACTCGTCTACAGACCCCTATGTACTTCTTTTTGGGTAATCTGTCTTGCCTGGAGATTCTGATCACTTCTGTCATCATTCCTAAAATGCTGAGCAATTTCCTCTCAAGGCAACACACTATTTCCTTCGCTGCATGTATTACCCAATTTTATTTCTACTTCTTTCTTGGGGCCTCTGAATTCCTGCTATTGGCTGTCATGTCTGTGGATCGCTACCTGGCCATCTGCCATCCTCTGCGCTACCCCGTGCTCATGAGTGGGTCCGTGTGCTTTCGCATGGCATTGGCTTGCTGGATTGGTGGACTCCTCCCTGTGCTTGGTCCTACAGTAGCAGTGGCCTTGCTTCCTTTCTGTAAACAGGGTGCCGTGGTACAGCACTTCTTCTGTGACAGTGGTCCACTGCTCCACTTGGCATGCACCAACACCAAGAAGCTGGAGGAGACTGACTTTGTCCTGGCCTCTCTTGTTATTGTATCATCATTGATGATCACCGCTGCATCCTATAGCCACATCATCCTTGCTGTCCTACGTATTCCTTCTGCTTCAGGTCGTCAGAAGGCCTTCTCCACCTGCACCTCCCATTTGATGGTAGTGACCCTCTTCTATGGGAGTGCCATTTTTCTCTATGTGCGGCCATCACAGAGTGGCTCTGTGGACACTAACTGGGCAGTGACAGTGATAACAACATTTGTGACACCTTTGCTGAATCCATTCATCTATGCCTTACGAAATGAGCGAGTGAAGGAAGCTTTGAAGGACATGTTGAGGAAGGTGGTAGCTGACTTTTTAAGAAATCTTTTACTTACTGAGAATTTGAATCAGAAAGCAGTAAGGTGAAACTGAAGGATCTCAGTAATTAGTCTTAAGTCCAGACATTCTCCATTTTCAGTCTTTCCATCATCATGGACCTCACCAAAAGATTGAATTCTGGAACCACGAAAAAACTTCAAAGTTATCGGGTCTGCCCTTTTCCACTTTCAGCCAAAATTTATTGATTCTATAATATACCTAATAATAACCCAAACAATTTTTGATGTATCTGATCAACATCATTGTCATTTTATAGGACTTTCCAACTTGTAAGATCATAAACTAAAGATTTATTATCACTCAGGGAATCTAATGATGTTTCAGAAAAGTTATAAGCCTAATTAGATATCTAAATTTTATGTGTTTGAACACATATGTATTTTTCTGGGTAGGGGATCCATAGCTTTAGCCCAACATTGAAACATATCTGTGTGTATCTTCAAAAGTTAAAAACTTATCATCTCAGTAGAACCTTCCAATTGTTTATACAAATCAAGAATTTTAAGGAAAAAAAAGTGTCATTATAATTGAAAAGAAAATAAAATGGACTTTTTAAAATTTTGTATGTTGAGACAAGTTCTTACTAAGTTTCTTAGGGCCTCACTAAGTTGCTGAGGCTGGCCTGGAACTTGCAATCCTCCTACTTTCACCTCCCAAATTGCTAGGATTTAAGGTGGATGCCTCCATGCAGGGAAAAAACAAATATACTCTTATTTTGAAACAGTGTGTTCTCACAATAGTCTTGTTCTTTGGTTTCCCTGGGACTATAATTGCCTGATTTTCTCTCATTTCCAATTGCTTTTTTTTTTTTTTTTTTTTGGTCAATGGACCTTTATTTTATTTATTTATATGCAGTGCTGAAAATCGAACCCAGTGCCCCACACATACCAGGCAAGTGCTCTACCACTGAGCACAACCTCAGCCCCTTCAGTTGTTTTCTTTTTGTTTTATTCTGTAAGTGTATCCTCCTCAAAAAGTCATTAAATAATAGGGTTTATGAAGATATAATCTTAAGGGTTCTTTCCTTTTTTTAAATTTTTTAATGGTAGTTAGACACAATACCTTTATTTTATTTATTTATTTTTATGTGGTGCAGCGGATCTAACCCAGGACCTCACATATGCTAGGCCAGCGCTCTACCGCTGAGCCACAACCCCAGCCCCATGGGTCCTTTCCTTTTGTCCTTATACTCTGCTAGGAAATTCTATCCTTTTAATAAATATGCAATGATGGCTGCCATATTTATATTTCCAGACCTAATCTATTAGCTTCAGACTCATAGATGTTACTGCCTATATCACAGCTTCATGGAGATGTGTCACAATCAGTATGCCCAAGACTGAACTCAATTCTTACCTTCTGTCTCCAATCTTGATCATCTTTCTTTGTTCTCTAAGTAAATGTGGTGGAGCAATATTCATTACATAAATCAAAAAACTAGGCATTTGATCAATTTGTTCTTAAATCCAGTCTATTTCCCAGGACGTATCCTTACTAAATAGTTCTCAATTCCTCCAGTTCTCTTCATTTCCATTTCAACCTGATTGATCTTTTCAAAAGTACATTTGATTATGTCATCATCATCTACTCTCACATGGCCACTTCAGTACTTTTAATGGCATTCCACCATGATAAGATAAATCCCCCAAATTGATTGTAATCTATAAGACCATGCATGTTAGGTTCTTTGCCTACTTCATGAGAATTTCTCACAATATACATGTCACCATTACATCGTTACACTTCACTTTTCTCATAGATTGGCCTTCATTTAATCCCTCTCTTCTTCCAGGAGTCCCTTTGTATATATCTACTGCTTTTTCAGAGGTTCAGATACCTTCTTAAGAGTTGTGCCCTTGGGCTGGGATTGTGGCTCAGTGGCAGAACCTTCAGAGCCTTGCCTCGCAAGTATGAGGCATTGGGTTTGATCCTAAGCACTACATCAAAATTAATTAATTAATTAATTAATTAATTAAATGTATTTGTCCATCCACAGCTAAAAAAATATTTTTTAAGTTATGCCCTCTATAAA
The DNA here is from genome assembly GCF_047511675.1 of Marmota flaviventris. Taxonomy (NCBI): domain Eukaryota; kingdom Metazoa; phylum Chordata; class Mammalia; order Rodentia; family Sciuridae; genus Marmota; species Marmota flaviventris. Next base: position 80,864,198 of record NC_092499.1, on the reverse strand, counting down.
CTTTCCATATTGTCCACTTAACTTTAGGACAGATTTCTGCTGTAAATTTTTATGGGATTGCACTACTTTGCTCTGGAGAAGTTAGCCCCATTTTTAGGAAAATTACCATTAAACTTTATCTATTCCCATTCTTTTGTCTCTAAACTCCATAATAGAAAGATTGTCTTCTCATCTCACTATTATAATAAATGGTTAACATTGTGCCAACATATTGTAGGTACTCAGTCATTACTTGTTGGTGAAAATAAGGTAAAACACAAGAAATAAATCATTTCTGGAGGCTTAAAGAAGGCTCTAGAGAAGAGTTCTCAATTTGTTGCATATTTAAAGGAATATTTAGAAAGGGGCTTGCTGACCAGAAGGATAGACAAAGCTGACACATATGAAAATATGTGGTGTTTTTTCAGATACCAAGCAGTCTGATCTAGGTTGGATTATGGAAGGAGAAAAGAAAATGAGACTGGAAAAGAAGTTTGTGATCCAGTTGGAAAAGACATTGAATCTTCCTTTGTAGACCTGAGAAACTGAGGAAAAAAGTTGATAACCGTGACATAATCAAATGTATGCTTTTAAAGTAAACTCCAACTGTACTGCAGATAAAGAATAGGAGTGGTAGAGAATGAAAGAAGGCCAATGAAGATGCCATTGTAGTAGTTAAGCAATAATAAAGGCCTGAAATTACTTTTCTAGTAATATGGCATACTAGATAACCTGAAAAAGTATTTAACAAAATATACTGATAAGTATTTTAAAATATTCTTTGAAAAGTTATCTAACTTTAAAAAAAAAAAAAAATAAAGCCTATTTCCAGAGTTCACAAAGAAAGAGGAAGATGACTATGTGTCAAATACCTAGAACAGAGTCCAGAAAATAGTAGGGGCCCAAGAAATATTTATTGAATGAAGGAAACACTAACGAGCAGATCATGGCCCCTTTCCTGAGAGATACCATGAACCTCATATAATGAAGAGCTTGATAATTGCCATACTTCTTACTCCAGTAAGGGTTTGAAATGGAATCTCCCTCATACAGTTCTAACTCTTATGAGGATGCTGTCAATGAAAAGCGTGACCCAGATGAAACTTTTCCTTGCTATAAAGGAAGACAATCAATAAAACTTTCTGCCATAAAGAAAAAGTCAGTAATTTTCCTTACATTTCAACTTTTAATTGATGTTCTGCCTTCATGTACAAAATTTGTGTCATCTGGGAAATGCCAAGCTAATATATTAATGTAAGTGTTGTTTCTAGCTAATAACACCTATAGGCAGAATGTTTACAAAACTTCTCAGGGAGATCTTACCTAAAACCCAGACAGCACCAGACTCCCTTAGATAAGGCTTGCTTGAACACAAACTCACAATTCAGAATGAAAACACATACAAAGAATTTCATCAAAACTTAAAATTTTGTTCTTCAAAGGATACTGTTAAGAAAGTGAAACGGACATCAACAGAATGGCAGTAAATATTTTAAGTCATATATCTGATAACGGACTTGTATCTAGAATACATGAAAGCACCCATTCAATGATACAAAGAGACAAAGTAAAAAGTGCACAAATAGGGCTGGCCGTATAGCTCAATGGTAAAACATTTGTTAGCATGCACAAAAATCTAGGTTTGATCACCAGGATGCCCAAAAGCAAGAAAGCAAACATACAATAAAATGCAACAAGAATGGAAAAAGAATCTGAATGAACTTTTCTCCAAAGAAGGTATACAAACAAGTAATAAACACAATAAAAGACTCTCAACATAATTATTCAGCAAAGAAATGCAAACCACACCACAATAAGATACCACTTCATGCCTACAAGTATGGCTATAGTCAAAGGACAAATAATAAGTATGGAAGAAGATAAGAGAAACTGGAAACCTTACACATTTTTGGTGAGCATGTGAATGTTGCCTTTATGAAACAGTTTGCCTGGGAACACTCTTGAATCAACACAGGAGCTTTTGAGGGATACCTTATATCCAAATGTTAATATAAGTAACAGGACTCTTAAGCACAGCAGATAAACAATAAAACATAATTGTTCTTTTTAAAACTTTGATAATGTAATCATTAGAAACAGATTATAAATTAAGAATGCTACACTGTAGATGTAGCTCAGTGGTAAAGTGCTAGTCAACATACACAAAGTCCTGAGTTTGATCCCCAGCACCACAAAAAGTTAAGAAATTAAATTATTTTAAAAAGTTAAGAATGCTATGGACTGGGGGTGTAGCTCAGTGTTAGCGCACTTGCCCAGTATGTGCAGGGCCAGCGGTTCAACCTAGGCCCCATTTTTTACAATGCTAAAAATGTTTAAAGAAATAAAAGAAAAATCAATAGCATTATAAAAGACAATATGGCACAATTTTTAAAAATAGCATGATAAGCTATATAAAATAAAAATAGAGGCAATTTTCAAAAAGAAACAATGGAAAGTCTAGAATGAAAAATATTGTTGAAATTAAAGACTGAATATCTTACATAGAAAATTGGGCAATATTTAGGAAACCAACAATAGATCTTAAGAAATTTTTTATATTATTTTTAAAATATTTTTAATTGTAGATGAATACCTTTAATTAATTTATCTATTTTTATGTGGTGCTGAGGATCCAAACAAGTGTCTCACATGTGTAAGACAAGCACTCTACCATTGAACCACAGCCCCAGCCCAAGAAATTATTTAAAATGCAGTATATAAAGAAAAAAAGGCTTAGGAAACATGTAAAGGAAGCTGATTCTCTAGTACAAGTTTTATAAGGACAGAGCAAACAGTTTAAGTGGCAACTTCACAGTGTGACATTTTATGGAAGTTGGAGCTAAGTTATATGAAATGTTCTGAGTAGAGCTAGATTTCCTCGACGGTTCCATATGAAGAAATTTGTAGTGAGATTTGGAAAGTAAAAAGATTATGGTAGATACCATGTTCTCACTTGCTGACAGGGGCTGGAAGTGGGTCTACAACTTTTCCTCCAGCAAGCCTTGGTACAAGTGTGTAGATAGATAGGTCCAAGACAAAAGTTTCCAGCTTCTTCAGCAGGTCATCCACATCCACAGAGTTGGAGGCAGTGAGAGACAGGTAGAGATTCCAGTTTGTTCTTGTGGATTTTGTGCGTCAGTTTGCACTTACTGTCTTCATTTCATATCTATATTTTCTTCCCAACTGCCCATCCAAAAATTTCAGGACCAATTCCAGTTACAGAATCAAAAATCTTGAGTAGACTTTCTGTCTAGCTCCCACAGTTATGTGAGGGTGAGAAATTGATGTGACTCCATTTTTGAGAAACCAGCTTCTACCTCAAGGCCTGTCCTAAGGAAGGGGGCGTGACCCTTGTCCTGGGAAAAACCCACAGAGCACTTCTAAGCACATACCCACCCTGCTGAGTTGTTTGTCTGTAAATAACAGGAGAGATCTGTGGGGCCAAGTGTCCCTGACTCAGTCAGGCTAGGGGAAGACCCATAGCAACCCCCTAGCAACCATCAATCAGCATGAGACAGGAAAAATACCTGGAATGCCAGATAACCCCCCAGTAATTTATGGTGGTTGATAACATGTTGGGAAACCATGTAGTTTAGCACATACACCCCTCGTGGCCTAAACCAATCAGTTCAAAGGAATCCCCCTCTTGTACTAACCAATCAACCCTACCCAACTTGTTCCCTCCAGTGAATGTGCTAATCAATGTTAAGAGTTGTTATTTGACTTTCCTGCGATATGAAATGATTTGCTGTGAGATGTGACACATAGAGTATCCCCCCAAAACCTATAAAATCTCATTGAACAAAGGACCGGAACTCACTCCCTGGGACCACTGCATTGGGAACGATTGTGAGTCCAGGCTCCAGCTTGCAATAAAGACTCTTGTATGATTGCATTGGATTCAGCTCCTGGAGGTCCATTGGGGTACCACGAATCTGACATTACAAGGGCAACTTCCCGTAATAAATCTCTATGATCACAATAGTAGTTCTACTTCTTTGATTGAACCTTAACTCACATACTTATTCTTGCAAAAATTGGCACCATTTCCCATTTGCCCATTAGATTGCAAATCTCTTGATGACAGAGACAGTGTGACAGTTGAGTTCATTTTCCTGCCACCCATATTTGGTACATAGCAAAGTCTCAGTTGTGGAAGGTAAAATGACTTAAGAGATGTGAAAAGGAGTGTCAAATAGCTATGCTTACTGGTCATTTGTTATGAACTCCTTCTCACATTCAAGGCAGGCATTGTTGATGACAGTATATAGTACTAAAGGCCCACATAAGCATAGAAGTGTCATGGTTCTTGCTCAGGAATGAGGAAGACACAGTGTACCCACTCTATCTAACTGAGATTGTTCAGGCCTTATCTCTACTGGCTGAGTTCCTAAGTGGTGTATGGTGCAGAAAAGTTCAGTACATGAGCACAGTCAAGTCCCTCTTTAAAGATCCCCATTTCATGAAACTATGACTGTGAAAATTTGCATATGGATAACTTTCTTGGATCTTTTTTTTTCTTTTTTTCTGAAAAGCAGGTATCTGAAACAATTTGAGATTTGTCAATACATTTGCATACATTAAAGTTTTCTAGGAACTAGGCTTTCTCTGAGACTCCTAACATTCCTCAGGATGAACTGTTGGATCTCAGCTCCAAGAAGAAAAAAAATTACTTGCCAGAAGTGACTCCAAACAGACTCAGCTGTGGAAGCTGGTGCTGTTCCACTTAGACAAAGCCCAGACAGTCAAACCCAATTCCTGTATTCCAGAGAAGTAATACCTACTGAATCTTCCACCAGATTTTTCTGGTTCCCAATGGACATGAGTTTCTTTTATTTTCTCTTTTGGTTGGGGGCAAGGGTGTACTAGAAATTGAACTTAGAGAATTGACCTGAGTTGACCAGTGAACCACACATCCCCAGCCCTATTTTGTAATTTTATTTAGAGACAAGGTCTCACTGAGTTGCTTAGCATCCCACTTTTGCTGAGGCTGGATCTGAACTCAAGATCCTCCTGTCTCAGCCTCCTGAGCTGCTGGGATTACAGACTTGCGCCACCACACCTGGCCCAATGGACATGATTTTCTTAAAAGAAAAAGGATCTTATTTGGGTTTTGGAACTCCCACCTCTCTTGCAACTAAAATTATCTTAAATCTTCTTCTACATTTCAAAATTAACTCTCTTTTCACCTTCCTCTTCAGGCCAAGAGCTCTTCCTTATTAATTATCCCTTGTGCATTTTTTCAAGTGTGCCAAGTTATTCCTGTCTTAATTGGGGATCTGGGCTAGTGTTTCTGTCTCTTATCATAAGAGAAGGAGTACTGCTATGACTTTCATCTGTGCTGGTCATAAAAGCCCTGAGGAATCAGAATGACATACTTATGGCAGGGATCACACTCTGACTGCAGTTTCAGAGCATAGAAAGAACTCATAAATAATAATGGAGCTACCAGCCCGATGTATGTCCTGTGCATGTCTTCCCCTCCACAGCCAAGTTCCTAGAAATAATTATCTTCCTACAGGTCTTCACCTTCTCCTCATTCTTAAACCTACCCGGCTCTGCCATCTTCCTGAACTTTCTGCTTCAAATGCTGGCACAGATTGTTAATAGCCCTAGAGTAACTCAGTTGTTAGAGTAAGTGACTACCATGAAACTTCCTTCTTCAATTTCTTCACTCAAGGCTTTGTGTTCTCAACATTCTAAACACTGGTATTCGTCAGAGTCCTGTCCTTACATTTTCTTTCTGTGAATACTCTTCCCAGTGGGAGTTTTGCACAAACCAGTGTTAATCACAGCCTTCTGGTTTTGATGCCTCAAATTTCTTTCTTTAGTTTGGATTTTTCTCTCAAACCCCAGGACTTTAAATCCAATTTTCTATTGAGCATCTCTACTTAGGATGTCATTGAATAAACACAGAATCCCATGCTAGACATAACACATTCCCACAGAACAACCAACCTGTAAATCAAGGCATCTTCCTTCTCTCTACCTTTCCTCCAATCACAAAACCCTTTATTCTCTACTGGACATTTGTCTCTTCCTAGCAGAACTTCAAGAAGGTCAAATATCATGAGTCAGACATGTCAAAGATTAACTGGATACAAGCAGTTTAGAAAGATGAGCACTCTAAGATTACAGGTGGAAGCGTTTGGTGTTAAAGGGGAACAAAGATCACTAAAATGTCTGGTCAGGTTTTTGCCAGACATAACCAAAATGACTAACACTTTGTTATATTGCATTTTGGAAAAATAACAATAGGAAAAAATTCAATTGTATTCCTTTTGAACTCAATGGATGTCTGTGCCCTCTGAACCCTAGGATTCTTGGGCAGCGGATTTGCGTTTGGACCAAGGTGACAGCAGTTACAGCGGTTGTAGCACTTGCAGCTGCGGGATTGACGGTTTCGTAGGACCCGTAGGCAGCTCGGCGGTTGCAGGGACCAGACTTTGCCCTATCTGGCCAGCTTAGCACGGAAACCCGGGTCTCAAGAAGTGGATTCTGCCCCGACTTTATGACCCCAACACACCATTCCCTCCCCCACCTTTGTGCACTAGCGACAAGTGCCCTGATTCCCTGTCTCCACCCCTGCTGCAGACAGTGTTATCCTTTCTGAAATAGCAGGTCGGTGCCAGACTGGGGGTTAGCAAATAGACTCTGCTAGCATCCTTTTTGTCCTTGAATCTTTGGACAGAAACCGTCAGTTTATTTTACAGTCTTATCTCGACAGGATAGATCGCTGAGATGGTTAAAAAATACACAACTGGGCTCGTCCGGGATTTGAACCCGGGACCTCTCGCACCCAAAGCGAGAATCATACCACTAGACCAACGAGCCACATACAGACCACCCCCCTTCCTTTTTGGAAAGTTCTTTTCTGTTGTTAGTTGTACCACAATGCTCAGTTTTTGTTTTCTTTTCTTCAGTCCAGCGAATTCTTCCAAACTGCAGGAGTACCAACGTGCCAGGTGGGAAAGACCTGAGCTGCAACATTCCAGAGGTAGAAATATTCATTTCAGGACTCGCACAGCTGGTCTTTAGACCCAAGAGTCTGAGAGGACCAGCACCATCTCTGGTAGCTTGGGGTTAGACCCCCCCGGGAAAAATAATTGTCAATTTCACAAATTAGGAGAGAAGCCCGAACTCATGTACCCAAAGGAGCTGAACTCTAAAAAACTCTTAGTCTTTTCAACTACATCGTGTGCTTTATGCTTGTACTTTTGCCACTTCCTTTCAGTTTTATTTGGTTAACTGTGTATTACAGGAATTGCAAGAGAGTGCAGGAGGTGCCCTCAGAGAAAAGGTGCTGGTGGGGGAAAAGATGCTGGCTACAGTCTACAGAAGAAGCCCACTTCTCCACTCCCCAAAAGATAGTAGATGGTCCGGGAAGGGCTTGTCCTTATTTTGCATGCTCCTGGGCTGTGGCTTTAACTTCCCCAGCTGAAGGCAGTGTTTGCCTTAGTAGCATTGTGTACCCTAGTGCTACGCTAAGCACTGGGTGAGAAGCTGTTGGATGAATGACTGAATTCCTTAATCTAGCGCCAGACTCCAGCTCAGGTTGAGACCAGAGGAGAGAAAGGGAGAAGAGAGGCTTTTTCCCCCCCAACCCTCTTGATAAGACGCCATTTTCCATACATTCTAGGCTTCTAGCTGGGAGCTTAGAAGAGCCCAGAGACCCAGAGAAAAGGGGCTGTCTCCACCTCCCCTGCCCGGCAACTACTGAGTTGTTAGGAAGAGAAAGTTTAAAGGACTAAGGAAAGGGCTAGTCCTCTTCTAAACTTACAGGAATCTGTCTCTGAACCTTACTCTGCTGAAAGGACAGCAGAGGCCTGGATGCTTTCCAGCCCTCACTGTCTTTAGGTCCCCCAAACTTTAGGTCTGAAGGGTGTGTTCTGTGCTGGGAGAAAGCTGCCTCCACTCAAAACAAACCCTCAATTTTAGTCTAAGTTACTTTTATAAGAATCCATCCAGGCTGGTGGTCTTTCTTGCACCCTTCTCTTCTATAAAGCACTGCATTCTGGCCTGCTGTTGCTTGAGCTCCGGGACTTGTCTGGCCTAAGGCTGAAGAGCATATATTATGGACTATCCATCCTCCAGGAACTTGCATACCAGTTTAGGCCTAGTTTAAAAAAAAAAAAAAATCCAAAACAAATTCCGTTTGGTCTTAATTATGTGTCAAAATCCACTTAGGCATAAATGCCATTTGCTTGACATTTTTATAAATTTAACAGGACCAGTGGTAAGGGTTGTGGTCTGGTGGCTTCAGAGTTCAGGGTTTAGCATGGTAATCCTCTATGGACTGGGGTTTGCGAGTTCAAATCTCACTGGAAACACTGGTCTCTTTCTAGGTCATTGAAGGGATGCGCTCTCATTTTGTCTACGGCTGAAACAGACTTGAAGAAAGGAAGCCCTTTGTGGTCTTTCCGTAAAATAAGATCCTGGAGATTGGGGGAGGAGTCCATGATGGATCCCGAGAAAATGGAAATTTGTATATCTTTCCGCACGTGGGGAAAAAACTAGGATTCTCGGTCTCTTGGAGAAAACTCCGGGAGTTAGTGGAGTCCATCTTTGCGTTTGTGGAAGCGATGGAATTCACCTTGGCTTAGTGGTACCCCTGACTCCTGGAGACAGGCGCACTTTCCCTCTTGACAGAACGCTTGGCGCCACAGCTCCTCCTGCGCTCCTGACGCGAAAATGGGTTTGCAGATAACTTTGGGCCAGCTAGTCCAGAAGCTACGCGTAGTCCAACGTATGCAGATTTTCATGTTTCCCTCGTCGGCTTCTCGTTCTCAGACCTCGCCTGCTACTGCCTGAAGAATGTTCCCAGGATCTGTTTTATCTAGATCCAGCTTTCTGGGAGCCTCTTGAACTTCTGTCTGAATCAGAGCCTGGAATGCAAAGAAGCCAGACCTCGCATTAGCTACTTCTAAGAACACAAACTTCCACACTTGCAAAACCTCATGGTCCCCTTCGATAGCTCAGCTGGTAGAGCGGAGGACTGTAGTCACCTGTAGTCATCCTTAGGTCGCTGGTTCGATTCCGGCTCGAAGGAGGCACGTGGGGCTTTTGCATTCTGTAAGTTTCCCAAAAGTAGAACCTTCTAACCCCCTGAAATTTTGCTGACCATGAACCTTACTTTCGCTTGTTCTCTTTGTGATCCCGCAGAACATTCGATCCTATTTACTCAAGACTTGCGAATTAATGACGTTCTTTTTAGATTTAAAATCGTTAATCTCGTGCTGGAGTTGTAGCTCAGTGGTAGAGCACTTGCGTCTGGTTCGATCCTAGCACCACATAAAAACAAATAAAGGCATTGAGTCCATATACATTAAAAAAAAAAAAGTTAATCTCCAAATCTTTCAGACTAGCATGCATTGACTGAATTTCGAACATAATTCTTCATCTTCATTCCTACCCTTTTTCATTACCTTGAATAATTCATATGGTAATTCACGGTTCAAAGAGAAATATTTTAAAAAGGTCTGCTCTTTGAAAGGATATAAATAATAGAGATAATAAACAATGTATATGGAAAGTATTCCTTAAGAAGAAAGAAATACTAGTTAAAACAAAGGGATTTATTTGTCCACCAAAGTACTTATTAATATTTAATACAAAAATGCAATGACAAGGACGTTCTCATAGAATGTCAACGACTTTCTTGTAGAATGTCACTACTTTCTGGAGAACAACTAGCCATTGTAAATCAAGAAAGAAAGTTATTCTGCTTCTAGAAATTTGTTCTAAATGATAAAAGTTATCATTTAAAAATTGAAAGAAGGGAATATGACATTTGTCTGTGGGTAATTAATATTCTTTATACTTTTATGTATTTTTCAAAATATGCCACTCATATCCATTACACTTAAAAATAATTTTGTTGTTGTTGTTTTCTTTTAGTTTACAAAATGAAGTTTAAAAATACCCTGCACTATTATGGAGGACAGTTTTACAGTTTCTAACAAAATTAAACATACACTTCCCATGCAACCTAGCAATCACATTCTTAGGTACTTGCTCAAATGAGTTAAAACTCATGCTCATTCGTTAACCTGCATGTAATGTTTATAGAAGCTTTAGACCTAATTGCCAAAACTTGATAGCAAACAATATGTCCTTTGGTAGGTAAATGGATAAGTAAACTGGTATATACAAACAACAGAATAGTATTCAGTGTAAGAAGAAATGAGTTATCAAGCCATTAAAAGACATGGAGGTAAATTCAAATTCATATCACTAAGTGAAAGAAGGCTACATACTGTGTGATTCCAACTGTATGACATTCTGAAAAGGGCAAAACTATGTAGATAGTAAAAAGAACAGTGGTCTTTAGGAGTTAGGGAGAAGAAGGAATGAATAGGTGGGGCATAGAGGATTTTTAGTATGAGGAAACTACTCTGTATGATACTGTAAGGATGAAGGGTAGATGTCATTATACATTTGTCCAAAACCATACAATGTACACCACCAAAAGTGAAGCCTAATGAAAACTACAGACTTTGGTTAATGATGATGTTTCCATGTTGATTCCATGTTGGTTGAAGCAACATATACAAGTGAGGGAGACAGTATGTGTTGGGGAGAGGTTGGAGTATGTAAGAATTGTGTCATTTCCACTCAATTTTAGTATAAACCTAAAGCTACTCTTTAAAAATAAAGTCTAGCCTGCATCAGCAGTGCAGGCCAGCAGCTTGGGAGGCTGAGGCAGGAGGATCATGAGTTCAAAGCCAGCCTCAGCAAAAATGAGGCACTAAGCAACTCAGTGAGACCCTGTCTCTCAATAAAATGTAAAATAGGGCTGGGGATGTGGCTCAGTGGTCGCGTACCCATGAGTTCAATCCCTGTTATCAAAAATAAAATAAAGTCTAGCAGGGTCAATAGCACATGCTATTGGGAGGCTGAGACAGGAGGATCAAAAGTTCAAGGCCAGTCTCAGCAAATGAGTGAAGCCCGGTCTCAAAATAAAAACTAAATGAAGAACCCCTTAGTTTTATCCCCAGTACCAAAAATAAAGCCTATTGTATTTTTAAACTGCGACTTGCATAATTTGCAGTTTAGTTGGAGGAACTATGTAGGTAATACTGTGTTTATCTACTGATACTACCAGTAAACATTTACAACACAATATGGGAGCACAATTAGGAAAATAAAAAGGAGCCATCAGAATGATAAGGAAAGACAAATGGAAGAGAATTTTCAGCTAGAATTCAATAGAAATATCAGTGGGCTGTTAAGCCATTAAGTCCCAAGTTTTCAACTGTGCAAATATTTCAATAAAACTGACATAGGTGCATTAAAATAAGATAGAAATTATAATTATATATAGTATTATGTTAATTAATATCAATTACAATTTTTATAATTATATTCTAAACTGTATACTACAAGTTTTTATAGGTGTTCTACATATGGGGCTATGGGACAAAATGGATTAAGTGCGTAAAAGGGTTTTAGGTATGTATGTGCGATAGAATGACAAAAAAATCGGGGAGGTGGATATGTTGGGAGAAGTGACAGCCAGAGTGCCAGAAAGGAGTGGGGGTAGAGGATGTGGCAAGGCGACAGGGTATATAGCTGGAGGAATGGCAGGAGATTTCAGGAGGAAAAAGAAAAGGGGACACAGGGAAGGATAAGAGTTCAGGATTAATTTAACAGTAGCAGTAAAAAGGCAGGGAGGAGTGAAGTGTAAGTGAACGGGAACAGAAGCAAGGAGCATCCTCCCGTCAACAAGAGATGGTATTGACTGGCACTAAGAGACAGTAAAGGTACTATGGACACAAGAAGGCAAGGAACAAACCAACACAAACAAAATCACTCCAAGGTGGTGCTCTCCAGAGGCTGGGAAATGCTTTTGTCATTGGACAACGGTGGAGAGTCCTGGGAAAGGGTCTGACCAGGAGCATGGGAGGGGGATGAGAACAGGGCTCCCAGTTCACTCTCTTTTGGAGGAAGATGATAGCCTAACAGGAGGCATTCTCTAAGGCCTTGAAAACATCAAACTATGCTACAGAGTGTGGGGTGCAGGCCTGTAATCCCAGCAATTAAGAAGGCTGAAGCAGGAGGATCACAAACTCAAAGCCAGCCTCAGCAATTTAGTGAGGCCCTAAGGAACTTCGTGAAACCCTGTTTCAAAAAAAAGGTCTGAGATCTCAGTGATTAAGTGTCCCTGGGTTCAATCCCTGGTAACAAAAAAATAAAAAATAAAAGGACTGGTAATGTAGTTCAGCAGTAGAGTGCTTCTGGGTTCAATCCTAGTATAAAATCAAACAAATAAATAAGCAAACAGTAATCAAAGTAGATCTGATAACGGGGCTGGGGTTGTGGCTCAGTGGTAGCGCTTACCTAGCATGCGTGAGGCACTGGGTTCTATTCTTAGCACCACATACACATAAATAAAATAAAGGTCCATCAACAACTAAAAAATATTAAAAAAAAATAGATTTGATAGGACTCATTAGAGATGAACAGAAAACAAAATCAAATGAATCTTGGGATAATGCTCAGAATTAGAGTTCAGAACAAAGGGAAAACAAACATTAGAAAACAACAATTGCCCTGTGAAGAAAGGAAGGGCAATGACATGGAAATTATGCAAAAAGGGAATTTTACAGAAATGTCAGGAATGTGCAATTTATCCATAGGTACAGGGTTTTATTTATTTATTTTTTACTTTGGGTGATGGGGATTGAATTCAGCATTTTGTGTGGGCTATGCACATGCTCTATCTGGGTGCTATATTCCCAACCTTCAGAGCCCCCCACCCCTACCCAGTAGGAACTGGGAACAAAGCAAGTTTGGTCTCTCAATTTCTGAGACAAAAACAAAAAAAAAACAGCCTCTTTGTTGAGAATTTGGAGTGAGATGGGTGAAGAAGAAAGGAACTTGTTTGGAGATCTTTGTGGGGGTGGGGTGGGCAGCCTCCAAAATGAGTAGATTCACTTGGAAGGGGCAGGAGTGGGGCTGAGCCAACAACATTCACAGCATATCCCCTGGGCCCCACATCAGCATGGCATGGAGTAGTCAAGAATCACCTTTTATATATTTTGGAATCTGATAAAAGAAAAATTCTGAAATGCCCTAAATTTAATTGCAAAAGGCAGAGGATGAAAGAGAGACATAAGGGAAGTTAATCAAGTATCAAGTCACAAGCCTAAAAGAACAACAGACTATTTCACATTCTTGACTGTATGTTAAAACATTAAATTCCATCACCATTCTCTAGGCACAACCATTCTGCTTACAACCCTAAATGATTCAAAAACAATTACTTCTTCTTGTGTACTATCCTCCCATCCCAAAGTTTCCCCCTATTCATGTTATCACAGCCCTCTTATCTGTAGCCAATGTAGGTTCAATGTTAACGATTTATGTCTTCCTTCCCCCGATTTTTGTTATAAAAAATATTCTTAACTTTTGTCCACTGGACATTTTCCCAGATGCTATCTGGCCCTGCTGCTGGGGGCTCTGAGAACTTATCCCAGGACTAGTCCCCCCCCCCCATTTTTTTCTTTCCTGTGACTGTTAAAATCTCAATAAACCCTTTTATTTCAGACATCTCTTGATCTCAAGAGTTTTGGTTTAACAAATCATACTTAGCTGCAAAATCAAATTCAAGTTAACTATCTACCTGGCTATTTCTTTCCCATGGCATAATGATACCTGAGTGAGAGCTCCAAGCCCACTAAGGTTTGGCTTTCGGGACTCTCATTCATTCCTCATATTCCATTACAAGAGTAATGCTATTTAGAACCGAAGCAGGGTCTCTTCAGGATATTTCGGGAGCACAGAACTGCACCCCTTGAAGGAGGCTGCGCATGGTGCCTAAACCAGATCATGAGAATGATTCAGTGTGAACCATGAGTTTTAGGAGAATGGAAAGTGGTCCTGATCGAGGAACGCGAAAGCAGTGAAAACCTTGGGTTGAAGGAGGCAGGCTCAATTTAAGAGTCAGTCTAGGGGCTGTCAGATGACACTGCCCTGACATCGGAAGGAAATTTTTACAGGAAACCGGGATTATTTGAGAAGCAAATAAAGATTTCAGAGTGAACCACACCTGGTGACTGGAAAGTACTTTAGTTGGAAAGCAGCTTTTCCAATTATCGCACCTACACTTTTAAATCAAGACTATTAATTGTTCGGAATTGGGCTCAACTAAAAACGTACAGCTGGCAGTGGTGGGATTCGAACCCACGCCTCCGAAGAGACTGGAGCCTAAATCCAGCGCCTTAGACCGCTCGGCCACACTACCACGTGAGACCCTACTTGTTTCTATTACCTTTTTCATCTTTGGGCACTTTGCCCCAGGGTGAAAGCATGAAATTCTGACTGTTTTTTTTTTCCCCTGGTGGAAGTAGAATGTTTTTATTCATCTCTGGAAATCTAAGCAAACCTGGAGACTAGATGACTCATTGTATTCTCGCAAGCTCTGGGAAATGCGTTAGATAGAAGGTGCGAAAGAAATTTGAGAATTATTAAAATTACACTGAGATCTCATACTAGTCAGAAGGGCAGTCAATCAAACCGGAAAATTATGAAGGAAGAATTCTTAAGCATGATTGACTGATGATAACCAGGATTCTGCCAGAACCACAAACTTATAAGAGAGGCCACCATAAACTTATATGAAAAGTATTTGTGCAAGGACAGTTGCTTAGGAACTATCTGTTCAACCTTAGATTGACATTAATAATTGTAATCAAAAATTATTATTTCAGTATATCTGATGTAATCTTCCACATTTTTGTTTTTTGAAACTCTGCTTTGCCTTAACCCCTTTGAATATGCCCCTAGTTTAGTATGGCATGCATATTTCCCTTATAATGCCTTGCTATCTCAGATAAATATTAGTATATCAATATTCTTTAGAGAATCTCTCTAATTTTTTTTTTAGATTGACACAGGCAATCAAAAATTATCAGTATAAGTGTCCTTTGAATCGTTCTTTTTTCTTTAAAAAAGCAAGAAGATCCAGAAGGGGGTGCGCAGGGGGTTGGGGTGGGGGTTTCCCTCTGGGGACTCATTGAAAGTTATTAGAGAAAATGGAAGAATAAGAAACTCGTTGCTGTTAGGTGGAGGGTCTGTGGATAGGAATTTTGCTTAGAGTGCTATGAGTCCAGGTCTCCTCTGAGCCCCCTTTTCTTAGCGAATCTGGTGAGCCTGTCCTTGTGCTCAAAGAAAATTCCTTGGCCTCCTCCTGTAGGTTCAGAATGGTGATGTGGAGTCTAACTTGTCAGTAATTGAGAATGGCCTCTCTGCACGCTGGGTAAACTGAAGCCGGAGGTCACTGCTGTAGCACCAGAACGATGTGCCTAGGGAGCAATCACATTTCAAGACCACTCTCAGCTCAGAAAGGGGCAGTTCCCAGGCTTCCTTTGAGCCCGGGGCTGCTTACTCTGCATTTTTTCCTTGGAAAAGAGCAGAGGGTAAGCTCGAAAAAGTTTAAGAGGTGATACTAAGGATTTCCTGCAACCAAAGTGAGAATCACTCACTGCCAACGAATCCCACTCGGCCCAAAGTCCTGGTTTATGTATTATTTATATTCTTGGTCATCTCTGATCGGCCGTTTCTTAGTCTCTTGCAATTCCCTTCTAGGAGTCTAATCAATGTTTCCTAAACTTGAGTGCAAGTCACTGTCTCTCCTTGCTGAAGGCCTCTCCTCAAGGTATCTCCTCAAGCCCTGTGGCCTGAGGGGTCCAAGGTCAGGGTAGGTAGAGAAGGGCAAGGTTGTCCTTTGCCAGATCTTCACGAGGCGACTTTCCTTCCAGTTCAGGGTCACCCATGCCAGGAGTGGGAGGTGGTGAGAGAGAAAGAAGTTGAAGAAAACTGCTTAGAAACAGGACTCAGGAGCACAGGATAAACGTTGATCTAAGACAAAGAGGCAGGGACCATACGAGAAGCTGTCCCGGCCTTAGGAGGTCGAAGATGGGTTTTCCTCCAGCGTCCACCCCGCAGTCCCGGTATGCGGCAGTGGACGCTCCCGCACCTCTCAAACCCACAGGGTTTGTTCTCACCTCTTCTTTATTCCTTGTCGCTCCCTGGTATTCCCCTTTCCAGCTCACAGGCATGCAGAGGTCTCTAACGGAGCTGATGGTCCACCCGTAGGCCCTGACCAGGTTCTCTTTCTCCCCAGAAGCTACAGGAGTCAGGAGAGAGGCACCTGCTAGCAGGTGGTCAGCGCCCAAAGCCTGGAGCGCACCGAGTTACATGTGTCAAATCTAGCAGCATGTTAAGAGTGAGGCTTCCCTGGTCACCTGGGGCGGAGGGATTCAAATCACCTACTGTCCTCAGCCTCTTTGCCTGAAGAAACAACTTCTAAGAAATTTCACTTTGTTTTCAAAGTGTTTGTCTGGCACATGGCTATTACTTAAGACTTCAGAATGTAAGTAGTCTAGACTTTAGCATTCTACAATATTGCTAGAGAGTTTAACCTTAAAATTCCTGCTGTCCTCACCTTATTAATAATCCAAATGATGACAAGAAAGAGATTTACTTTTTTAAATTTTATTTTTTATTAGCTACATATTACATTACAATGATCTTCTCAATTCATACATTTGAATCATTGGGATATAATTTCTCATTTTTCTAATTGTACAGATTGCAAGACCTTTCTACTAAAAGTGTGATCCAGAGACCACTGCTGCTAGCAGTATTTCTTGGTAGCATATTAGAAATGCAGATTGTTGCGTCTATTAAATTAGAATCTTAAGTTCCTCAAAAGCAGTTGGACACTTGAACTTTTGAGAGGTAGCTAAGTACTAATCTATGTACCATATATTCTACACTCATTTAGAACTTTCAAATGTTCTAAATGAGTGTAGAAAGATTCCCCAGCAAATCTTTCTGGATCAGTCTTCAGCAGGAGATACATACTACATTGCAATGGAAAGCTCTGTCCCTACCTCTAATAGAGACCCCTATGCTGTAGGCTGGAGGAATCCTTCTACATGTGCTACAAAATCTTGCTAAAAATTCAATACCAGTAAATAGTCTGTTCTTTTTGATGAATGCACTATAGCAATCCCTGAATAGCCTTTGCTTACTTTTATTTGGTTTGCCTTTTTAATTTCCTTAAATTAAATCAGCTTTTACGTAAATATTTAGCTTCTATATGAACTTGTATCTGTATCTCATTGATCATCACACTAATGCAAAACATTGTAATGTACTTAAAATTTTTCTAATATAAATGCCCTAAGAAGAAAAAGGAAATATATTTGCACTTTTTTCTTAAATTGTAGGTGGACACAATACCTTTATTTGTTTATTTTTAGGTGGTGCCTGGGATCAAACCCAGTCCCTCACACATGGTAGGGAAGTGCTCTACCACTGAGCCACAACCTCAGCCCCTGCACTTGTTTTTATAATGTTCTCTAGAGTCCATGGTCTCCCATAGACCAAAGAGATTTCAGAA
This sequence comes from Marmota flaviventris, assembly GCF_047511675.1. NCBI lineage: Eukaryota > Metazoa > Chordata > Mammalia > Rodentia > Sciuridae > Marmota > Marmota flaviventris. The sequence goes on along the minus strand of NC_092499.1, from coordinate 80,846,809 downwards.
GCAATCTTATCAAATTGATCACCGTGGAAAGGTTTAGGTGAAAAGAAATGCAACCCTGACCTAGGGCATGGTCAGCAGGAATAGAAAGGGGAAGGATATGAGACATTTTGATTTATTTGTTTCTGTTCATCTTTATGGTATCAATGTCCTCCTTCCCCATTCAGAGCCCACAGATATAATAGTCTGGGTGTTTGGGATTTAAAAAGATAAAGTCTATGTATAACTGATTTTCTCTTTGATTTCTCTCTATTGCCTTTTTCTAGCCCCTGATTCCAATTCCACAGAGTACCAAGTCCTCAAACCTAAGTCAGCTTCTCAATAAACACACAAGAGTGCATTTAATGGATTTAGTCTCTCAGGGCCAGGCAAATGGAAACATCTTCTAGAAATTCTTTTGGGACTTGGAAATACGATCTTCCTTCAGTTCTTCAAAATAGCACTCAGCCCATTTCACATCCATCAAACAAATCTGTTTTATTATACTCAAAAAAAAAAAAAACTTTCCTCTAGTATGTGCATATACAATCTCCAAATGGCCAAACCATATATTAAAAAAAAGAACTCTAATCCACAACTTACATTTGGTTCAGAAAATCAACCAATTATCTACAATGACTAGCCCAGGAATTCAGCCTACTCTCTATACACCAGATTTACAGGAAGTCAGACCACTATCTCCAACAACCAATCTAGTGACCAAACAATAACTTACATAAAAATCAGCTCCAAGTAACCCCAGGGAGGCTGGGGCAAGAGAATTGCAGGGTTGAGGCCAGCCTCAGCAACTTAGCAAGATACTATCTCAAAATTAAAAAAAAAAATGAAAAGGACTGAGGGGTAACAGTATAAAGCACTCCTGGGTTCATCCCCAGTACCCCCCAATAAATAAATAAATAAATAAATAATCAACTCCAAACAACAAGGCTTGATTAATGATTAATGGCTTATCTGGTATTTTTTCCTGCTTCTAACTTAGTATCAACCAGAGAAAGCCAAATATGTATGTCTAACCACATACAAATATGTATGTCTAATCACATAAGATGCTCTGCATCTATGTAGCATCTCTAAAGGGGCAGTGAGCTTACCTACAGTTTCTCCCATGCTTATATACTCCAATATGGCATCCCCCAAAGCATTTCCTTTGTCCACTAAAAAGTTTTCCCACTCTTCTGCCTGCTATTGAGCCTCTGCTAAAACTCAAGGGATGTGACTCCCTTGCTACAGCCAGCTATGAATAGCCTTTATTTGTTCTCATTTATTTATTTGGTCTTTTTTTTTTTTAACCTCCACACTAGGATTAATGTTTTTCAAAATAAAAAGTTGAGGGGAAATGAAAGAATTACAAACAAACAAACAGAAAAGTGATTAAAATGTTCCTATGACCCCAACAAGGGATGAAGTTGCTCAGGGAAAGAGGTGCTCGGGATATGCCAGAGCACACTGAAACACCCAGGTTCAAATCTCATAAACTAGCAGAAGGGGCTCTTGGGGTCTCTTGAAGTCAGACAGGCCAACTAAAGTGAGCTGTGTGTTCTGAGGGTTGGGAGAGTATAAGAGTTTGACATAACTCTTGGGACAATCATTAAGGGTAGGAGGTCAACTGGATGTATATAGGGTCTATTGGACAGAGGTTTATTTATGTTGACAGAAGAGTGAGAATCCTATCCCTAAAGATAACTTCTGTGTTGGAAAAACAAAAAATGTCAGTTCCATAGTTGTTACCCTGGCTTTCTCCTTGGAATTCGTCTTTGAGCATTTTAAATTCCTCTTAAATGTGGTAAATCAGTCTACGTTAAATCAGTCCAGTAGGGAATAGAAGTGAGCTCACCAAGTTGGGACAGGGTGAGAATAAGGAAACATATTCCAGAAAAAGGAAAGAGAAGTCAAGAATATGATCAGAGAATGACAAGTAAAGAAAGGAGGAGAAACAGCAAGGAGGGAAGGAGGTGAGAGGTAGTTTTGACTGTTTGCCTAAGGCTAGTGTTATGGCTTAGATATGAGGTATCCCCCAAAAGCTCATGTGTGAGATAGAGCAAAAAAGTTTGGAAGTGAAATGATTGGGTTATGAGAGCCTTAACATAATCAATGCAATGATTCATTTGAATGGAGTAAATGGGTGGTGACTATAGGTAGGTAGGGTGTGGCTGCAGGAGGAAGGTCACTAGGGGGCAAGCCTTTGGGCTTGTCTCTGGTGAGTGGATCTCTCTCTCTCTCTCTCTCTGCTTACTTCTCACCAATTCCTGGTACCATGTTCTGAGCTGCTTTCCTCTGCCATGCCCTTCCATCATGTTGTTCTGCCTCACCTCAGTACCAGAGCAATGGACTTGGTTGTCTATGGACTGAGACCTCTGAAACTGTGAGCCCCAAATAAACTTTTCCTCCTCTATGTTGCTCTTGTCAGGTCTTTTGGTCACAACAGCAAACAAATAAATAAAAAACAAAAACAAAGCAACCCACCCCCCAAAAACTGACTAAAACAGCCAGACTTTCTGAAAATTAAAACAATAACAAAGATCATAAGAATGATGATAAAAATGAATGCTCGTTGCTGTGGCCCCATCTCAGTCATGGCTGTTAATGCAGGGAAACACCAAGCAAGAGGTGATGGGGGATTGAGAAAAGATAAATAGACACACACAGAGAAAAGGCTAAGGCCAGGTGGGACATCATCCTCTAAGGGAGGATGATGACCCAGAGCTAGTACAGCATGTTCATCATATAGGTTTCATCAAAAGGTTATTTGTGAGAAAGTTTCATCTGAAGGACACAGGACTAGCAAGACATTAGGGTTATCTTGTTATGCTCAGAATTCTCTATCCCAGGGAGTTGGTGCCTGAGCTCAAGGTCCTGACTGACACACACTGCTCTGTGTCTTTTTGAGAAAGCCTCCTCAGGCCTATGTTACCATAGCAACTGGGCCATCTTGATTTGTACCTTTGCACAAGAAGTTCCCAGTGCAAAAGCCACGAGGCAATCAGAAACCATGGTTCATGTCACTGCTTTCCACAGCTCATTTCCAAAACAAGGACACTGAGACATGGCAGAGTTAAATAACAGACCAAACTCAGGTTTTTTTTCTAACCACTGCACTATGCACTCAATGTCTACACACTCCAACATTCACATTCCATCTATGACCCACTTTGTTTTGATTGGGTTTTCCTGTTCTAGAAAGCCAGGCAACACTACTTCCTGAAGTTGTGAGGCCTCTCTTTAGTTGCAAGGTCCAAAGAGATCATCCTGTTGGAGGTTAACTGCAAAGAAATGCTTTGTAGGCAGCGGGATACAGAGACCTCCTTCTTGATTCAGTTAAAGCCCAGTCTTGTTCTCTTGAGAACATGGAGGCCAGTGCCTGGCATAGGAAGACCAAGGATTGAATGCTCACGAGTTTTGGGAACAGCAGTGCTTATCAGGACACAGAGTATTCTGCAGTCTTTCTCCGGTGTTGTGTTCCTATTCATCTCACCTAGACTCATCCCCATTAGTTATCTCCAACCTCAGAATAGTTGCCACTAATGCTTTATTTTGCCTATACCTAAATAGAGAATATCTGTTCCTTAAAAATTTGAAAGATCAGCAGCATTGTTTAAAGGAGACCATCAGAAATTTACAGATTTCCGACAAACTTTGTGATCTAGGACAAATGAAAACATTAAAAAGTAGTGAGTTTAAGAGCAGATTTGCGACAGAAAACTCTCTTACTAAGCAAACTTGGTTCACTTCTTGGGGTTGCACCAATTAGGCCTTTTCTGCAATTCTTATCTACAGCTATATTTGCAGTAAGAAATAGACATGATTATTATCTAAACAAAAATTTCAAAAGTTGGAAACACAATTTTTAAAATAAAAACCGTATTCTTTTTATACCGAAGATATGTAAATCTGTGTATATCTTTAGAGAAAGATTAAACTCTTTCTCTCCAACACTCTTTTTCCTTGTTTGCTCCTCCCGTTTGATCTTAGGCATTCACTCTAAAAACGCAAAATTAAAGGTTTGTCGTTCTGGATTCAGAAAGTATAAAGCCTCTCACCCCGTCCCTGAATTTTCCCACCGCTTGAGTGAGAGGAGTGAGCTCTATTCCCTTTGACAATCAGCCTCCAGATGCCCTCTTATAGCCCAGGGGGGATCTTCCAGACACCCCAATATCCTGAATTATTATCTCTGCACCATAGAGGCACAGCAGGCGACGTTTCAGCAACAATGATGAGTAACAGTTTCAGTTTTGTAGCAGAATACGGTGCCCTGCCCCTTTGTTTGGAATAAAACAACGTTCAGTACTTCGGAATGCTAGGTTTACAGTATGAGTCTATAAGACAAGAGAAAGAGGCCTTACTTACAGGTGATGGCTCCATAGCTCAGGGGTTAGAGCACTGGTCTTGTAAACCAGGGGTCGCGAGTTCAAATCTCGCTGGGGCCTGCAGTAGCTTCTTTTGTTCTCTTTTGCACAGAGAGAGATGAAGGGATAGTGAGCCCCGGATGGCTGGTTCGGCACGTGTCCACAATGCTGGTGTCAACTCAGGAAATTCTTCAGCAAATCCGATTCAGTTCTGCCTGCGGAAGCCTCCGGTTTCATCTAGCTCTGTCACAGAAAGTGAGCTCAGCTTCTGTGTGAGGCCCCAGCCTGCTGTGTTAGCAAACACACATTCCCACCGATAGAAGGCACTCCACCCATCTTTTCCCAGCCAAAGGATGCCGTCAATGAGCCTTGAGGCAAAATCAAAGAAGTTTTCAGACATGGCTCGTTGGTCTAGGGGTATGATTCTCGCTTAGGGTGCGAGAGGTCCCGGGTTCAAATCCCGGACGAGCCCAAGTTTTCTTCCTATCTTTGCTTTTAAAAATGGCATATAAAGTCTCTGTGTAGGTGTGAAACAACAAACTGAAGGCATCCCAAATTATCCTCTGTTCTTTCTGACAAAGTGCTCCCCTCCCGTATCGGCTTAAAGAGCAATTTATTCTCAGGGCCTCTCAGTGCGTCTGTTGTGCTTGGAAACTTGCTCCTTTCCCTCCAGGAATCCTGTTCAGCCAAATTTCTGGGAAACTCTAGCCCTAGGTAAATATAAGGAGCTGTTTTCTTTCCTGGGAAGGAATTGGCAGCTGATACACATTAATATTACCACCTTCTGTAAACGTGTGATGTGCTATCCTTTTAAAAGAGGTTTATATTCTGTCACATAATAATGATCTTTTCTTTTCCTTTCTTCCCTCATCACCCTCTTTTCTCCCTTCCCTTTCTTTCTTAAAATATTGTAGATGAACACTCAGTAACTTTACTTGTTTTTAATGTGGTGCTGAGGATTGAACCCAGTGCCTCACACATGCAAGGTAAGAACTTTACTATTGAGCTACAGCCTCACCCCTCTTTCTTATTCTTTTTCCACCACAATCCTGAGATAAGTAATGAATTCTGTTAACTACAGTGAAACAAGACAGTATTGAGGGTCTATAAATTACCAAAACAAAAATTAAATGTTAAATTAGAAAAGAATATTTTGTGGGCCCCTGGGAACCTTCTTTATTGTATAAATCACTATTAAAGACTAGAATGACCCCATTAGAAGGGAACTACATCTTCTTCCTGGCCGCAGATTGACCAACTTATTGACACTCATATTCTCCTTTCTGTCCTCTTACTAGGCTCATCATCATTCACTTCTACTTAAGGGCAGCTCCTCCAGTTGCACCTCAGATGACTCCCATTCCCTCTCCCCTACCCTAGGTCTTGGTTCCTGCAATGACATGCCCCCCCCCCCCCAGCAACTTCCACCCCAATACACCCAGCAGCTATTTTTCTCAGTGTGAAAGTTCAATCCTGTTAGTTTACAAACTGTAAGTATTGCTAATCCTAAAACTAAATTCCTTCTTAACTATCTTTTCCATCTGTCAAACCAATGATCTTTTATTAGAAGAAAAAGTTCTTAAAAGTTATGCATTTTGTGTCTCTGTTTCCTCCCCTATGTTCTCTTCTCAACAAAATAGGATAAGGCTTTTTTTCTCCACCATTCCACCAAAAGGACTCTTGTCGAGGTCACTAATAACACTGATGTGCCAGTCCCCATTTTTATCCTACTTGCCTTTTCAACTGCACAGGAACACTACACTACTCATGCAGGAGGCTACTTTCTTTTGCTGGCTCCTCCTTTCCTTACCTCCCAATTCTACTGTTTTCTTGCCCTCCTTTTTGGCTGTCTTTCTATACTTACTCATACAATCATGTGGCTTCTCCTAATTTTATATCACAAACCTTGTTAATAACTTTGTACATATTATCACCAACTTACCTCATGTGAAGAATTATAGGCATCTCAAAAATTAATTTTAAAAAATGATGCTCCTCTTCCTACTGCTCTATCACCACCACCTATGGAAATAGCTTCTGTTATTCATCCAGTTCCCCCAAACATCATGTGGAATCCACCAGTGAACCATGTTGGCTACCTCTCTTCATTTCCCAACCAAGTCACTGCTATCACCCTAAACTCTCCATCTCTCCATAGACTCCCACAACTCAGCTTCCTACTTTCTTTATTTCCTAAAGAGCAGCCAGATTTATGCTATAATTAATATTAGTAGCATATGCAAAATAATATTCTCCCCAGCTTAAAACAGCCAGTAACTTCTCCTCACACTTAGAACACATTCTGTGATCTTCCACTTGTGTGTTGTGGCCCTATTCCAGCTATCCTGACCTTCTTGCTGCTCCAAAAATAAAGGGTCCTTGTGTCTTGTTCAGGACCTTTCACTTGCTTTTACCTCTTCCTTTGGATATTTGTATGACTTTCTCCCTATTCTTGAGTTCAAAGGTCACTTCTTTAGTGACATCTTCCTTGACCACCTTTTTCAAAACAGCCTCCAAATGTAACTATACCCTACCAGACTTTGCTTTTCTGCACAGCACTTATCACTCCTGAATATTATTATGTACCATAGTATATATAACATTGTTTCATGTTTTTCTTCTGCTTTCCCTACTAGGATAAAGCCTCAAAAGGGCAAACATTTTGTTGTGCTTACTTCATACCCTCAGGACTTAGCAATGTGTACGATTCATGGCAGGTTGTTAACAATGATTGAAGCAGTATTAATACAGTTCCAGCCACACCTGCTGGTCTCCAAAGCCACAATTAAATAGGATTTATTTCTGTTTTTTGTAGATTCGGATTGGAATCTTCTCAAGAATAGGGGCCATGGCCATGGGCTTACATTAAAAAGAGAAAGCCTAACTTGAACTTCCTCACTCTGTTCTAAGCAACTTACATGTTTTACTATTTTTCATATTAGAGGGATATGCTGTTCTCTCCACTTCACAAATGAGCAGATGAAGCCTAAAGTCACACAGTCAGTAATGTGCACTGGAACCCAGCCATGCTGACAGTCAAATCACGCTCCCTTTGCCTTCTTCCCCACACCACCACACTGCCTTTCCCAATACTGTATTTATTTTCCGATGATGTCCTTACATGTTTCAAGACCATTTTGAAATTGTAGGGTTTACTTTTCCGGTTTGGCCCGTGAACTTCCCTTTTGGACAGGCATTATATTCTATTCATCTTTCTGTACTCCTTAACAATTATGAAAGGGCCAATTACAGGACAAGTGCTCAAAACATACTCTTCAGCTGAGCCAACAAATGCAAAGCAAAACTTACAAATTTATGATGTTAAAGACCTAGCATTTTGTTTCTGGGAAACAATGATTTCCCAAAGGCATCTATGGTGCTGTTTATTAGGTATTGTGCATTATGAAAAACTTTGAAATATGACCAGAAGAGTGAATATATCTTTTCTATCAAGCTGAGACAAGAAATAAGACACCAAAGGAAGGTGAAGAAACCTTGTGTTTTAAGGTGTCAACACCATCGCCGATAGACTGTCACAGAGCAAAACCTTATGGCAGCGGTGGGATTCGAACCCACGCCCCCGAAGAGACTGGAGCCTTAATCCAGCGCCTTAGACCGCTCGGCCACGCTACCTGCTGGTTGTCTGGGGGAAGCATATTCTCTACCATTTTCTTCTGCCCCTCCTCCCACCTCATGGTGCATATTTATAAATTTATCGGGTCGTGTCATTATTTTATATTTTCTGTCTGGTTTGTTTAGCTTTCGTTCTTCATTTAAGCCACGGTACTCGAGGGTGGGGGAAAGAGCCGAACAAGTTTGGGAGGAAGTTCAGAGAAAAGGAAGACCACTTTTGGTGTAGCCTGCAGGCCGCGCTTCCTGCGCCGGGCACAGGTCGGGAGCCTGGCTGGGGGCCGGCCAGGGCGACCTCCCCAGCCTCGGGCGCTCGGTGCTCGGCACCGCGCAGCCACAGCTTCGCCACACCAGCCGCCGAATCGAAGGGTTCCGGGTCAAGGGAACCCTCCCGTCGCTAACTCACTGGGACTGTCCCTGATTTCCTTCTCCCGATTCCTGCAGCATCTCTGGCCCATTTGGAATAAAAACACGCATCACAATTGTTCTCGCTGACGTCTAAAAAATTCTTCCAAAAAATAATCTAATTTCGGGATCTCGCTTTCCGGAAATTGGCCAAGGAAGACAGCAGTTACTTGCTTCATCCACTAGGCGTCACCCCATACCCATAATTATTAAAAACTCTTGCAACCAACTGTGGATGTGGCTAAAAGTTTTCTTATTGAAGTTATAAAATCCAGGAGACCTTTCACAAGTGGCTCGTTGGTCTAGGGGTATGATTCTCGCTTAGGGTGCGAGAGGTCCCGGGTTCAAATCCCGGACGAGCCCACGTTTTAGATCCTTGTTTTTCAACTGTGCATCATCTCATCAGTACATCCACAAATCTATTGACATTAAAGTCGCACTGAGTATATCTTCGCACAAATTAGGAACCATCTACACTTAGTATTACCATATAAACACCATTTTATGCTCCAGTATTTCAGATTCATACGCTTGATCCAGAAATTGTTCACTCAGGACTTAGAGATGCTTATTTTATATTAATAGTTTTACATAATCCTCGGTTTATCTCCACTGTTATTACAAGGGCCCATCTTTGGATGCTGTAACCTGTGTGGGGAAGCAAATGTTGTAAGGTGTCTGGTCACCTAAAGCCTGGGTTCGTTCTTAAATTCAGGCCATTTGTGTGGTTGTAGTAGTGGGGTTAAAAGAGTCTAGAGTAGTGTACCCCTTGGGAAGGAACCTTTCAACAGATTTTCAAGTCTCATTACACTGACTTGTGGAAATTTTTAACCTTTCACTTCTGGGTCCAACCCCATAACAATTAAGTTGGAATTTTTGAGGATGGGGCCATGGGTCATGGTAATTTCCTAAGTGACACCCCAGGTGTACTTAGAGATGCCCTAGGAGTTATAGATTCTACCAAAATGTTCTATAGGCCCTGCTGAAGACCACACCTTGTATCCTAGCAGCTCTAGGCACACTCTGCGCCCCACTTCCCCCTCCTCGGACTCATTCCTTACATTGGTACCTTGTCTTCCTTGATTAAGTTTACTTCTGCATCCTTCATGTGCCACATATAGTTTGTCTCTATGATCCTTTTACTTCTCCAAGCCACAGAAATGGGCTGCATTAAGAGCAAGCAGGAAACTCAAAAAGAGAAAAGAAGCAATGCAGTGGTTCAGCCTACTCACTTGAGGAGAGTATATGGATATATGGGGGAAGCTTTCAACCCCTATGGCCTGCCATTATTCTCCTCACTTCCATTCTCTCCCTTCCTGCTGGGTATATGTTCACTGCCTGCTCTGCAGCCAGATGTTATCAACTGATGAGCAATGGATTGAAGCCCCTTTCAAAAACTCCCTTCTAACAATGTTGTTGAGCATTTAACTTCTGTAACTCTTCCGCTCTTTGAAAGAACTATGAAATAAACAATTTTGGAATCATCCGTTACTCCTCTCTCTTACAACTTGCATTTCCATTTCATTCAGCACAAAATCAAAACTCCTTGCTATAGCTCTAAAAAGCTCCAATGTGATTTTGCCACTTCTTGAATGTTCTTTATTTCTTTGACCTCATCTCTTTTTTCTTTCCTTGTGCTCATTCCATTCCAACTACATTAGCGTCTACTGACCCTCTGAAATGTCCAGCTCAGTGCCCCTGTAACTGCTCTTCTCTCTGTCTGGATTCTTTTCTCCCTGATTCCTGTAAGGATCAGTCCTTCACTTCCAAGACATCTGCTCAGATGTTACCTTTCATAGCTGGCTTCTCTGACCCCTCCAGATAAATAATCTCTTCCCTTTTCCTCTCTATTTCCTTTCCCTACTTCAATTTTTTTTTATTGCACATACCACTGCCTGACTTTTGCTGCTGGCTTTTTGTTTGTTTTGTTTCTAAAGATTAATTCTTAGCTGGGCATGTTGGTACACGCCTGTAATCCCAGGCAACTCGGGAGTCTAAAGTAGAAGGATAGTGAGTTCAAAGCGAGCCTCAGCAAAGGTGAGGTGCTGAGCAACTCAGTGAGACCCTGTCTCTAAATAAAATACAAAATAGGGCTGGGGATGTGGCTCAGTGGTTTGGTGCCCCTGAGATCAATCTCCAGTACAAAAAAAAAAAAAAAGAGTAATTTTCTCACCCCCACCACTAGAACTGAAGTTCCTGGGGAGTGGAGGTTTGATTTACAACTGGAATATCAGAGGCTACAAAGTTAGTTAGCACCTAAAAGATACTCAATAAATATTTGTTCAATGAATTGTGTGGGTTTTTAAAAAATTATGTGTGCATTTTAATTACACAACATAATGGGTTTCACTGTGATGATTTCATATATACATATCACATAGTTTGGTCACATCCATCCTCCCTATTTCCCCAGCCCTAGTCCTCTTCCTTGTCCCTGGTAATTCCCCTTTTGCTTTCACGTGATCCTTCTTAAAAACTTCTGGATTCTATATATGAGAGAAAACATGTGATACATGTCTTTCTGTGTTTGTCTTATTTCATTTAACATGATAAGTTTCCAGTTCCATTCACTTCATAGAAAATGTCAGGGTTTTGTTCTTTTTTTGTGGCTGAATAATATTCCGTTATGTAATATACCACATTTTCTTTGTCCATTGATCCACTAATGAACATCTGGGCTGATTCTATAACTTGGCTATTGTGAATAGTGCCATGATAGAGTTATTGCTTTAAATCAAAAGTTATAAAGGCTGTTAAGGAAGACTTGATCTTGTGACATTGGGGGATATAAAAGCAGAGCTGCTTTAGTACAGGGCTGCATGAGGCTCTTATGACTGAGCAAACTGTGAACCACATGGTGTTTGGGGTCACATGGCAGGGTTGCATGTAGCAGGGTCATTCTAGGAAGGTCTGTTAGAACTGATTTAATAAGATGAGAAACAAAACTCCATGCTAGGGAAATCTGAGAGGAAGGGAAAGACTTAAATTGGAGAAGGGCTGGCGAAACCCAAAAGGACTTTATCAATCTCACTTAACTAGGTTTTTGTGATGGGGAATCAATTGCTATGTAGTTCTGAAAAATACTGCTGGCATGTGGAGATGGTGGAGAGAGGAATATAAATGGGAGAGTGAATGAGAACTTACTGCTGGACACAAAACACACGTGAATAGGACAAGTGTCTGCTTCTGCCTCCAAGTCAAACTGGAAACTTCCCCCTTGTGGACAAAACAGGTATGGTCATGGGTTTTCCATTTAAGGTTTTAAAGAATCTGTAGATGGAGTCTTCTAGCCACTGCACTGCTTTTTGCCCATGGTCTGTATACAGGAGGTGGATATGGAACTCATAGGGAAGAGAGCTGTGTTGTTGTCTAGCAAGGTGGTGTTCAGGCTACCTTACTTATTAAGGTGTTCAGGCCACAGTTACTTACTAAGGTAGATGGCAGACCATGGATAGGGAGGGAGAATAGCACAGCTAGAAGGAGCCAATAGAGACTGATCTAGTTTTTAACAACTGAAATGAGGGATTCAGAGAAGTGTAAGCCCTTGATTCACCTAGTAAATAGAGGTGAATCAACTTTTTTTTTTTTTTTTTTTTTTTTTGCTTTTATTGATCTTTCTGACCCTACGTCCATATGGTACTATCGGGTCCCACCAAAGTAACCCTCACAGAAAAAGTATTGAATTTTATAAAGAATAGCTTGCTGATATTGTAGCTAAAGTGCAAATATCATTCTTTTAGGCCATTCATTCTCAATACATACTGAACAACATTTATGAAACATCTGTTGTACTCCAGGCAGAGATTGAAACAGAGATTACTGCAAAGAACCAGAGAAATGCGGCCTCTGCTGTCATGGAACAACCAGATAATTTTTTTTTTTTTAAACAGAGAAATATAATTAATTTAGGACGCCAGTGATTTGGGCCACAAAGAAAAGTACAGGGGTTTATGCAGCAAAATGGAAGCCACTTATGTTCTCTGGGATTTCTGGGAAAGTGTGTCTAAGGAAAGAAAGGATTAACCAGGCAGAATGGGGAGAGGGTGAGCAGAGTCAGGAATATTCCATGACAGGAGAATGAGATGTATTAAAAAATTTCAGTGGGAAGAAAGTCTGATGAATTCAGAAAATTAAAAAGAGGAGGGTCTAGCAGGAATATGGACATGGAGGGAGAGAAGATTTTAGGTGAGGCTGACTCTGCAAGACCTAGTAGGCACAGGGAAGAACAGTGGTTGTTATATTAAGACCAAGGAAAAGTTACCACCATGTTTTAGGTGGGGATGGGAGTGGGCATCAGAGGCAAACGACTGGATTTGTGTTCTAAAAAAGATTTCTGTGATGCACGAGGGTTGACAATTAGACACTGAGACCTAGGTCAGCTTTCTAATAGACAGGCAGAGCCTTGCTTCAGAAAAAGGATTACTCATGAGCTTCAGCCAAAACTCTTAGCGATTTCCATCTCCTCAATCCCACCAGTTCTGCCAACACCCAGACACTTTGGAAGGAAGCCAGAGAGGCCCAGGGAACTAAGTTCAGGGTCATGGGGCTGGTTAGTGGCAGGGCCAGTTTTAAGGCAATAGCCCAGCTTTCATGCCTCCTAGGCAGTTGCTCATCCTGCCCCACTGGGAGCTTCGAATAGGGAGGGTTTTTTATTTATTTGTTTTGATTTCAACGTATCTGGGTGCTTTAGAACCTTGATGATTATTTGGGGTTAAAGCAAAATTGTTTATCTTTTTTTTCAAGAAACTTTATCTGATTTTCAGGGAAATTGGAACTGGTTCAAAGAGGAGGGCAGAGCCTGGAAGTTCTTTGAAAGATCTGAATGTCCCAAGAGGCACTAGAAGAGAAGTCTGGGTTAATGGTCCTTCTGCCGTTAGCATTCAGAGGGGGCTGTTGAGAGATCAGCCTAAGGGCACACACAGAAAGTCAAATATGCAATAATCAAAGCATTTTTACAGGTAGAAACTGAAGGAATGGGCCTACCAAATATCTGTTAGAAGGCATGCTTAGGGCAACCTGTCTCTCTTAGGCTATTACCTGGTGGTAGTCATTTCAGGAATACAAGAGAAGTTATAAAACAAGAAATGACCTGGTCTCCCCACAGGGAGGAACAGGACCTCCCATGTGCATAGCCTGGGGCTGCAACTACAAGGCCAAAATCTATAGCCCCTGATTCGGAACATGTCCTCTCCAAGATCAGGAGCAACTTGTTCTTGGATATATGCAGGCTCCAGTCTGCTGCCTCACCTGGATAAGGGAATAGGTGAGGTAGTGGGAGGGGAGTTGGAAGAGTGCCCAGGAACTTGTAAGGGTATTGCATGAATCCTTCAGTTACATGTCTAGAAAACTGCTCTGCAATTTCCAAAGGTAATCAATGAACCCCTCCAGGTTAGGGGTTCTTCATACATTTTCCCACAAATAGTTATCATTTTTGGAGGTGTCCCACTGACCAGTTTGCCAATACCATAGGCCAATTCTTAGGAATAGTCTTCCATACTCTTAATCAAGGTTCCCCATTTCTGGATCTGCATCTAGTTCCCTCACCTCCTGCTTCCTCACTGCTCATCCTGACTCCAGGTTGGGAGGCAGAGACCACCTCTCTATTCCCTCAGTGTGCAGGGAAATAGAACTCTTAGCCAGAGTATTGTCATCTTAAGAGAATGTCAGGTGGGTTGTTTTAATTAAGCTAGCACCTTAGTTTGTGAAAGCAAAGTGGGAATTTATAAACAGTCAAATTCTTCCTTTATTTGTTCCTACCATCCTCGTTTTAAAGATGAAGGAACTGGGACTCTGAGAAGTAACCTCACTTTCTCACAATCACACAGCGAGTTAGTATCAGAAATGGGACAAAACCTGATATCTTTTACCTACTCCACAAGCATTTGCCATCTGAGAAGTACCAGGAATACAAGTACCCTTGTTTTAGCTCTTTAAACACACAGGGCATGTGGAGAGAAGGCCAGGCAGGTAGCTGGCAAGCCTGTATAGCAAGTTATGGAAAGAAGTATGGAGGAGGGTTTCTTAATGGACATTCATGCATGAGAAAACCAGGGTTCCTGGAAGAGTTGTATTATACTCGGAAATGTTTCTTGATATATGAGCTTGCAATGAGTGCCTGAGAGCTCCTGTAAACCAGTGGAGAGTTCCAAATGGGCGTATACTACTTCTGTAGTTAGAAATATCCTCAGAATCTTATCTGATCCTTTGTCACCAGGGTAGTAGGTGAGAATGTATGGGAAGCTCTTAAGGGAATGTGAAAAGGAGAGGAAATAAATCAGGTCTCAACCTTTTTTGTTGTTGTTGTTACGGGGATTGAACTCAGGGGCATTAGAACACTGAGCCACATCCCCAGCACTATTTTGAATTTTATTTGGAGACAGGGTCTCACTGAGTTGCTTAGCTCCTCACTTTTGTTGAGGCTGGCTTTGAACTCACTATCCTCTTGCCTCAGCCTCCTGAGCCACTGGGATTACGGGTGTGTGCCATGCCACTGTACCCGGCTTTTGCAACTTCTTAATTGTAAGTGGTATCCTAAGAGATGGTTTCTGGGTGAAGGAGAAAAGGAAAGGAAGGTTAGAAAATGGAGGAGAGAGGAAGGAACTTTGTGCTTCTTATGATCTTCCCCAATCCAGGGCATTCCCAGCTTCTGCCTCGGTCTCCTTCCAAACCCACTGGTAGATTCTTCCTTCTTCGTTCCATGTGCAGGACCTGGAGCCTCTCTCCCTGGTGAACTCCACTCCTAGGTCACTCAAGCTCATCTCCAGGACCTGATGAATTGGCTTCTGGAACTGCTAAAAAAATATGCAATTTAGAATTTTGGAAAATACAAAACAACTCTCCTCCTGCAGTGAATGTTTAGGAGGCAGACCCAGAGTCCAGGGAAGAACTGTTCTGATGAGCTGTTTTGGTCCCGTGGAAGCTCTACACCAGGGCAATAATCCAGACACAGAAGTTTCCTACTGGGCTACTCAGGATTCCCTATACTCACAAATGGGTTTTGTTTTTTGTGGATGGGTGCAACTCTTTAGAAATGAAGATGCTGTTAACCAAGTTGAGGTTCATCCATTGGGAACTGATTATAAATGCAGCTTCCAGGGCTTTTCAATAGGTCTATAACCTGGCAAAGGCCCAGGTTTCTCTATTTATAATTCATAGCCACAAAACTCTCATAGATTTCACTTGACGACCCCCCCACCCCCCATACACACACTTCATTTGCTTCTTTCATAATCTACAGTAACCAGAAAGTCAGTGGCTGAGGGCTGGTGGTGGGGTCATTAGTTCTTCCCAATTATACTCTGTAGCCTCCTTCCATTCCCATTCTTTAATATGGGCAATACATGTTTTTTAGTTTTACATAAAATACTAAGAAAACACCTCTTTAGGAACAGAGTGGAGGGCCCTAGTCCTTCTTCTGGTATGATCCCATCTCCTAGGCCCTCCTCCATAGAAGCTCTTTTGGTCACCACTAAAGATGGGCCATGGGAGTCTAGGATTTGGAGAAGATTTAAACAGAGAATAAGGGGAATAAGCAATCCCCATATCAGACTAGCCAGTGCACAAAAGAGACAGTGCAGAAGACCTGTGAGGGGGAAGGTTAGGAGTAGTAGATAAATGATCACCATTTAGATTTTTTTTCCTTACTGGGGATTGAACTGAAGTTTTCGCTATCACTGAGATACAGCCTTAGCCATTTCTATTTTTTACTTTGACAGGTTCCCTCTAAGTTGCTGCTTGAATTTGAGATGCTCCTACCTTAGCCTCCTAAGTAGCTGGAATTAGAGGTATGTGCCACCATGTGGAGCCAATGCTAAGATTTTTATTACCTTTTGTAATTAAAAGTTTTCAAAAAGTCCGTTTAAAGCTCATATTCTTATGTTCAGTGTACATTTGAGAATAAAGGGCAGGGCCTGCATCCAGCCTTTGGAAGGATGGTGAGAGAATGAAGCAGACTAGAGATAGCTGTCGCACCATGGAGAAGCATGATGAGACACCAAGGATGGACTGTCTCCCTCTTTCTTCCCTCTCATGGCATGGGTAGGGAGATTGGAGGGGTGGGGGGTGGGGAGTATGGGGGGGGGGAACAAACCTATAATGGCTGGATCTACTCTGACCATCTTATTTAAAATTATGCATCACTTATCTTTAAACTTTTTAAATAAATATATGTAAATATATACAAAAAGTAGAGAGAAAAAATAATGTATCCCATCACACAAACACCAAATAATCTCACTTGTGCATGGAATCTAAAACAGTGGGATTTACAGACATGCATAGTAGATGGTGGTTACTAAGGTTGGGGGTGGAGGTGGGGGAAAAGGGAAATGTTAACCAAAAGGTACAAAGATTCAGTTAGACAGAGGAAATACGTTTTCAAGATCTATTACACAGCATGGTGACCATAGTTAATAATGATATATGATATATTTAAAAATTGCTAAAAGAATAGAGTTTAGATGTTCTCCCTATGGTTATGCTAATTAGCTTGAAAGAATCATTCTACCATGTATTTGTATATCAAAGCATCACATTTTACCCCATAAACATATATGATTATTATTTGTCAATTCAAAAAATGGATGCATAGACAATATGGTAGATATCCATCACATAACATAGTGAAATTAATTCTTAGATATTTTCTGAAAATTCAAATAAGATTCAAAATCTGAAAGTTCATATAATCTGTAACAATTTCTCCCTCTGTTTTGGCCATTGACTTTCTGAAGAAACTGGTCATTTATCCTGTGTAACGTCTCATATTCTGGATTGGTCTCATTGTTTTTCCTTGTGAGACTTTTTTTTTTCTTTTTTCCTTTTTTTTTTTTTTTTTTTGGTACCCAGAGGTGCTTAACCATTAAGCAACATCCTCAGCTTTTGTTTGTTTGTTTGAGACAGGGTCTCACTAAATTTTGGAGACTGGCTTTGAACTTGTGATCCTTGTGTCTCAGCCTCTGGAGTTACTGGGATTATAGGCTCCTTGTGGGACTTTCAATCTTGTGCTTCTTTTCCTTAAATTTTCTATGAACTGCAATTTAAACTCAATTCTTTGGCAAGAATACTTCATAAACCCTGTTATGTATTTCCTATCACACCATATTAGGAGGTACCAATAGCTAGCTTTCTTCTTCCAGTGATGTATAGGTCCAGTGATGTTGTAGGTGGTGACAGCCAGCCCTCTTCTAACAGTTTAATCACCCAGCAGGTAATTTTATTTATTTATTTATTTATTTATTTATTTATTTATTTATTTATTTATTTACTGGTGCTGAGGATTGAACCCAGGGCCTTATGCTTGCAAGGCAAGCACTCTACCAACTGAGCTATATCCCCAGTCCCAGCAGGTAATTTTTTCTTGGTTTAATTATTTCATTAGTGATTGCACAATGTGAATTTTCTGAATTTATAATTCTTTTCATATGTGTTTGCCACTATTCTTTTCTGAAGAATTTTCCCTCATCACATGAAAGCTGTTTGATTATTATGAAATATATATATATATATATATATATATATATATATATATATATATATATATATACACACACACACACACACTAATTTTTTTTTTGTAGTGTTGAGAATTGAACATAGGACTATACTAGGCAATTGTTCTACCACTGAACTGCATTCTGAATCCCCTTTTTATTTGGAAACAGAGTCTCCCAAAGTTGCCCAGCCTGGTCTTGAACTTGTAATCCTCATGCCTTGGCCTCTCGAGTAGGTGGAATTACAGGCATTCACCACATGGCTCAATCTGATATATAGTTCTTTCAGTCTAGGTGGAATAAAAATATAATTCTTATATTTTAATTGCCAATTTTCCAGGCCCAGAGGTAGAGTGCTTGCCTAGTGTGTGCAAGGTTCAAAGTTCAATCCTCAGCATCATAAAAAAGGAAAAAGAAACTAAAACTTTCAATTACCAATTTTCATATAGAGGGGTTGATTCAGAGTCACTGGGAGAGATAGGTATAGTTGTCTTTTTACTAATGTGTCCCAGGTGCCTAGTATAGTGTCTGCCTCATGTAGGTATGTTCAATATATATGTGAATGGTAAAAGTTATTTATCATAAGTGACAAAAACCTTATAAAGTAAGTTGTTAGAGCCTGTAAACAAGTCAAGATGGCACCTGGCATTTTGCAGAGGGAGTGGTTTGTGAGGTAACGCCAGTGAGCCATTAAGTGTGGAGATTCCTTATTGGTTGACTGCTGTATCTAGTTTATGTTAATTAAGATAAGCTGTGTGGAATGTATGTATACCCCTCCTGTCCTACAATAAACGGCTCCCACTCCTGCTGTATCAGTCTACAGAAGTTGCTCATCACCCCCCCCCCCCCCCGTTATTTTGCTGCAGCCGGACTGCAGCAGATGGTGGCCCGTACGGGGAGCCCGGGAACACTCAGGGTTAAGTGACGAAAAAAAAGCTGCCTGTCCCTAGATAGGACTGGAGCAAATCTGTTCGTCCCTAGGCAGATAGGGCGAGAGGAAAAATGGCCATTTTGAGAAAATGGAGAAGATTGATACAGTATGTTTGTGTCTTGTTTTGTCTTGAAATGTTGTATTGTCTTTGTGACGAAAATATGGAAGGGGTAAGAAGTAAATTACTAAGGGAAGAAGGCACCCCAATGGAACCAAGAGCAATTAGGGCATGTGTTGATAAAAGCCCAGGAACTCTAATCAAAAAGAAAAAGAAAGTTCAGAAGAAGGATTATCAGGAAAAAAGTTGCAGCAAAAGGCTATTACTGAATACTTTTCGTTACCGGAGGGTGCATGAATAGGCGGTGGCTGCCACATGCGCGAGCAAGGACTTTCCAAGCAGCGGCAGCCGGCTCTTCCCCGCCCAGGGAGCGGGATGCCACTGCCGAGACCCAGAGGCACAGTCTCACAGGCTCTTGCTCCCTGTGCCCAGTGGCAATTTGAGTCCAGAACACTCCCCGGACTCTCCCCAGGGCCATCTGGGGCTACCCAGGACATGCAGGCAGAAGATTTGGGCATCAAGGATCAGAAACAGCTGGGGCTTCTGGAGCTGCTGGGACATCTCTTTCTGTCCATGTGAACTCTCTTTGTGGTAATCTCAACATAGTCATACTTAGCACATAACAACTGAAGTTTCCCAGAGTAAATGTCCCAAAAGAGCCATCGCCAAGCTGTATGACCTAGCCTCAGAAGTGGTATAGTATCACTGGCACTATATTGTATTAGTGGGAGCAAGCACAAAAGCCATCCATGTTCACAGGAAAAGACATAGACTCTACTTCTTGATGAAGGAATGGCAAAGTTCTGGAAAAGAATGTCGGATGGGAAATGGTTTTTTTTTTTTTTTTTTTTTGATGTTGCTGGGGATTGAACCCAGGCAGGGCTTTATGCACGCAAGGCAAGTACTCTACCAATTGAGCTATATTCCCAATCCAGAATAGGAAATATTTTGTGGCCATTTTATTTTTTGCCAATAGTCTGCCACATTGCCTTAAAGTAAGCACAGTTGTGGAAATTACAGAAGCTGTGCAAGGGTGACCAACCACATTTGTAGTAGATTAAGTAAATTCCATAGTTTCTTGTGGGAGAGCTGAAACAGATGGAGCCAGGCATCTCTTTCTATCCCTGTGGTGTCCTTATGTGTCCTCACATCATCAGACTTTGTACACAGTGACTGAAGCCACCCAGAGCAGGTTTTCACTTCCTCTGTTATTATCTTGAGGCCACTGCCCAGAATCAATCAATACTGGAGCTAGGTATGTCTCTTGCAATCCTGCAGTGCAGTTTGCTCCTTTGACAAAATGCATAATTAAGGAAATTATTAATAGTGTTTTACATCCTGATACAAATTTTAGTTTCTAACAGCTGTTTGCCTTCTCTATTCTCCTTCTGTGAGTTGAACCAGGTCTTTATCCTTGTCCTAGACACCACATGGGAGTGAAATTTGCTGAAGCTAGAATTCAGGTGTTCAGCATTGAGAAAGTGAGATTCTTGTTACCCTTGTAATTTCTCATCTTCACTTTAACCTTTCTGCAACTTGTTTCCTTATCTGTAGCTCCTTCATGGGTTTGTGGTAAGGACTGATTGAAAATTTTAAAAGTGAGCAATACTGTGGAAAGACCACATCAGAACTCCACTAAATGTTGTGAAAAGTCCATGCTTGTATCATGAGAACCCATCTGGGACCTGCCTCACCTACCTTTCCCTCTGAAGGTAACTTCTCTTCCTTCCCAGTGGCACCCAAGCACACTGCTCTACAGGTCCCTCCCTTTCTGCTCTTTCCACTTTTGACCTCCCCACACCCAACTGGCTCCCTGTCAGTTATTGTCGGGCAACAGCAAGGCACCAGGGATTTTCTCAGCTCCATGATCAAAAGGATATGTTACCTGTGAGGGCAACAGCAAAAGGAACAGGTGAGAGAAGGGAGCACAGACCCAAGCAGGAGCCATACCAGGAGGAATTGAGAAGAACAGACTGGAAGACGTGACTAAACACATGTGGAATTGGGTAGAACTAGGGCCGAGAAAGCTATGGGGAAGGAAGTCATTCATCAGTATGAATAAAACAATTTGGCATGGGCATTTTTGAGCAAATTCTGTCTCATCGGCCCTGTGTTAGGCATTTTGAAGGCTTTGGGAGAAATAAGAGATGAAGTACTTGTTATCAAAGAGCCTGTAGAGACAGAACAAACAATGGAAATAACTAGAAAACCGTTAAATACAAAGCCAGGAGCTGATGTGGTCTGAGGGGCTTTTTCGGGGGAGCAGTCATTCCAATCAGATCTTACAGGTTCAACGTGATTTTAATTAGCAGAGAGTCAAAAATGAAGTTTCCTAAAAGGATGGGGGTGCAGCCAGGGGGTGGTGCAGTAAGAATCTGACTACCCTCTCTTCCTTTCTGTCTCCCTTACTTTACAGGAATTAAAGCTCAAAATGTAAAGGAAATCTTACCCCTGATGATACTAATGGTGATGGTTTTCTTAATGCTTCTGTTCTGGGAAAACGAGCTGAATGAGGATGAAGTGGGATCATCCATAGAGCACTTGAACGTGGACTACCCTCAGAATGCCATTCCTGTGAGGTACTGTAACCACATGATCCTGCGAAGAATCATCCGGGAACCTGACCACACATGCAAAAAGGAGCATGTCTTTATCCATGAGAGGCCTCAAAAACTCAATAATATTTGCACTGCTTCTAACAAGGTGACTTGCCGAAACCACTCCACCATTTTATGCTACCAGAGCACAATAACGTTCAAAATGACAGTTTGTCAACTAACTGATGGCACCAAATATCCTGCTTGCAGGTACCGAATTGCACCCCCCACAGAGGGGTTTGTTCTCATCACTTGTGATGAGTTGGGGCCAGTTAATTTCCAGGGATATGTTTTATAAGTTGAGATCAATACCTGAGTCTGCAATCCTCCGTGGTCCTCTCTCAGCAGCTCTTGAGCTGGTTGTCCCTGAGGCAGACCTGAACTTTGGATACGGGTAAAACCTTGAGTGATATAAGTAGCCATTAGTAATTAATTTGTCCTTCCAATGTTGCTGAGTTGGAATCATTTAATTCTGCATCAATAAAAAAAATTCACTGAATTAAATCATAAAGTCTGCATATGCTTCATTTTTTTTTTTTTGTTCCTTGTCCCTGAATCATTTGATGAGAGCCAAGAATGAATTCCATCCAGGCAAGTGTGGGATTAAGGTAAAGTGAGGGAAAGTAATTTAAGGTGCAAAATTTAAGGGGGCACTGCCTCTAAAACCCAGTCATCTGGATAAATAATATTTTAATTCAATATCTTCTAAAAATAAAAATGAATTCAAAAATTCTGATGTATAAAATATCTAAAACTTCGAAGAGCCAGAGTGACAAGACTAGGATTAGCGTCAGATTCTACTATTTAAATTTTTAATATTTGTATATTAAGTATTATATTGCATTGAATTTATTTTTATTTTCAACAGTTTTTAAAACATTGCATTAAAATATTATTTATCTTGATTACTGAGTGTTTTGACACCCCTTTATATTTTGTGCCTGGAGTAAGTGCTTCTTCATCACTTAATCCTAATCCCAGTCCTGACCCCTGATCCAGTGTAAAAGCAATTGGGATTACTCTTAGGGTCTTTTATAAGGATGGTACAAGCTCAAACTGCATCTGTTTCTATTCAATACCTCCTTCTGTGCTTCAAAAGAAAGGATAAAGGAGATCAGACAGAGCTTGAGGAATCAGAAACTATTCCCCTTAAAGACTGGAGAGAAATGGAGAAGGATCTCCCAGGGAGGAGTTGAGACTCTCAGAGCTCAGTGTTTCTCCCCTCTGCATCTCTGGAGGACACAGAAAGGACTTTGAGCCAGACTGTGAACTTCTTTCCCTCTTTAGGTCTTGCAACTGAATCCACTCTTTAGTTACCTGACATTCAGCTATGGGCATTGTAAGCTTTCAAGCAGAGGGAGAAGGAAGAAGAGAAGCTCCAAATTCTGGAAATTTCATCAGGTCCTGTTCGTCTCTGACCATTAGTTTCTTCATCTGTAATAGATCTCAACAAGGTAATCTTTGAGGTTTGTTCCAAGTCTGTCCCTCTCCAATTCTATTTCTGGCCTTGTTAGGAAGGTTTGGTATTTAGAGACAGTAAGAAATAAAGAGTTATTAGCAAGTAAAGGCCAACTTACGGGGTGAGAACTTTTGAGCCATGATGTTACAGTGCTATACCAGAGACTCACAGTGAACTGGAGCAGGCATGAGTGGTTCCCAAGCTTTAGAGGGCACTTTCTGTCCTGGTCTTTTCAGTTGAGCAACTTCAACTGTTGCACTGACCATTTAGATTAATTCAAGATCATATCCAAGACAGAGGTAGACCAATGCTAATTGTTAGCTCTGTCTTTTGTAAGCATCAAGCTCTGATGAAAACGAGGTTATTCATAGTGATAATACCTTCACTCTAGAATGACCCTATTTCCCTTTTCCTTTCTCCCACCTCTACAAATCTCCTTCTCTTATACATGATTACCTTTATGTCCTTCATAATCACTGTTCCTTGCTCCTCCAATTCCTTTAATACACCACTTTTCTAAAAACATTAACCTGGCATTGACCTCAAATAAGTGATTTTCTGCATGAGTCAATTTATGGAGGAAGAAAGTGAGATTATCAGTAAAGGATGCTTTATAGTCTTGTAAGTAGGCAAATCTTACCCATGGATAATGAAACTCAATTGGAAAACTACCCATCTGGGGGGGTAGTTTTCCAATTGAGTTTCATTATTCATTTTTTCTGTGGGAATTCTGTTTCATTGTTATCTTCAAGGAACTTTGGGTCTCACCAAATGAACAACCCTCAGCATCTGAACAGAAATTAAGAAGGAACAGGTAGTCCCTAGCATAGGACTTGAGTCTTGCTAGCTTCATTTCCTGTGCGAAACTTTGGAATAGATTAACATTCCTTTTAGGGCCCTGCTGCTAATTCTGATTCCTTTTCCTATCAGTATCCCTAGGTTTCCTCTCCTCTCCTTTCCTTCTCAGTGGTTTTTCTTCCCTGTCTTCCCCAACCTTCTCTCTTCTAATTAAAAACAAATCTTTCAGATAAATACATTCCCACTGCAGCGCAAGGAACTGAGACTCCTGTGGAATCTATCCTCAGAATACTTTCATTTAATAGGGATCAAAATTCAGTTCAAATGAATTATGACATTTTGGTCATTTGTAATTTAGGGGGTTATATATATATATATTTTAATGAGCACCTACTAATTTGAAATGAATCCCAGGCAGCTGTGCATTCTGCCCATTTGAAATACATATTTCAGAAAATCTGGGCATCTGTGCCTGCTCTTCTTCCTGTTTATTTTTCTCCTCATTGTCTTCCTGCTTTCCTGTTATCATCTCTCTATTAATGTCAATGGCAAAGGAAGTAGAAGTTTAGAAAAAATGATTCCCTTTTTTTTTCTTAACAACTTCTTCTTCCTTACTTTCTCCAATATGTACCAACATGTACTATTCTTAAGGTATCCTTTCAAGGTACACACATGAACACATCCACTTCTTTTGTTGTTCCTGGGATTGAACTCAAGGGCATTTGACCACTGAGCCACATCCCCAGCCCTATTTTTTGTATTTTATTAGAGATAGGGTCTCACTATGTTGCTTAATGCCTTGCTTTTACTGAGGCTGTCTGTGGACTCGCAATCCTTCTGTCTCAGCCTCTAGAGCCACTGGGATTACAGGTGTGTGAATCTGTCAATAATAATCAACCCAATAATTAAGGCTTATACATTCTTGATGCTAAATGTTTGCTCTAATTTTACACATAGAACATTTTAAAAATAAAATACAATACTTTAAAAAGTTTGTGTGTACTAATGTCAAGTTAGTGGTATAAGAAGTGAATGATAAATACAGAGAACTAGGACATGAATTTGATAGACTTAAAGGGTAGGAAAATTTGTCAAAAAAAGGATGGGATCTGAATTAGGATTTGAAGGATTCTAAGAGGCAGAAAAGAAAGAACAAAAAGGTATGATGTGTACTCAAGGAAGAGAGGGTCACACTAACTGACTGGAGCAGGTTTGTGTCACAAAATGATGGGAGATAAACCTTGAAGGGCAGCTTGGGATCAGATCAAGTAGAGACTTGGCTAGTGGGCTCATGGATTTTACTTCCTTTTGCAGAAATGAGGAATATTTAAAGGATTCTGAGATAGTGTCATTGCAAGTGGTGTTTTTAGAAAAGTGGTGTATCAAAGGAATCGGAGGAGCAAGGAGCAGTGATTTTTGAAGGACATAATGGTAATCATGTGTAAGAGAAGGAGATTTTTAGAAAGGAAAGGGAAATAGGGTCATTCTAGAGTGAGGGTATTATCACCATGAATAACCATGTTTTCTGGGATTCTTATGAATTTCCCGGCATTGACCTCAAATAAGTGATTTTCTGCATGGGTCAAGCCGGGCTATATTGTTAGCAAATACTGTTAAGGAACTAGTGTGTGTACTGTTCAGTACACTAAGCTGTGCAGAATGATGATGATGAATGAGAATTTGTGTTCCAGGCTCAAGGAGTTGTCAGCCTCAGTAAGGGGGTGGAGGGACTGAAATGTGCCAACTAACTAGAATAATGAAAAACATACAATGAAATGCACCATAATCCATGCTGCAGGGTTTCAGAAAAGAAAAGAAAAAAATCACTCTAGGTTGAAGTATTGATATGGGAGATTTCACAGAAAAGGAAGCAGAGGGACTTCCTGGGTCACTGAAATTCTGATGATCCCATGGACATTTTGTACAGTTCTTCCTTGGTTCCACATTAGCTCCTCCATCAATCTCAGAAAATCCTCTCTACCCCTTTCTTGCTCCTCCTTCCCTTAGTTAGATACAACAACAGAAACTCCCAGGAAACAGTTTCACTTGCCCTGCATCAACCTGGAATCTTTCTGTGCAGGATCAACTTGCCAAAGGATCAGGTACAGATGGATATCTCATGGATGAAAATGGGGGAAAGAAAGGATAGATGGGGAGATGGCACTGTGTGCGATTTTCTGCATGTGTGTTTAGTGTTGATTTTTTTTTTTTTTAAGTAACTGCCATGTGCCATATAGCCGGGCTAGAGGAGACAGTGAGGAATGTGTTAGATGAGATGATTGGTGCCCCACCATGGAGACAGTAGACCTACCATAATGGTGTGAAAAAGGGAAAAGGAAGGGAAATGAATCGTTTGTTCCAATACTTTAAGCCTATCACCATAATGATTCTTTTTCTTTCTTTCAATAGGTAAAGTGAAGTTATATGAGGTTGAGTGAATTGTTTTTAAGTGGATAATCAGGTATTTGAACCTGGGTTTAAAGACCACATAACTGAATTGTCTTTTCATTATATCATGCTTCCATTAACATATGGAGGAGTCTTACGTATAGGGGTCATTATGGGAAATATTTATTATAAGGATAAAAAACTATCTCCTTAACATTCTCCTTGTTTTTATCTTTTATCTTTTTATCATTACTGCAGAAGAGATTATATTAGATCTGAGATGGAGACCTTCTCTCTGCTGCTGCTTGGTCTGGGGTTGGTTCTTGCAGGAACTTCAGAAAGCATAACGGAGATCATTAAAGAATTTTCAAAGGAAGAGGTGCAATATGACATGGTAAAAAGTGGCCAAGAGAGGTATTAGTGAACTTGACCCTGTTAGATAAAAATACCAGCTTCAGCATGTCCAAAGACGTTTTTCCTTCCTTACTACTGACATTCAGAAAGTTATGTTACAGTGTTCCCAAGGGAAACAGGCCAGGTAATGACAAAGAGAGTTACAATAATATGACTGACTGGAGAAAAGTTTTAGAAGCTAATGGGTCATGCAAAATAAGCAATATTTTCATTCATGACTCCATGGAAGTGATCCACGGGGTCCACAAGGCCCCCAGCTGCACATGTGGACAGAGTCCTGGCATAAGCTGCTGTGAGAGCACAGAACTGGAGAACACTATGTGCCAGCTCACTACACGCAAACAACACCACCGGTGCCAATACCACAGTGTTACTTCATTGAAGAAGATGTTGATAGTGCTGACAGGTCATTCTCTGATGAGCTGGTTAGTTAGTGGCTCTAAATTGTAAATCTGACAAGGCTTTGGGACTAGGGTCCATGTAAAGGACATCTTCGTGCTCATTATTGTTTCTTTCCTTCTGTTATTCACATCTACCCCTTAACACTATAGGAAACTCGATTATTGATTCTAACTGGATCCGTGAAAAATCCAAAACTGGATAATGAAATTTAATTTATATCTGATCCTGGAGTTAAAATTCTGTCTCTCACATACACACATACTCCCTACCCCACCCCTCCACACACACACCTGCTCTTTCTTTGAACTAAACAGAATTCTGTTCTAGCTCAGCTATAAAGCCAAAAACCAGTCTTCCCCAATTAGGCAATTTAAGGAAAGAGGCTCTGAAACAAAATGGGTAATTAGAAGTTAATTGTATTGCCAATGAGACTGTTCAGAAAAATTAGTGAATGAGTATGGGAAATATTATTGCCGCTGCCCTTCAAAGAAGTGTGTGCATTGATGTGTGCAGACAGGTGAGCACCCACCTCATAACCCTGGATTGCCTATCCTCCAGGGGATGGCCGAGGGAAAAGACCCTTTGCCTTTAGCTGCTGCTCACAGTGTCAACAGCTCCAATACTACTCAGTCTCTATACCTTGGCCCTCTTCCTTATCTAATAGGTTGCAGTAAAGAGAAGTAATAAAGCTTTTATTGCATTTTTGTTTTTTTCTCAAGCAAAGTCTTGCTATTCTTGGGCCATGGGAAAGGAGTAGAAAACCATGAGGAATACAGAAAGATGGGAATAGAATGTCTCTGCTGAGTTCCAGACAGATGGGTTCTTGATTTGATGTTTTATAATACTGTAGTGAGTCTTCATGGTTCACCGCTCTGCTTGAAGCATGGCAAGTATCTTGTTCTTTGGTGTGTGCATAGATGCTCCTGTTTTTAACTCATACATCCTCTCTCTATCCTGAGACCACTCTTTTAATGTTCTAATTTAAAATAAATGCACATACATGAATGCTATGTCACTGTAACATTTTTCTTGTTGTACATATCTCTTTATGTCAATTTTCCCAATGTTTTTCACATTTGGTGCAGAATTCTCATTTTATTCGAATTGCAAAACTCGGACCATCAACCAATAAGCAGGACAATCACATTTTTTGTCCTTTTGCTGAGCTTTTCTTGTCAGTGTGGTGGCTGCTTAAATCAATATTCACTGTGGGTTTGGCCAAACAGGTATGTAATAAGCACTAAATTTGTACTCAGCAGCTGGAGGACAGCATCTTAAGAGCAATGCCTGACTCCCAAAGGCCTCTCCTCTGTAAAAAAAAAAACCTGGGATACAGGAAGGGAGAGGTACTTAACTGAGTCCATTGCAGGGATAGTTCCATGTAGCGAGTCTGATACTACCACTCATTCACCAAATGGAAGGGTAGGTTGTATTCACAGTACAGTGGTCCAAGCAGGCTTGATTCAAATTTAGTTCCCATTTCAGTAACTTCTTTCCAAGAGCATGTCTTCTGGCTCTGGGTAAAGAACATGTCAGCCCCAGAGACAATAACTATTTAAACTCTGCAACAGTTTTTTTTTTTTTTTTTTAATGTGTAAGTAAAAAACCTAGTTAGTTCAAAATTGAGTACATATTTCTTCCCTCACCAGAAAGAGGAGTAGGAATCCAGAACAAATACTTCTCTCTAGGCCAGGAGCATCCTTCAGAGAGGCTTAGTTAAGACCCACCTTCCACTTCTCTGAAGGAATCAGGAGTTCTGCCTTCCATTTCTTGGGTACCCTGATCTCCCAGGTTTTAGCTCATCATCATACTATTAGGATGTCTGAAAGGTACAGAACTTGAAGGTGCTGTAGAGAGCTAGCACTTTCGACCTTCAAAGCCCATGTCATAACGTGCAACCTAGATTCCCCCATGAGGCAACTGGCCTACGATTTTAGATTTTTCAATGTTACATTTTCATAATGTCCCATTTCTGCTTCCAAACAAGAGAGAGCTTCTTTGGTCTTGAAGCTTCATACTTAAGTCCCTCAGGCGGACTTTAAAGCCTGTAATGCTCTGTCTCATCTTGCTCAACCTGTCTCTGGGTTTTGAGGCTGCCGTCCTCATTGCAAAACTTGTGCCTCTGTCTTTTCACCCTTCCTTTCCCTTTACTCACTCATCTTAGTCCACATTGGGCTGGCCTCCTTAGTGATTTTTTTCCTCAATTGCACAAGGAGCATCCAACCAGTAATTGTCCAAGTATTCCTTTCACTTATTAAAAAAATAACTGAGACATAGACACATTATACCCTATAGATGAAAGGAAAAGTTAGAGGGAATGAAATGAGGCAATAAAGGAGAGAGATTCAATTGTAAAAATGGTCTGAAAGGAAGATTTGGATAGAGAAATGAGGCTGAGCTGTGCTGACAGGTTATACGGCATATGAAAATTCCCTTCTTGTCTCTAACCCTTCCCTCTATTTTCCCAGCATAAAGTGTACTAAATTTCTTTTAAGTGACAATTCTGAAATGAAATCAAGCACTTGGCCTCAAGCACCCGAGATGATATTGAAGGAAGGAAAGTCCTTTACCACCACAGATAAATCCTCATGTAGTTTGGGGGAAGGGGCTCACTCCTAAATGATATATCCTCACTGGGATTCGATTTCCTTATCTACGCCATGTGGATGTTGGACTAGATCTGGGTTCTTAGACTTTGGTATGAGTCAGGATCACCGCAGCAGAGTTCTCACATTTCTATCCAAATCGACCCTCCTTCTTCTCAAGACACAGAGGTGCAGTGAGGCTGCAGGCTTCCAGCCACACTTCCTTTCCCAGGCTTTCTGAGCAAAAGTGATGTCTTACAAGTTCAGGTCTTACCACACCGGACTAGCCTCCCCTGTGATTGTTCTCTCAATAGCTAGATCCCTAATGGATGTGTGTCCCCGTCTTCAATTGTGCCACTGCTGATAAAGTCCTAGGAACAGACTAGAAAGCAAAATGGAAGCCTCATCTCTGAGTAACTATACTAAGCAGAGTTATTTTGTAAATCTGTACTGCTCATGTTTGGGCTGTTATATGAGAGGAAAAGTAAACATTTATATTTTTAAATGCACTATACTCTAAAATTTTGTTTCATGAGCTTGCCCTTACCCTAACAAATTTAATAGCTTTAGGAGTCGTTATTAAAAGCCAACCCCTGGGCCATAATTCCAGAGATTTGTGTTCCAGGGATCAGAGGCAGGACTATAGTATGTAGTTCCCTCAAAACGATGTTAGGTTTGCTGATGGGCTACAAACTTTGAACCCCACTGACTAGATGAACTAAAAGCTTTCTTGTCATAACATATTTTGACTTTAGTTCTAAGGAGAGAAAAGAGGTTGCTGCCTAAGTACTCAGAGCCTTTGAGTACAGTACTGAGGCCAAAAAATTCAAATTAAATCAGAGTGTCCACCTCCTACACAACCTCCCCAAATAGCAAGGCATTCTTTTTATCCTGAAAGTCTCCAGCCATACATAAATCTGGAAGACAACAAAAGTGACTCATTTTTCAACCACAGTGGCTGAGAAGCTGGAAGAGATATTACACCCATGAAATGCACCCTTTTTATTCCTCTGACCAAAAAAACTGGTAGGTTTGGAATAAGACAATTTTAAAACCTTAATCCTGCCAGCTGGTGGCTTTTACCTGTAATCCTGGTGACTTGGGTGACAGAGGCATGAGGATCGCAAATTTGAGGTCAGCCTGGGAAATTTAGTGAGAACCTGTCTCAAAATTAAAAAAAAAAAAGAACTGAAGATGTAGCTTAAAGGTAGAGCAGCCCTGGATTCAACCCCAGTACCACCTAAAAAAAAAAAAAAAAAAAAAAATTCCTCAATCCTTCTTATTTGTAAAGTTTGCTGAAGTTTCTCAAAATCTCACACAAAAATTATCATGGGGCTGTACATTAGCAATAACCAAACAATTATTAAACAATAACAAAATTTGAGGTCTTGTGATGTGCTAGGCATGGGCCTAAGATGCACATATTCTTTTTATTCTCAGAACAACCCCCACAAGTAGATACTATTATTATTATTATTCCCATTTTATTGGTGAAGGAATAGGAGTACAGACCTTAGGCAATGTACAAAATCACACATATAATAAGTGGCCCCTTGGGAGCAAACAAAGACAGTCCAATTCCATAGGCCACAGTTTTAGTCACTCATCTTTATTTGATAGAAAAAAAGCAAACTTGCTCAAGCAATACAGAAAGAATTTCGGAATTCTCTGGAACAAATTCTACCTTACTACGATATTTTGAGGGTTAAATGACAGTTGTCATTATTATTTTTATTATGACTAGTCAGGGCACAGAGCTAATAAGTGAAAAATGATTTCTAGTGTATCTGCCTATCAAAGAGTTGATGTCTTTAATTTATAAAGAGGTCTTTCAGTTTAATTAAGAGAAAGATGAACACACCTACAGAAAAAATAAATGAGGGTCGCAAACAGAAAATTAACCAGAGAAGAAATAGTCATTTAACATTTGAAAAATGTTTTTCTTTCTATGTAATATAAGTAAAAACAATGTGCTATCATTTTTGATCCTGCCCAGTCTGCAGGTAAAAAAGGAAATAGCATAGTTCTGGCACAGGTATAGGAAAGGAGACCTTTTCATGCTCTCCTCCTGGTAAAACAAACGGCTTCATTTGCTCTTTCTGTACAGCAACTAGAGCTAAGCAACTGAAGCAAAGACCTCTGCATACCTGGCTGCTCACAGGTTGTTACAGGAACTTCATGTTCTCTGTGAGTGTGGACTGAGCCCTCTGACCTAAAAATGCCCCTTCTGAAGTGCTCCTGGGTACAGGAAGGCTGAGCCTCTTAAGAGAAAGAGTGTGGGGTGGGGGCAAGGCTGGGATGGTCTCTGGAACAAATCACGAACAACATGACCACTCTGCCTTCTTTCCCCTTGTCTCCTTCTCCCCACTCCTCAGCCAACTTCCAGATTCTCTCCGTTTGAAGAGACTGTGCCCTCAATTAATGTCTCCAGTTTGTACACTGCCACGGTGGCCTCTGTATTCTATTTTCCTTTAAGCATTGTACCATTCAACTTTGTGTTGTTTTTTTTTTTCTGTGTGGCTTCCTTTCATGCCTTATTACTGTGCAGCATGATAATGTCTATGAACTTCATTTAATGTGTGTCATATTACATTGATTTAATTTGTACTGTTTGAAAATCTGTTCATACATTTTTTAAAAAAATGTAGGTTTATTCCTCATGTCAGAAAGTCACCTGCCAATAAATTTAAAAAGTTGAAAGGCATACTCAATAGGCCTTGAGTGGTTAATTGAGTCATTAGACCTAGTGGAGAGAAACAAGATTAATGTGAAATGGCCTATTATGAGAGTAGAGTAATAATCAAGTAGTTAACAAACAGAAGATGGTTACAGGCCAGCAAGTGAGAAACTTTCATATATAAGTAATTGTACCAGCCACTGTGAAGATAAGGCACAAATAAGACACATGCCTTCAATGTACCAGGTGTTGGATATAGAACAATCATATCATATCTTAAGAGAGGAATATATCTCTGTGGTTCAAAGAAATCAGTTTAGGCTCCTGTAAAAGAAGAAATAAAATCTTGAACTTTATGGAAGTTCCATTGCAATAACTAAGATTTGAACAAAAAAGAAAAAGATACCGGAAATAAGAAGAAATACATGAGTCAGAGTAGGTGGGAGAGATGGAAGGAATCCTTGAGAACTAGGATAAATAATTTGTGTGTATATATACTTTCCCCTACAGGATTGTGGTAGGTCCTCAAAAATGTTAAGGTCCTAATTCCCAGATATTTTTCTCCACATATACATAGACTGGTGCCTTCACATAAGTGTGTGTATATACATTTTTAAAGCATAAATTAAATCATATTGTACATTTAATTCTGGAACTCATTTTTTTTCTGTAAAAATATGTTCTGGTGCTCTTTTATCTGACTTTTTTAACATTTTATTTTTAAAAAATTATTAAACAATGGGAGTTGTAAAGTTGTACATACTATCCCCCTTTACCCCCCACCCCATTTCCACTTCCCCTATGTTGGGTGCAGAGCAGGCTGAACTATGTTGTCTGCAGGGCAGGCTGAACAAATGTTAGCTGCAGGATGGCCCACGCACTCAAACCCCCCTCTGTCTGGTCCTTTATCACCTGTTTGCGTCAAAGCTGAACATTCAACCCCGACTCAAGGCTGAACACTCAACACCCCCCCCCTCCCCGCCTTGTGCCAACAAGGCAGCTTGCAGACCAGAGGCCCCATTAGATTTGGGCTATAAAAACTCCCTCCTGCTGGGCCCCTCTCTCTCTTGCTCTCTTGCTCTGTCTCTCTCTCTTGCTCTCTCTGTCTCCCTTGCTCGCATGCTCTCTGCTCTCTCTCCTCTCCTCTTCTTTCTCTCTCTCTCTCTCTCTCTCTCTCTCTCTCTCTCTCTCTCTCTCTCTCTTTTCTCCTCTGTTGCACTGCTGCAAAAAGATCTCTTGGTCCCTCCGAGTGTTGTGGTCACTTTCCTTTCACCCTACCCTCCCCCAATGGAAACATCTTATATATCTATATCACAGAATCAAAACAATACAAACTAGACTATGGTGAGTATTCATATTTTATCAGTCTTTTTTAAAAAAATACTTTTTAGTTGTCAATGGACCTTTATTTTTATTTGTTTATATGCGGTGCTAAGAATCAAACCCAGTATCTCACACATGCTAGGCAAGCACTCTACCACTGAGCCCCAGCCCCAGCCCCAAATTTTATCAGTTTTTACATGAGCTTAGTTTGTATGTGGTTTTATCACCACCAACGAACTGTCCTCTTCCTGGAAACTACTAATTTGTTCTCCATCTCTATAATTCTTAAACTTTGAGATAAAAGGAATCATATGGTTTGTAATATTTTTTGTTTTGTTTTTTAATTAAACTTCTAATTTTGGGATTATTGTAAATTATAAAAAATAATCCATAAAAAATAATCCAGAGTAATCCATGTATTACTCCAGTGCTAACATCACACAAAACTATAGTACTTTATCAAAACCCAGCTAGAACATTTCGAATACAGAACATTTCCATAAATTCAAGGAGCTTCATTTGTGGCATTCGTAATTTACTCTCTCACCAACTGTTTTTAACTTCTTGTAACTGCTAAGATATTCTCCTCTCCACTTCTATAATTTTGTCATTTCAATAGTGTTATGTAAATAGAATCATCTAGTATGTAGTTTCTGGGAGTTGATTATTGTTATTCAGTGTAATTCTCTGGACATTCATCCAGGTTGTTGCAAGTGTCAATAATCCATTCCTTCCTACTGCTCAGTAGTTTTCTATGATATGGATGAACCTCTTTGAACTATTCATCCATTGAAGGAAATCTGGGTTGTTGCTAGAGTTCAGCTATTAAAAATGAAGTTGCTATAAATATTCATGTAGAGCTTTTCATGTGAACTTACATTTTATTTCTCTGGAGTAAAGGCTCAGGAGTGTAATTGTTGGGTTATATGGTGGTTTAATGTTCAGTTTTCAGAGAAACTGCTAAACTGTTTTCCATAGTGGCAGTACCGTTTTATATTCCCATCAACAATATGTGAGTGATTTAATTTATCTACATACTTATAAACATTTGGAATTGTCATTGTTTTTAATTTTAACATTATGATAAGTATGTGATGATTCTCTTATTATGGTTTTCATTTGTGTTTCTCTAATGTTGTTGAACATCACTTCATGCCTTTATTTGCCATCTGTGTATCCTCTTCTATGAAATATCTCATGTCTTTTGCCCATTGTCTAATTAAATTATTTGTTTCTTCACTGTTGAATTTTGAGTCTTCCTTATATATCCATATATGAGTTTTTTATTAGATAAATAATTTCCAAATACCTTATCCAAGTCTGTACTGTATCTTCTTTTCCTCATAACAGGCCTTCAGAGACATGAGCTGGTAGGAGAAGCAAAATTACCTCTGGAGGCTGCAAAGGTGAAGTCATTGTCTAAGGATGATGAAGCCCTGGCAGGAGAACACCAGGAATAACAGACAGATCTTGTCAATCTCTGTGGGGCAATCTCCGCGGACACTGTGGACACAATCTCTGCTGAGATGTTGGAAGCTGGGCTCTGCTTTTCCTCCTTACACTCCTCATAATTGGCAGAGAAACATAATCTAGAGTTTATTACATAATTTGTTATTAATAAATACTATCACTAGTAATTCACCTGTTATTTTTCTCAAAAGAATAGAACTCTAAAAACATAAATATTAATTTCAAATTTACCATAAGTGATATATTTGTTGCTCAGTTTAAGTTTTCTTAGATATTCCATAAATGGGATGATGGAACATAACGGATTAAGGTCAAATACTATTGGCTCCCTCAATGTCATAGGCACTAATAGATCCTACACTAGCATAACCTCACGTGGCACCTGTTAAGTGTCATTCCTGATTGCTTTCTTATTTCCTATAAGACCAGCACACCAATCCATGCATTTCTCAGTTTTTGTATCACTGACTATAGATGGTCATTTGAGTGCAACTTTGCCAACACGCTTTTCTACTAAAGCAAAAAGAGAAACCATTTAACTGGGTGCAGTACCTGAGGCAGGAGGATCACAAATTAAAGGCAATTTTTAGCAACTTAGCCTTTGTCTCAAATTAAAAATAAAATGGGCTTGTCACAACCCATGTGATATTTACTATTTCCCCCAACCAGGGTGATGAGTCATATTAGAAATATTAAAGATATGATAAATTTAAGAAATTAAAACTAAACACAAAAATAAGTGAAACAGCGGGATCCTATGGGAACCAGCTCTGATGGTGACTGAATCTAACAAACAACAAGAGCCTGTGGTTTATTTTTATAGATAGGAACATCAAAGAGTTTCAGTGTTATAGGCTTCTTGAGAAAAACAGAATGAAGATGGCAAAAACAACTTGTTTGGCATTTAGCAGTTTACTCCCACCTCCACCTCCTGGCTGCTGTGATTTGAAATCAAGGCTTTTTGAATTAGTGAGTTCCATGACAAACACAGAATTTCCCCTCCTCAACAGGAACCAACTTACAAATAGTGTTCCTGAGGCACCCTCACACTGAGGGGTTCCCAAGGAGCAGCGTTTCACTGTCCAGGATTTCACATAGTTCAAAGCAATGATTTATCAACTGCCCAAGACAAGGGCTGAGGATGTAGCTCAGTAGTACAGCGCTCGTCTAGAATGCATGAAACCCTGGGTTCTATCATTAGTACTTCAGAGAGAGGTGCCATTTAGCTCCCTAGACTTGTAGAGAATATTTAGACAAAAATACTTCAGATTAATGCTTAAGTAAAAAATTTAAAATAAAAGAAAAAGAACTTGGATGATCTTCAGCCAAGATGGAGTGATATGCTTTATCTTCCCACCTGAAACAATTTTTTTAAAAAAATTAACAAAATGCTTGAAAATTATTTTCAAGACCCTGAACATAACACAACAAAGTACAATGGCTAGAGTCTCCCACCCGAACTCCATCTCCCACCACAGCCACCACAGCCAGAACTGAAAGCTTGGGACTTACTGGGTTAAATGGATCTTATTTGCACTGGTAAACTACCAAAGTAGAAGGAGCTGAATTCATCCCATTCCCAGGCTTGTAACATGGGCCTTGGAAAACCTGATGAGAACATCATTACTTTCAATAATTATTGCTTACTTTCTTTGTGATAATTATTGCTATATAGTTAGGATTACATTCAATAATTTATGTGAAAATAAAATGAAAAAAGTCTTAGTAGCTTAAGAGAGATTGAAGTTCTTCTTTCTCAAGTAAAAGAAACTTGGAGTTAAAGCTCTCTAGGACTGGCATGAAGGGTCCGTGTTTTCACTCAAATGTAAGTTCTTGTGGCTTCACTCTGCCAACCTCATAGTGTAGTTTCTATTCTCAGGAAAATTCTCAGTCCAAGATGCAGCCGAAATTTCAGTCAATACATGCATGTTCAAGGTCAGCATGAGAAAGCTTGGTAGGACCAAAGAGATCTCCCCCTCTTTTAAAAAACCATCCTGGGAGTCCTGCAAAAGAGCACTTCTACTTATATGTCATTGGCCAGCATTTGGTCATGTAAAAACCTTCATTGAGATTGAGACAGGGAAACTCAATCTATATAAGCTGAGTTTTGTTCCAAAGGGCAAGGGAAACATAAATGTTGAGGTTGGTAACTGGTGGTAGGAAAAAAAATAAAAGTCCTATTTTAAATAATAACTTCCATAAAGCCCATGTTTCAAGAAGCTTTTATGTAGAGGACATTTATCTTTTGTGCATTATTGAGATTTTTCAAGGAGCCATTTTGGTATTTTATTAGGATATAAAATGGCATTTCATTTTTATTGCAGTAGAAGCCTAGAAAAGAAAGGGAGAACTTCTTTATTTCTATAGCAGAAAGAAGTTGTCATACCTTGAAAGAAATTGTCTTGATGGTTCAAGTGGAACCAAAAGTTAATGGCATTTGTGTTAAATTTTTAAATTTTCAGGTGTCTGAAAAGCAGGGGAAACAATATTATACTCAATATTAAGATCACTTATAACAAGAGAAGCTGTGATAATGGCTATTGAATACCCACATAAAAGCAACTGAACTTTCCATTTTATTAGGTCAACCCCAGGTCCCTGGATTCTTTTAGTTTGGTAAGAAAGGTGGAAGACATCTAAAATAATAATTGAGATAAATTGTGCTATTACCCTTGACAGTTGGTGTTTGGGATATGTTGGCTTTAGAAAAGAAATTGGACATTTTTTTTCACACCTGTGTAAAAAAATTAATTCACACTGCAGAGATTTAGAAAATATTTTTCCCAAGTTGTTATTGGTCTTTCAAATTTATATTTGGTGGCTTTGACATTAGTGGTAATTATTTTGTTATAGGTTTTTGATGAAACTTTTTGTGTATTCATGTACATGAGTATGTGATTCAGTCAATGTGTGTGTAATCAAGTCTTTTAATAATTTACTTTGTGCCTATGCGCTCATCTTATTTAGAAGCATGTCTCTTAATGACTTTAAAACTATGAAAATATTCTGGTTTTAGTTAATATCCATAATTAAGAATTATTTTTATTTTTAATTCATCATCAATTGGGTAGAATGTGTGTCTGAGTTTATGTGAAGCTGGGGTATGAATACAGATATCTATGAAGTTTTTCCATAATATTGAGTCCAACATCTCACCAGGTATTTCCCTTTTCAGAGGCAAATTCAATATGATATTTTATCCTAATATATTTTATACTTCTGTTTTCAGGTTACTACCGATTTCTGAGAAAGACCAAAATATAAAATCAATCAAAACCAGTGGTCTAACCTTCAAATATTAATAATATATGTAATAATTATTTTGTTATTAGTTTTTAACATTATAGAAAAATAGCAAACATCTATCTAACATAATTTTAATTTTTTTTCTGGAATTGTGAAATAAAAA
The DNA here is from genome assembly GCF_047511675.1 of Marmota flaviventris. NCBI lineage: Eukaryota > Metazoa > Chordata > Mammalia > Rodentia > Sciuridae > Marmota > Marmota flaviventris. The sequence continues at coordinate 80,808,432 of NC_092499.1, read as the reverse complement.
AGCAAAACAAGATTGGGCTGGAGATGTAATACAGTGGGAAAGTGCTTGATTAGCATGTGTAAGGTCCTGGGTTTGCTCCCAGAATCACAAGAAAAAAAAAAAAAAAAGAAGCAAAAGAAGATGTCAAAGTTACTCCTGAGCTCCTCAGCTGTGCTCTTTTTATTTTTAAAATATTTTTTAAATATTTTTAGTTGTAACTAGATCTTTTATTTTATTTTATTTTATTTATTTATTTGCGGTGCTGAGGATCAAACCCAGGGCCTCACACATGCCAGGCAAGTGCTCTACCAGTGAGCCATAATCCCAGCCCCATCAGCTATGCTCTTAAGGTTGATTTTTGTTTTAGTTTAAAAATATTTTATTTACCAAATATCCTTCATATACAAATGTAATTATTGAGTATAATTTTGACTTCTGTTGCTATATCATTCGTACTTGTCAGATCACCATTATACAAAATTTATTACTTAGTGTCACATAGTTTCCTTAATGAATAAAAACAATCATATTATGTTTGCTCAAATATACACTTCATAAAAAGATTACTCATCATTTTTATGCTCTAAGTTACACCTAAGTAACCAGTTGGTAAGTACTTGCTTCTTTCATTTTACTCAGAGCTTGTTGTTTCTATGAATAGTGAAATTTTATGTCTGTTTTCAACCAGAGTTTTATTAGTTGTTGAATCTAAATTTTTTTGAAAGTTCTCGAAACACTGGCCAGAGCAATTAGACAGACGAAAGAAATTAAAGGCATCAAAATAGGAAAAGAAGAACTTAAATTATCACTATTTGCAGATGACATGATTCTATACCTAGCAGACCCAAAAGGGTCTACAAAGAAACTATTAGAGCTAATAAATGAATTCAGCAAAGTGGCAGGATATAAAATCAACACGCATAAATCAAAGGCATTCCTGTATATCAGTGACAAATCCTCTGAAATGGAAATGAGGACAACCACTCCATTCACAATATCTTCAAAAAAAATAAAATACTTGGGAATCAACCTAACAAAAGAGGTGAAAGACTTATACAATGAAAACTACAGAACCCTAAAGAGAGAAATAGAAGAAGATCTTAGAAGATGGAAAAATATACCCTGTTCATGGATAGGCAGAACTAACATCATCAAAATGGCGATATTACCAAAAGTTCTCTATAGGTTTAATGCAATGCCAATCAAAATCCCAACGGCATTTCTTGTAGAAATAGAGAAAGCAATCATGAAATTCATATGGAAAAATAAAAGACCCAGAATAGCAAAAACAATGCTAAGCAGGAAGTGTGAATCAGGCGGTATAGCGATACCAGACTTCAAACTATATTACAGAGCAATAGTAACAAAAACAGCATGGTACTGGTACCAAAACAGGCGGGTGGACCAATGGTACAGAATAGAGGACACAGAAACCAATCCACAAAACTACAACTATCTTATATTTGATAAAGGGTCTAAAAGCATGCAATGGAGGAAGGATAGCATCTTCAACAAATGGTGCTGGGAAAACTGGAAATCCATATGCAACAAAATGAATCTGAATCCCTTTCTCTCGCCATGCACAAAAGTTAATTCAAAATGGATCAAGGAGCTTGATATCAAATCAGAGACACGCCGTCTGATAGAAGAAAAAGTTGGCTACGATCTACATACTGTGGGGTCGGGCTCCAAATTCCTCAATAGGACACCCATAGCACAAAAGTTAATAACTAGAATCAACAAATGGGACTTACTCAAACTAAAAAGTTTTTTCTCAGCAAAAGATACAATAAGAGAGGTAAATAGAGAGCCTACATCCTGGGAACAAATCTTTACTCCTCACACTTCAGATAGAGCCCTAATATCCAGAGTATACAAAGAACTCAAAAAATTAGACAATAAGAGAACAAACAACCCAATCAACAAATGGGCCAAGGACCTGAACAGACACTTCTCAGAGGAGGACATACAATCAATCAACAAGTACATGAAAAAATGCTCACCATCTCTAGCAGTCAGAGAAATGCAAATCAAAACCACCCTAAGATACCATCTCACTCCAGTTAGATTGGCAGCCATTATGAAGTCAAACAACAACAAGTGCTGGCGAGGATGTGGGGAAAAGGGTACACTTGTACATTGCTGGTGGGACTGCAAATTGGTGCAGCCAATTTGGAAAGCAGTATGGAGATTTCTTGGAAAGCTGGGAATGGAGCCACCATTTGACCCAGCTATTCCCCTTCTCGGTCTATTCCCTAAAGACCTAAATAGAGCATGCTACAGGGACACTGCTACATCGATGTTCATAGCAGCACAATTCACAATAGCTAGACTGTGGAACCAACCTAGATGCCCTTCAATGGATGAATGGATAAAAAAAATGTGGCATTTATACACAATGGAGTATTACTCTGCATTAAAAAATGACAAAATCATAGAATTTACAGGGAAATGGATGGCATTAGAGCAGATTATGCTAAGTGAAGCTAGCCAATCCCTAAAAAACAAATGCCAAATGTCTTCTTTGATATAAGGAGAGTAACTAAGAACAGAGTAGGGTCGAAGAGCATGAGAAGAAGATTAACATTAAACAGGGATGAGAGGTGGGAGGGAAAGGGAGAGAGAAGGGAAATTGCATGGAAATGGAAGGAGACCCTCAGAGTTATACAAAAGTACATACAAGAGGAAGTGAGGGGAAGGGGAAAAATAATACAAGGGGGACAAACGAATGTCAGTAGAGGGGGCAGAGAGAGAAGAGGGGAGGGGAGGGGAGGGGAGGGGGGATAGTAGAGGATAGGAAAGGCAGCAGAATACAACAGACACTAGTATGGCAATATGTAAATCAATGGATGTGTAACTGATGTGATTCTGCAATCTGTATATGGGGTAAAAATGGGAGCTCATAACCCACTTGAATCAAATTGTGAAATATGATATATCAAGTACTATGTAATGTTTTGAGCAGCCAACAATAAAAAATTAAAAAAAAAAAAAAAAGAATGCAAAGAATTGGGCTGGGATGTAGCTCAGTGGCAAAGTGTCTCCCTTGCATTGGCAAAGCCCTGGGTTCAACCCTCAATTCAGAAAAAGACAAAAAAAAAAAAAAGAATGCAAAGAATGATGTGTAAGATTGCACAAACCCCCAATTAAAAAAAAAAAAAATAAGAATGCAAAGAATGATGTGTAAGATTGCACAAAAATTCAAACATTTGGTTCTTTTCCAACCCAGGAAGAGCTCATTTTTTCTGTAAACAGATCACAATAGGACACATGGAAAAAATGATATATAGTTTAGTGCCAAAGAGAGAAAAAGGCTAAACAAATCACTATGATTTAATATATGAAAATTGGACAGTATTTTACATAACCTTTATTAATAAAATATGAAAAACTTTTGCAATACATTATACAAATAAATGAACACTAGAGTATATATTGAAAAACAAATAATCCATCCTGAGTCTGTTAATCTGGCAGTCAAGACACTGAGTAATAAAGAAATACTTTTAAAAAAAAAATTTTTAGTTGTAGATGAATACAATACCTTTATTTTGTTTATTTAGTTTCACTAAGTGCTGCGAATCAAATCCAGGGCCTCACATTCGGTAGGCATGTACTCTACCACTGAACTACAACCCTAGCCCCAAATGAAGAAATTCTTAAAGAAGTAAAAGTTTTTTAAGTGCTAGTGAAACAGTGATCCCTTCATCTTCTGATTGTAGCCCTCATTGCTCTGAGGCTTATTTTTTTTAAAGAACATTTTTTTCCTCTCTTCTGTCTTCTCCCCCCTCCCTAACAAGATTAGGAAGACAGTGTTATCTTTTCTTCCCCTAGTTAACTGCCCTTGAACACTCTCTACAGGAAGGAGATACCTGCTGAGGACCTGGGAAGTGAATATCTCCCAAATTAACAAGTGAATCCTAACCCACCATCAGGGTGCCCTGGGACCCCCCCTACCAGACAGAGCACACCTGGAATGTAACCCTTAAAAACACCCCTATCCCTTCTTTTGGGGAGAATCACAGCCTTTGGGACAGGAGTGTGTTTTCTCCTTTGCTAGCCAAGCAATAAATCTTCTTTTTCCTTTTTCTTACTGGATTACTTTTTCTTATTGGATTGGCATGGGGACAAGGACCCAGCTTTTGGTTACACTAGAAATAGGAAGGCAGTTTCTTGATAGTTGATTTCAGTGTTGAAAACTAGCCTTCTGGTTGCTATAAATGTGTTCATCAGCCATACAGTTGGATAACAGCCCTGTTGTTCATTAATGAAAGCAGTGTCTTCAGTCAAATCCAATGGTGTCCAGCAAGTCGGGTCACTTGAACTGCATCCTTCCTTGATGAGTTTCAGATGGTTAACCATTTGTGCTCTTACAGTGTATTCAGACTGAACATCTTTTCTGAGAATATGGCCGTAAGCAGAAAAATTTCCTCTTGTAGTAGGTATTCCAAATTTTTAATGCCTTCTGATGCTAAAATATTCCCCATGTCTACTAAGCTTTCCTACATTACAACTTGTGCCTGAAAATGCTCTCTTCAACATCTTTGTTCCTCACTCCTGGATACTCTGTTTATCTTTCTCTTAGAGATCAGTGCCCAGAACAGAACATAATGTCCAAATGTGTTCTGAAGGTTTGAGAATGTGGAAGACCACAGGTAAGAGGCAAATTTCTATGTCTTGTTTACAGGCATGCTAACCTAGATTCCGGAGTACCCAGAACGTGGTTGGAGTCCTCAGTTTTTTTCATTCCAGGAGAAAATGTATTCTCAAGTAGAGAGCTGAGAAACTTGCCTTTAGAGAGAAAAGTTGGATGATGTTAGAAAGCTCTACTGCATGAGCTGGAGCTAACAGTCTCCCTATTCCTCCTTCCCAGGGCAGGCTCCATAGCTGAGAGCTGTTGAGGTAAACTCCCAGGTTCAGGGAGGCCCTGCTCTGGGCACTGTTTGCAGAAAACAGCTGGCTGCTTGGAGCAGGACTTGAAGTAGCAGGATATGGGCAGCTGCCCCAGTCCAGAGCACAGTTCCAAAGCAAAGTTCAAATTTTTTTTTTTAATTATTGAACAATTTTTGTTTTATATGTGTCTATTCTGTGTACATCCTTCAGCTCTGACATTCAGCTATAGTGGCCATATGTGAGGAAATGTCTCACAATGAGCAAAAGGCACAATACATCAAAGAAACTGTTTATACTTAATTCCCTTATAAATGTAATTTTTTTCTTCAGATTTTCAAACCTGATACTATTATTCATTCATATGGTCATGGTTGTGAAGGTATGGAACATAAATATTGTCTCAAAATATTTGTGATAATATAAGTTTGAAACTGGTGAATGCCTAGATTTTTCTTACTAAATTTAATATTTAACAAGAGGTATCCTAGGATTTATCCACAATTATTCTAATTCTACAGATGGAAGTTTATACTCACTTTGTGCAACTCCACGAACTAAAGAATTGGCTATTCCTGATGCTGATGAAAAGTGGGAATTCCAGGATATCAGATTGTGAGTTTTGGGGAAATTGGTGCTTCACATTTGAGATCAAGCCCAATTGAGATCTTAAAAATTCATATCTTCAATAATGCTTTCTTTTTTGTATTTGAAAAATTGACAGTTTTACAGATAAGAATAAGAAATGAGCCAGAAGTGTATCATTCAGAAATAACACTTCATTAAGATTTTATTTTTTCTTTTCTCTCCTATGTAGTCTACATTTTTAATAACTTGGATCCTCTGTTAGATAGTTCAGTATTTTTATCTCTCCTCCCCGCTGCCCTAATTATTCACAATGTGCTTTTCCATTTGGTCTCTCTTTTTTCTTTCTTTCTTTTTTTTTTTTTTTTTTTTTTTTTTTTTGAGAGCAGCAGGGAACAGCCATGTTTTGAGCAGTTGAAATTCTGCTGGGGTTTTAATCCTGTGGTTCTGGCTTTACTTCTCCAAGAAGAGTATTTGTTTCAGGTTAAACAGTCAGAGGTCCCCAGATCTCTGGGTTCCTTCACGTGACAGAAACAAGGCCAATCAGAAGAGCTGTTTTCATGCTGGATGAAGATAGGACAGGATGGCATTTCCTACTCTTGCCCTAAATAAAAGGCCACAAAGGTGACAATAATTGACTCTGCCATTACATGGAGACACTTACACGGGAACAGATTTTATGTACAAAGAGTGGAGTGGGAGACAGTAAAAACAAGAGTCTAGTGAAGAATTTGATTTCTTCTTGCTGGTGTACCTCTTGGACTTCCATCTTCTGTGAGTCAATATAGTTCCCTTGAGTTTAAGGTATTTCATTTGGGATTTCTCTCACTATCAACAAGACACTGCTAGTACTGTGATATTGTGCTACCAAATACTTTATGTCTCTAAAATTTCATTCACAAATGTGTTTTTAGATATCTGAAGACATTTCTTTTTAAACTCTATTGGGCTAAGAATCATTTTATGCATTGGCCTAAAAATGCCAATTTCTGGACCCCACCACAAAGACTTTGGTTAGTGATGCACTAAGATGAGCCAAGAAGTCTACTGAATGTACTCTGTACTCTTTCCCCTCTTGTTTGTAGTTAATCCCCATTCCCTCTCCTTCCCCAAGTGCCTACACATCTATTTTTATGTATCTCTGTAGTTCACATTTCAATAAGAAGAGGAGTGAAGATTGCTTTAGTCTCTAAAGTAAAATGTCTTATAAACTGATAATAAGTAAAATAGCATATTACTGGCATAACAAAACACAATACAGTGCTCAGAAACAGAATTCCTTAATATATAAGGAAGCTTTTAAAATTCAGGGTGAACGAATGAATCCCCCTGCACCCCAGTATATATACTGGAATTATATATAAAGCATGTGGACAGAAAAAAAAAAGCCCCAACATCTTATCATACCTGATAATAAATTCCAGTTGAATAAAATGTTTTCTAGAAATCTGTAGAAAGAATCTAATAGGGTATTAATGTAAATACATATACTTTGAGATGAGAAAAATTTTGAAAAGCATGAAACCAAAGGTGGAATTCATAAATAATGGAGTAAGAAGCTTGGAGAAATAGAAAACAGAGAGTTTTCCTGGACAGGGCTGAATGTGTCCTCAGTAGGTCTAACAGGATCACTCTGCTGAGGAAACTCCCTGGGGTCCCCTGAGGAGGGTGTGAAAGCAGGGGTAGAGGAATGGGTTGTGAACATGGCCACACCAAGACTGCCCACGCTATATCACCACTGTGGATGAGTTCTTATTTTCTGTCCTATACTCTATGCTCCTGGGCTCCACTGTCCTATTCTCTCCAACTTCCAACATGTGTCCCCAGCATCACCCTTGCTTTATCCCCCTCATTCTGCAGACTTCTGTATGCACCTACACACAACCTACCCAACCTTGAGTCAGGGGCTCTCCCCCTCCAGCTTCAGCACATGTGGGCCAGGATCTCTGGATTGTCACTGTTACAGAATCACTCATGTTGCCCCAAGGGAGAACTTGTATTACACAAGAGCACAGTAGTTAAGAAAACCCAGGAATCTGCTTCTGCAATAGAACAGCTGGGCTTCCCTGAATGTGGGCAGATTCGTCACAGTACTCTAATGGCCCAAATATAGTCCTAGTGTGGACTGTTTTGGTGATCGCTGTGTTTCTCTTAGTCTATTCTCATTTAGTTAAAAAGTCAGCCTGGAGAGAGTGGTGGGGTGGGAATACAGTCTAGACTTTAGAGGGGAAAGTAGACAGATAGATAGCATAGAAAAGCAGCTGAAAACAGAGATGTGGAAATTATGAAGAACTGGACTTGAATCAGAATTCTGACTAAATATAATGCCAAGAATTTTTAAGCAATCTCTGTTCACGAAGAGATGCTAATTATAACAACAATAATAATACTAAGAGGCTTTTATCCTAAGGTTGTTTGAATGACAGTGATATGTGTATAAATAACTTAGCCTAGTGACTGAAACATAATTGCTCATTTTGCTATTATTGTTTATCATTGTTTTTACTTTGGGGTGACTCCAAGAATGTATTTATCTAAGCTGCTCAAACTTGGTGCTTGCTTCACTTCTTCCCCAAGGACAACTATGGCCAGATATGAGCCAAAACAGAATAAAAGGCCTAGTCAGGGAGTTTTTCTTCTCAAAGCGGGATGTTAAATGGGGGAGGCTCATTTCAGAGCAAATTCTCCACTCTTAGGAAGGACAAGATGCTTGTGTTCCACATGGAGAGAACATGTGAGCCTCTTCTCCACCTGGGTCCCACTCTCCCTCTGCAGTCTACATTGCCTGTTCCTCTCCACTCACCTCCATTTCTTCCTTGCTCCATCCCTCAATCTTTCCTTGTTTCCTTTTCTTCCTCTTTACTTTTCTGTGTTTTCTATTCTCCTTTCAAATTCTCCCTCCTTTTCATGTTCCTTTCTCACAATCCCTAGATGGGCTATTGACCTTATATGGTAATTTTTGTTCCTAATCCAGAGGAATTGAAATAGAGTCTGTGTTAGAATCTATTTAAATTCTTTAATTTGATTACATTTAAATTGATTCCAAGACAATTTTAAAATGGTGCAGAATTGTAGAGCTTAGAACAGTAATAGATGGTAGGAAATTCCCCTGCACAGGAAGTAGAAGCACATACATTATCATAATAGATCATATCTCTTTATCTCTTTTAGTCTCTACAGAAAAAATGATAAGGACCCTGGTGACCAAGCATCCACTGCTTCTGTTGCTATTGGTGCAGCTACTACAGCCACTAATACCTGACCGAGAATATTTGCGTGTATCAAGAGAAAACAGAGATGAATATGATGAAATTTTGGCGGAATTTTATGGTAAAGGGCCTATGAGATCTTACACCAAAGAAAAATTCGAAAAGTTTAGCATTATTGCACCTGGAAGACCACTGTCTGATTCCAGCTATTGTGATGACATAATCAAGGAAAGAAATGTTCAACACAGGAGAAACTGTATGACGGAACATTATTTTGTTATTATGGAATACAGTGAAATGCAAACTCTTTGTTACTCGCAGTATGCACCGTGTAAGAATGGAGTTAAGAAATGTAACAGGAGCAGGCGTCTAGTAAATGGACTATATTGTAAACTCACAGGAGAAGCTAAACTGCCAGATTGTAAGTATGAATCAGTTGAGAGGCGAGGATATGTCCTTTTCACTTGTCGATGGCAAGATGATATTAAAAAACTTGTTCCTAAGAAGATAAATGATATTATGGTGCCATCCCGACAGTAAACCTCCTTAGACAAAGAAGATTATTTTGTCAAAAGTGAGGGTGAAAACATCTACTCTAAGAAAGGAAAAGATAACTTTCACAATGAGGAAGAGTATTCTCTAAAAAAACAAACAGTGGCACACCCCTTAATCCCAGGGACTCAGGAGCCTGAGGCATAAGCCTCAGATGTTCAAGTTCAGAGCCAAGCCAGTTGGAGCAACTTAGCTAGCACCTGTCTCAAAACAAGAAGAGCTGGGGATGTAGCTCAGTGGTAGAGTACCCCTGGGTTCCATCCCCAGTAATAAAAAAAAAAAGTGTGAAGACATCACCCTGTTCATGTTGATCCATACCAATCAAACCTAAGAACAGTATCTTTGATTCCATTCATAGTCATCTTCTCATCCACCTCGTTCCCTGCCCCAATAGCACTCAGAGGAAACACAGGCCAGGTTCACAGACAGGTGGCTCTACACAGGTCACAAAGTTCAGAACGTTTGAATAAGCCATGACCCAGGAAGCCTGCAGTGAGAGGATGGCCAGCTGTAAGAGGACAGGGAATGATTGCCTAGTGTGCTGCTAGTGGCTTCGTCATGGGATTCACCAGTTTAGCAGCAAAAATATAAGTGCTTCAATCTAGAGCTGTGGCTCACCTTTGCTTATGTGGGGTTTCTAGTTTTGCAACTTGCTTCCTGTGTCATGTGCATTGCATCCAGTGCAGATATTTCAGTTGTCTTGTTCCTTCCACACAAGAAGAAAAGCTTTTATATGTTTAGGAAAGCAAACTCCCCAGTGTGCTATTCAATTGCCTGATGCTGCTTGTGTGAATTCCCACAGCTTTGCTTCAGCTGGGACAGCTGTGTCCACAGAACTACAAGCATTCCCTCACTCTCTGGCACAGTCACAATTACCACAATTCCTTTTCTCACTTTCCCACAGATGTGGCTACATCTGAGCACACGTTGCCTCAGGAAGAAGCTGGACAATCAGGATGATAGGAGAAGTCTCTCTGTCCAGTTTAAGAAAAAAAGCCTTCTCTTTCCTTCAGACTTCTTAGCATCTCTTCACTATTATTATTCCCTAAAATGTCCTGAGAATGGGGTAAGAGGTAGTGATGGTGGATGGCAGGAGCACATCTGTTATCCTTGGACATTTTATCCCAGTGCAATCTGTGTCTCCCCTGTTCCTTATCACTGTGTTTAGATTCAACATTAAACTCCTCATTTATCAATCCCTTAATATAAATAAGAGCCCACCAACCATGACTGCTAGATCCTATTTCAGTGACTAACAGAGGAAATCAATCCTCAAGATTCTGGGATGGTAAATTTATGTGTCAGTTTCACCAAGCTAAGGATTTCCAGATCGGTGGTAAAAAGCTATTTCTGGATGTGTCTATGAAAGTATTTCTGGGAGAGATTATCACTGAATCCAAAGACTGAGAAAGATCACTGTCACCCATGTAGGTGGGTGTCATCCAACCTGTTGATAGAACAAAAGGATGAGGAACCTGAATTAACTCTGTGTTTGACTTAGTGCATCTATCTTCTTCTGCCCTTAGACCTTGGCACTCCTGCTTCTTGGGTTTGGGATTTAGATTGGGACATATAGCATTGACTCCCCTAATTCTCAGACCTTTGGGTTTGGACTGAAACTACGTCGTCATCTTTTCTGGGTCTCCATCTTACAGACAGCAGATGGTAAAACTTTTCAGCCTAAGTGACAGTATAGGCTGATTCCTCATAATGAATCTTTCTATATCTTTAGATGAATAGATAAATAACTGATAAATTCTGTTTCTCTAAAGAACTCAGAATAATACACCACTCTCCATTTTGAGACACATGGCTTTTAGTTATCATGTCAATTTAATTGTCATGTCACTTGCCATCAACTTTTGGAAAAAGACCCCCTTTAAAACCCAGCTGAAGAAATTCTACATACAGGCTAGTGTGGATATGTTCCACAGTCCATCTCTCTGGGTCATGCTCACATTATTGATCATGGTGGTTATACAACATAGAATATATTTATAAGAATATGGGAGATACTTTAATTGAGGCATAAAACAATCCTAGTTATATCTCCCTCTTTCCAGAATAGGCGATATGATTCAAAGAACTTTTAGTATTAGAATTATAAAAACAGAACAATAATCACAAAAATTACTTCTCTTGTTTAATATTACACATGTAATCTGAAATCTGGCCCTACCCTGTGGATTGCCAAGATAGGTTCAAACTATAATTTTCAGTGTCACTCACTGCAGAATTTCAGATTGCTATTATCCAACCTACATTAGCATTTCCTCTTAATACCTAACTTCACCATTAAAATGAACATTGACTCAAATTGCAATTTATTCTTTGTGCAAGTCCCTCAAAGAATGCATTATTAATTGTATCAATTGTGGTAAAGTATGCATAACATGAACTGATTATTTTAATCATTTTAATTCTACAGTTCAACAGCAATAAACATACTCACAATGTTGTATAAGCATTAAGACCATCTATTTCCAAAACATTTTTCATCTCAAGAAACTAACTATCCATTAAATGATTGACTCCCCATTCATCCTTCCTACCAGCCTCTGGCAATCATGATTCTTCTTTATGTCTCCATGAGACTGACTGCTCTACATATCTTACATAAATGGAATAATAGAAATCTGTTTATAATATAATATAGTAACTGGTCTATTTCACTTAGCATAATGTCTTCAAGTTTTATCCATGCTGTAACATGTGTTTCAATTTCCTTTCATGTTAAGACTGACCAAGATTTCATTGTATGTACATAATATATTTGTTTTATATATTCACCCACTGAAGGACACTGAGATGTTTCCACCATTTGGCAATTCTCAATAATGATGCCATGAACATGGGTGTGCATATATCTCTTTAAGTCCTCATTTCAAATTTTGTGTATATAACTAAAAGTGGAATATTTGGATGATGATGATTTATATATAAATACAAATATTTATATATAAATACATATATATGAAAATGCATATATTTTTTAAAGGAGTCACTATACTTTTTTTCATACTGGCTACACCATTTTTCATTTCTATCACCAGTGCACTAGTATTCCAGTTTGTCAAAATACCAACACTTTTAATTTTATAGGCTTAAATTTTTTAATTGTCACATGACAATTTTACATAGCTTGTGGGTATAGTGTGATACTTTGATATGTGTATACAATGTGGAATGATAAAATAAAGGTAATGACCATTTCTTTGTGTTATTAAAAGTACCTTAATGGAATATTAATTTTAAATTATATTTATTCAGTGAAAGAATGTAGCAGAAGCATTTCCAAGAGTAAGAAAAATTTTCAAGATCCTTCATTTCAAGTTACTTACTCATTATAAAACAGGTATAGTGTGTTATCTGTAATTAGCAGGCATGGTTCTAGGCACTGAGGCTAGAAAAGGGAATGAGATAAAACCTAAAATAATATGCATTTTAATATGGAAAAGCTCAGGTAGTACTAGGGTGTATAATGAAGTGGCAAATTCCTAACAAAAATAGGCACAATTAGTTTTCTCTGAAAATCCCTAATGTGTATGCTCTTATCCAATAATTAAGGAGGAGCAAAGTCTAGTTCAATACGTAGGGAGCAGGATTGCACATATTCTCTCTAATCTAGCACAGTATTCCCAAATGCAAATGAACTGAAGCTACTAACTGTCCCTGTGTTGCTCCTTGTTAAAGAAACTGATCATGACAGATTATCCCTATTCATATTTTTGGTGCAAAGTTGAATTAAGAATTTTTATTCTAATATTGTTATATATATATATATATATATATATATATATATATATATATATATATATATATATCAGTCAAAATACCCTACACTATCTTTTTCTCTATAGTACAAATTGCTCTAAGAGTTGTCATATTCTCTTTACTGTGGTCACCGTAACTCTTGGCTTTAAAGTGGGTCATATTCTCTGTGTATTGTTTGCCCATCACTTTTTCTGGTCTCACAGCAAGTAAAGATCAACAATAAAATTGCATGTTCTGTGAACAACTTCCTTTTCTTCCTTCCCTCAAGTGGATTTCTTCCCATGACTCTGGCATGAGATCATGAATGATCATATTTGTAGAAACACATAAAAGAAGTGGCTTGTCCCTTACTCATCACATTTGGTGCAGTCACCTTATCCTTGACCTGGAATTGCACTGACTCTGAGAACAAAGATTTCACCCATTTTCATGGTTGAAAGATGATAAGAATTAGTATACAATATCCAATTCTTCTTAAAAGATCAAAGGAAATGTCTCCAGTCACTTTGAGCCTCTGGAGAGGGCCTCTGTGTCAAAATGAAGGGTTAATTAGGCCCTAACCAAAACAGTTTGAACTCAGGGCCATCATTTCCATAAGACTGAATTCTGAGATTATTTCATCTTCTAACTACTAGATTATGAACTTCAAATGAACAAGAACATTCACAGTAAAAGTCTTTCTCCAAATGTACTTTCATTCTGATCCCTTATTTTGAACTACCAAATATTTGGCATAAATTTAAGTGTCAGAGATTGTCTTCCTTCCCTTATCAAAATATGTTCATTATGTAGGTGTTAGCAATTTACCACTTCATTATATACCCTAGTACTGCCTGAGCTTTTACGTATTAAAATGCATATTATTTTAGGTTGTATTTCATTCCCTTTTCTATCCTCAGTGCCTAGAACCATGCCTGCCAATTACAATTACAATTCTATCTGTTTTAGAATGAGTAAGTAACTTGAAATGAGGGATCTTAAAGAATATGAACACTTTAATAATTTTTAAAATTTTGCCCATTTCCCAGGATCAACATTGTTCATTGTCAAGTTGAGAGAGAGACAAAGGGAAGATCAGTGTCTTTGGAGGTTTTCACATAGCAAAACCCATTATCAATATTCATCAAGGAATCTGTGCAGAAAATATCAAAATAGAGGAAGCACTTCTAAAGAGTGATGGTCATTGAGAATGTAAAGGAAAGAACTCCAAAGTGAAAACAAAAGTAAGAGAAAGTGGGATCTCCCTCCACTGCAGTATGGGACAAAAGATGAAAGCAAGGACTAAAAATGAAAAGCTTCTGAGGACTCATTTATGGCAGGAACAACAACTAGGTCAATAAAGGGAAACATTAAGGGGCATTGTTAGCAAGGAGAACTAATGCAGTCCAGTACCTGTCCCCTGATGCTTTCTGTACCTTTATGTACTAAGGATGTGGAGGTCCCAAGCATATCTCTGGGAGCACAGAGGGAGAAAGGCTTAGGCCTGTTCAAAGGCATGTGTGTCCTCTTGCTGATCTTTGGTAGAGACTTGAAGACTCAAAAAATGGGAATAGTTTCCATACTCTATTCCACCCTAGGATATTGGGTTGTATTTTGAAACAAATGGATATTGGAAGTCTATTAGCAACTCATTTGTTGAAATTAGGACCCCAGCATTTAGGAAAAGGTTATAGGGAAAAAATTCAACAAGTGAAGAACTGAAACTGCTGGCCCTGTAGACTTTTGTAATAATTTATATGCAGACACATCTGACACAACAATGATGCCCACATATAGCAACTGAAACAGAAAGAAGTTTATTTCTCCCTTAGATAATAGGCCGCAGTGTGTGGGGGGTCATCTTTGCCTGATGGAAAGGTGTCTCTGTTCTATGTGATCACTGAGGGACTGGAGTTCATCAATGTGAGACTCTACCACTTCCTAGCTCTAAGGAATTATCTTGGTCCAGTTGCTTGGAGCCATCTCACTGGTGAAGGCTTTCCAGCACCTGCTATCTGACAGGGTCACATCATGGGGAATGCTGCAGCAGGGCCGCACCATCTGGAAACCAGAACCACGGGGAATGTTAAGTGTTTGTTTATGACCCTCATGATATGGATAATAGGGCATATGTCAATCAATAATAAAAGTACATGTTGCCTGAGATTGCAGGAAAATTCCCAGAATGAGACTAAGGATACAATTAAGACATGCCCCAGGGTGTGATTCAGTATCTCTCAGGATACAAACAATAGTTTTATTCCTCAAGAAATTCACTGGGAAAAGATTGCAAATCGAGGTTCTTGAGAAAAGCTTAACAATTTACATTAAGCCACTCCCCACCCCACCCCCACCCCCATTCTAAAGCCACAACCTGTGCAACACACCTTCCCCCCACTGACAGACTCTCCTTTGCCTTACACAAGAGTTCATGATGAGAATGGAAAACACATAGTTAATGTAAATGACAAATGGGTTGAGGTGTAAAACCTGCCCTTTAGTTAAAGATTACAAAGACAAAAGAATTGGTGTGCTTTGACCAAGATTATAGAGGAAACTCTTTAAGAAAGCAGTTAAATAGGTCATATGAAAAAAGGAAATTATATTAGAAATTAAAAATGAATAATGTAAAATTAATATAAATATATTTTAGATGCACTTCAGAGTAGTAGGCTTTTTAAGGAATAGTGTTTTAAGTGTTTTTTACTGGAATTTTAGTTTAGAAGAAGAAAGTTTACAATAATCATAGGTATGTTTTAAAGTTAAAGGTTAATGAAATAATTATAGGTATGGTTGAAAGTTAGAAGTTAATAATAGGTGAGGAGACATGTGGTCTAGTTGTGTCGCCTAGCACCTAGTGATTGAGGTAAAAAATGTAAAAGCTTAATCATGACTGGCTAAGGTTATAGAAAAATGTTTTGAACAATGTACTCAATATCTTAGGTAATTGAATACATGTCAGAAAAGATTATAACTCTTGAAAATCATGTAAATCAAAAAAGTTTCAGGCTTTGAGGCTATCCATTAACTACCTGAAAAAACAACTATAAAAAGGGTATAAAAATAAAGGTCCCTCTAGGGGCAGCAGGATTTTTTCTGGAGGCTGCTTGTAACTTGCAACCTGTCATCCCATCTCTTCTTTCACTGACACCACTCCTCCTTCAGGACTCCTGGACTTCCCCTGCCGGGGCTGGACCCCTACAACTGAAAGCATCTCAGGAAACTTCAGTGTCTCCTCTGACTGTGTAGGTTGTGCCACATCATTTGCTCTGATGAGAGTGTAACCCAAGGACTCCATCTTCAATGTCATATATGACAATTTCACAGCCAATTTGTTTCATGCTCAAACATTTCCTCTGAGGTCTGGTATAGGACAAGGTTGTTCACTTTCACCACTCTATTCAATCCAGTACTGAAAGTAGTAATCAAAAGAATTAGGGAAGAAAAAGAAAGAAATGGCATAGAAAAGGAAGGGAGTAAGCCAAATTATCTCTATTTTCTGGTGACTGATTCTATATATAGAAAACCCCCAAAACATCACGAAATACCTTTAGAACTGATAGATCCAATAGTGTTGTAAATACAAAATCAACATACAACAATGAAGCATTTTAAAATATTTTAATTTATTTAGGTACTGGAGATTGAACCCAGGGTTTCTTAAACATCAAACCACATCCCCAGCCCTTTTTTTCAATGTTGTATTTTGTCCTTAGGGCTTTGACAAGTTACTGAGTTTGGTCTTTTGTGATTCTCCTCCTTTAGCCTACCAAGTCACTGGGATTACAGGTGTGTGTTACTCAATCAAGCATTTTTATATACCAATAACAAACTTGCTGGAGAGAGAAATTATGAAAACAATTTCACTCACAATAGCTATATAAAAAATACCTAGGAATAAATTTAACTAAGCAAATGAAAGCCCCTTACAATGAAAATTATAAAACACTAGCTGGGTGCAGTGGCACACTCTTGTAATCCCAGTGGCACAGGAGGCTGAGGCAAGAGGATTGCTAGTTCAAAACTAGCCTCAGCAAAAGTGAGGTGCTAAGCAACTCAGTGAGAACCCTGTCTCTAATACAAAATAGGCCTGGGAATGTGGCTCAGTGGTCAAGTGCCCCTGAGTTCAATCTGCCGTTCCAAAAAAAAATGTAAAACATGAATGAAAGAAATTGAAGAAGGCACAAAAAATGAGATCGCCTATGTTCATGAACTGAAAAAAAAATACATATGGAACCACAAAAGATCCCAAATAACCAATGTAATCTTAAGCAAAAAGATCAAAGCTGTAGGCATTCCAATACCTGATCTCAAAACATACTTCAAGATCATAGTAATCAAGACAGCATGGTACTGGAATAAAAAACCCACACGTAGACCAGTAGAACAGACTGGAGATCCTCAAAACAAATCCATGTATTTACAGCCAACTGGTTCACAAAAAATACACTGGAGAACATCCCCTTCAGTAAATAGTGCTAGGAAAAATGGATATCTGAATACAGAAAAATGAATGTCAGCCCCTATCTCTCACCATATACAAAAATCAACACAAAATGGATCAAAGACCTAAATATAAGAGATGTAACTATGAAATTATTGGAAGAAAACACTTCAAGGGGAATGATACTGTATACTCAAATCTTAGGGTCATTTAAAATAGAACGAGGAAAAAATGTAATAAAATAGAACGAGGAAACTATAATGATGCCAGTCCAAACATGTTTAAAGAAATGAACTTTCTGCCTTACTAGTACAACTTCACATCCATGGGTTCTTTGAACCACATAGGAAAAGTAGTAGAGACTTTAATAAGTGATGTAAATTTTGCTGCCACAAGTGATGTAAGTAATAAGTGATATAAATTTTGCTGCCATTCCTAACAGAGTTTGGGTGTAGATGTGCTGAATTTGTATAAAAAAATAACATAATATGTATATATGTATGTAAGACTTATTATACATGTATTATTTACTTTTAAAAAGTATATATATGCCAGGGTTCAGCCCCAACAGGGACCCAGGGGTCCTGAATGATGAGTGGCATAGGCGAAAGAAGAAGAGATGGGATGACAGGTTGCAAGTTACAAGCAGCCTCCAGAAGGATCTGCTGCTCCTAAAGGGGCCTTTATTTTTATATCTTTTTTACAGATATTTTTTCAGGTAGTTAATAGATAGCCTCAAAGCCCAAAATTTCTTTGATTTACATAATTTTCAAGAGTTACATCTTTTCTGACATATATTGATTACTTAAGATATTGAGTACATTGTTTAAAATATTTTCCTGTAACCTTTGCCAATCATGATTAAGCTTTTACGTTTTTTACCTCAATCACTAGGTGACACAACTAGACTACATGTCTCCTGACCTATTATTAACTTCTAACTTTAAACCATACCTATAATTATTTCATTAACCTTTAACTTTAAAACATACCTATGATTATTGGAAAGCTTTCTTCTTCTAAACTAAAATAGTGAAAGTCTATTCCTTAAAAAGCCTACTACTCTGAAGTGCCTCTAAAATATATCTATATTAATTTTACATTATTCATTTTTAATTTCCAATGTAATTTTCTTTTTTCATATGACCTATTTAACTGCTTTCTTAAAAGAGTTTCTTTGATCCTTGGTCAAAGTACACCAAGGCTTACATCTTTGTATTCTTTAACTAAAGGGCAGGTTCTGCACCTCAACTCATTTGCCATTAATATTAACTAAGTGTTTCTCATTTTCATCATGAATTTCTGTGTAAGGCAAAGGAGGGTCTGTTGGTGGGGGGAAAGTGTGTTGCACAGGTTGTGGCTTTAGAACGCGGTGGGGGGGGCAGGGGCTAGTGTAAATTGTTAACTGTGGGATAAACATTTCTTGTTGCTTAGGCTTGAGGAATAACACTATTGTTTGTATCCTGAGAGATATTGAGACACACCTTGTGGCATGTTTTAATTGTATCCTTAGTCTCATTCTGGGAATTTTCCTGCAATCTCAGGCAACACGTACTTTTATTATTGATTGACGTATGCCCTATTATCCATATCATGAGGGTCATAAACAAAACAGTTAACATTCCCCATGGTTCTGGTTTCCAGATGGTGCGGCCCTGCTGAAGCATCCCCCATGCTGTGTCTCTGTCAGACAGCAGGTTCAGGAACGCCTTCACCATATATATATGTACATACTTTCAGAAATCAGTGTTGGTCTTTAAATTTTGGTTTTTGGTGTTTTTTGCTAGTAGAGTTTTAAAATTGTTTTTGTAATTTATTTTTGGTGTGGGTTTGCTTGTTCTTGTGCAGAGAGGTATGTAATACAGTCTTTCAACAATTTCTTTTATGCCTAAGGTATTGTCTTAATTATTAAGAACATTTTTACTCCAAAATTATGGAAAAGACCTTTATGTCTTCAGTACAACCAATGTTCTTTTTCAAAATTACTTTGATCTCTAAGCCATATCAATTGAGGAGTGTGCATTTTGGTATGTGTGGACAGGGTATGTGGGGGCATTGTGTGGGGGAGGAATACGGAAATCTAGATAACTTTTTCTTGATTAAAGCCTATTGTCTCACTATATTTATTATGATTCTCCCAAGAAAAATTTATCAGAATTTCTGATATTTTTAGATTCTATATTTTATCTTCATTTTTATCTCTGATTTCAGAGAGGAACTAAAATATGAAATGAAACAAATCTGGGAGTTGAATAAAAATGCATGGTTTCTAATCTCACATAGATGCATAGGAAAAAAATATCACAGATATCTACCTAACAAAAAAAAATTTAAATGTTGTAGAATTATATAATTATGTAATTAAAAAAAAAATCTTAACAAGACATGAGTAAAACTAACTCTGCAGAACACTTCAACCAATTGTGACAAATTTTCTGTGATCCCAAAGCTGGTTTGACTTCATTTTTCCAAAATTAGATATAAAAATTACTCTAGTTCTATTTTGAAAGTTAATTTTCAGTTATTAAGAAACTTGAGTTTTATGTATGACTATTCTGTGTGCTGCTAAATATTCTGTTTGTTGCATAAATATTGTCTCAAAATTTTTGTGAAAACTATAAATTTGAAACTGGTGAATGCCTAGATTTTTCTTATGAAACTTAATGTTTATCAAGAGATACCCTAGGATTTATCCACAGTTAGTCTAATTCTACAGAAGGAGGTTTATATGCTCTTTGTGGAACTCCTCAAACTAAAGAATTGACTTTCCTGATGCTGATGAAAAGTGGGAATTCCAGAATATTAGATTGTGAATTTCGAGGAAATCAGTTCTTCACATTTGAGATCAAGCCCAAAAAAGATAGTAAAGAAATTAATATCTTAAATAATGCTTTTTTTATATTTAACAAAATTGACAGTTTAACAGATAAGAATAAGAAATGAGCCAGAAGTATATCATTCAGTAATAACACTTCATTAAGATTTTATTTTTTCTTTCTCTTCTATGTAATCTTTTTTTTTTTTTTTTTTTTTTTTTGTGGTGCTGGGGATTGAATCCAAGGCCTTGTCCATGCAAGACAAGCACTCTGACAACTAAGCTATATCCCCAGCCCCCTGTAATCTACATTTTTAATACTTGGATCCTCTGTTAGATAGTTCAGTATTTTTATCTTCCCTCCCCTCTGCCCTCATTATTCACAATGTGCTTTTCCATTTGGTCTCTCTCTTTTTTTTTTTTTTTTTTGAGAGCAGCAGGGAACAGCCTTATTTTGAGCAGTTGAAATTCTGCTGGGGTTTTAATCCTGTGGTTCTGGCTTTACTTCTCCAAGAAGAGTATTTGTTTCAGGTTAACCAGTCAGGGGTCCCCAGATCTCTGGGTTCCTTCACGTGACAGAAACAAGGCCAATCAGAAGAGCTGTTTTCATGCTGAATGAAGGTAGGACAGGATGGCATTGCCTACTGTTGCCCTAAATAAAAGGCCACAAAGGTGACAATAATTGACTCTGCCATTACGTGGAGACACCTACACAGGAACAGATTTTGTGTACAAAGAGTGGAGTGGGAGACAGTAAAAACAAGAGTCTAGTGAAGAATTTGATTTCTTCTTGCTGGTGTACCTCTTGGACTTCCATCTTCTGTGAGTCAATATAGTTCCATTGAGTTTAAGATATTTCATTTGGGATTTCTCTATCAACCAGACACTGCTAGTACTGTGATATTGTGCTACCAAATACTTTATGTCTCTAAAATTTCATTCACAAATGTGTTTTTAGATATCTGAAGACATTTCTTTTCAAACTCTATTAGGATAAGGATCATTTTATGCATTGGCCTAAAAATGCCAATTTCTGGACCCCACCACAAAGACTTTGGTTAGTGATGCACTAAGATGAACCAAGGAGTCTACTGAATGTACTCTGTACTCTTTTCCCTCTTGTTTGTGGTTAATCCCAATTCCTTCTCCTTCCCCAAGCACCTACACATTTATTTTTATGTATCTCTATAGAGATACATAAAACATTTCAATAAGAAGGAGTGAAGATTGCTTTAGTCTCTAAAGTAAAATGTCTTATACACTGATAATAAATAAAATAGCATATTACTGGCATAACAAAACACAATACAGTGCTCAGAAACAGAATTCCTTAATATATAAGGAAGCTTTTAAAATTCAGGGTGAACGAATGGATCCCCCCCACCCCAGTATATATACTGGAATTATATATAAAGCATGTGGACAGAAAAAAAAAGCCCCAACATCTTATCATACCTGATAATAAATTCCAGTTGGATAAAATGTTTTCTAAAAATCTGTAGAAAGAATCTAATAGGGTATTAATGTAAATACATATACTTTGAAATGAGAAAAATTTTGAGAAGCATGAAACCAAAGGTGGAATTCATAAATAATGGAGTAAGAAGCTTGGAGAAATAGAAAACAGAAATTTTTCCTGGACAGAGCTGCATGTGTTCTCAGTAGGTACAGGGAGCATGGCCACAGGATCACTCTGCTGAGGAGACTCCCTGGGGTCCCCTGAGGAGGGTGTGAAAGCAGGGGTAGAGGAATGGGTTGTGAACATGGCCACACCAAGACTGCCCACGCTATATCACCACTGTGGATGAGTTCTTATTTTCTGTCCTATACTCTATGCTCCTGGGCTCCACTGTCCTATTCTCTCCAACTTCCAACATGTGTCCCCAGCATTACCCTTGCTTTGATCCCCCTCATTCTGCAGACTTCTGTATGCACCTACACACAACCTACCCAACCTTGAGTCAGAGGCTCTCCACCTCCAATTTCAGCACATGTGGGCCAGGATCTCTGGATTGTCACTGTTACAGAATCACTCATGTTGCCCCAAGGAAGAACTTATATTACACGAGAGCACAATAGTTAAGAAAACCCAAGAATCTGCTTCTGCAATAGAACAGCTGGGCTTCCCTGAATGTGGAACGATTTGTCACAGTACTCTAATGGCCCAAACATATTTCTAGTGTGGACTGTTTTGGTGGTCACTGTGTTTCTTTTAGTCTATTCTCATTTAGTTAAGAAGTCAGCCTGGAGAGAGTGATGGGGTGGGAATACAGTCTAGACTTTGGAGGGGAAAGTAGATAGATAGCATAGAACAGCAGCTGAAAACAGAGATGTGGAAATTATGAAGAACTGGACTTGAATCAGAATTCTGACTAAATATAATACCTTTTTTTTTTTTTTTTTTTTTGTGGTGCTGGGGATTGAGCTCAGGCCCTGTGTGTGGGAGGCAAGCACTCTACAAACTGAGCTATACCCCTAGTCCTAATGCCATGAATTTTTAAACAATCTCTGTTCACAAAGAGATGCTAATTATAAAAACAATAACAATACTAGGAGGCCTTTATCGTAGGATTGTTTGGATGATGGTGATATATGTATAAAGAACTTAGTCTAGCTGCCTCACCAACCTGCACAGGAACCTGGGCTCAGGGTAAACCTGGGTCCATCCTGCCACTTGCAGAACCCCCAGTGCTCAGGCCCCTCTGATGACCTGCATGGGAGCCCAAGCCCAGCATAGGCCTGGTCCGTGCCCCACCACCTCCTGGGAGCCCAGGTCTAACCCACTTCCATCTTGAGTCACTGTAGCCATCCCCATAGCCTTCTAACTACTAGATTATGGACTTCAAATGAACAAGAACATTCACAGTAAAAAAATCTCTCTCCAAATGTACTAAATGACCTAACATTACATCTCAAAGCCTAGATAAAGAAGAACAAATCAACACCAAAAGCAGTAAGAGACAGGAAATAATTAAAATCAGAGCTGCAATCAATGAAGTGAAAACTAGAGAAACAATTGAAAAAACTGACAAAACGAAAAGTTGATTCTTTGAAAAAATGAATAACATTGACAAACCCTTAGCTATGCTAACAAAGAGAAGGAGAGAGAAAACCCAAATTACTAACATACATGATGAAAAAGGAAATATCGTAACAGACAATACAGAAATACAGAAGATAATTAGGAATTACTTTGAAAACTTATACTCCAATAAAATAGAAAATATCAAAGGCATTGACAAATTTCTAGAGTCATGTGATTTGCCAAAATTGAATCAGGATGATATACACAATTTAAACATTTCAATTTCAAGCTATGAAATAGAAGACACCATCTGAAGCCAACCAACCAAGAAAAGCCCAGGACTGGATGGATACACAGCCAAGTTATACAAAATCTTTAAAGAAGAACTAATACCAATACTCCTCAAATTATTTCATGAAATAGAAAAAGAGGGAGCACTCCCAAAATCATTCTAGGAGGCTAATATCACCTGGTTCCAAAACCAGGCAAAGACATATCAAAGAAAGAAAACTTTAGACCAATATTTCTAATGAACATAGATGCAAAAATTCCAATAAAATTCTGGCAAACTGGGGACCGGGATGTGGCTCAAGTGGTAGCGCGCTCGCCTAGCATGTGTGAAGCACTGGGTTCGATCCTCAGCACCACATAAAAATAAAATAAAGATATTGTGTCCAACAAAAACTAAAAAAATAAATATTAAAAAATCTGGCAAACTGAATATAAAAACATATCAAAAAGATAGTGCACCACGATCAAGTGGGGTGCATCCCAGAGATGCAAGTTTGGTTCAACATACAGAAATCAATAAATGTAATTCATCACATCAATAGACTCAAAAATAAAACTCATGTGATCATCACAATAGATGCAGAGAAAGCATTTGACAAAATACAACACTCCTTCATATTCAAAACACTAGAAACACTAGGAATAACAGGAACATCGTAAAGGCTATCTACACTAAGCCCCAGGCCAACATCATTCTAAATGGAGAAAAATTGAAGGCATTCCCTTAACAAACCAAACAAGGCAGGGATGCTCTCTTTCACCACTTCTATTTAACATAGTTGTTGAAACACTGGCCAGAGCAATTAGACAGATGAAAGAAATTAAAGAGATACAGATAGGAAAAGAAGAACTTGAATTAGCACTATTTGCTGAAGATATGATTCTATACCTAGAAGACCAAAAAGTTCCACCAGAAAATTTATAGAACTAGCAGATGAATTCAGCAAAGTAGCAGGATATAAAATCAACACCCATATGTCAAAGGCATTTCTGTATATCAGTGACAAATCCTCTGAAAGGGAAACGAGGAAAACTACCCAATTTATGACAGCCTCAAAAAAATTTAAAAATTGGGAATCAACTTAGTGAAAGAGGTGAAAGGCCTCTACAGTGAAAACTACAGAACACTAAAGAAATAAATTAAAGAAGACTTTATAAGATGCAAAGATCTACCTTGTTCTTGGATAGGCAGAATTAATATTGTCAAAATGACCATACTATCAGAAGCATCATAAAGACTCAATGCAATCCCAATCAATGACATTCCTCATAGAAATAGAAAAAGCAGTCATGAAATTCATCTGGAAAAATAAGAGACCAAGAATAGCTAAAGCAACCCTTAGCGAGAAGAGTGAAGCAGATGGCATCACTATACCAGAACTTAAACTATACTACAGAGCACTGGTGACAAAAAAACAGCATGGTATTAACAACTAAAAAATAGACTTGCAGACCAATGATACAGAATAAAGGACACAGAGACTAACCCACATAATTACAGTTATCTTATATTAGATAAAGGTGCCAAAAACATACTTTGGGGAAAAGATAGCCTCTTCAACAAATGATGCTGGGAAAACTGGAAATCTGTATGCAATAAAATGAAATTAAACCCCTATCTCTCACCATGCACAAAACTCAATTCAAAGTGGATCAGGAATCTGAGAATTAAACCAGAAACACTGTGCCTATTAGAAGAAAAAGTAGGCCCTAATCTTCATCATGTAGGATTAGGCACTTACTTCCTAAATAAGACTCCTGTAGCATAAGAATTAAAATCAAGAATCAATAAATGGGATGGATTCAAACGTAAAAGCTTCTTCTCAGCAAAAGAAACAATCAGTGAGGTGCATAGAGAGCCTACAATTTGGGAACAAATTTTTTCAACATGCACCTCAGTTCTAGCACTAATCTCTATGATATATAAACAACTTAAAAATCTTAACACTAAAAACACAAATAACCCGATCAATAAATGGGTCAAGGAACTGAACAGACACTTCTCATAAGAATATATACAATCAATCAACAAATATATGAAAAAATGTTCAACATCTCTAGCAATTAGAGAAATGTAAATCAAAACTAAGATTTCATCTCACTCTAGTCAGAATGGCAGCTATTAAGAATACAAACCACAATAAGTGTTGGCGAGGATGTGGGGGAAAAGGCACACTCATATGTCCAGACCGGCAGGACACATCAACAAGGGCCGCGAACCTAGGTGGGGAGGAATGAAGGGACAAGAGACACAAGGGATGACAGCAAGACAGGAGTTCTGATCAAGCTGCAAACTTTTATTGTTCACACAGGGGTATTTATATGCTGGGGATGGGGAAGCTCTCTTATCGGCAGTTGCTGGATGTGGGTGGTAAAACTGCCAGCTGCAGGCTGTCTGATGATCCTGATAACCACAGGATGTTTCAGGGAGATAGGTCCTCTGCAGGACCTCTCCCAGGCAGGATGTCTCCCAGGGGGCTGTTTCTTGTAAATGTCAGGCTATTCTTTGAAGGAGAATTTCCTTCTAGCCCCTGACACTCATACATTGTTGGTGGGACTGCAAATTGATGTAGCCAATATGGAAAGCAGATATTGGATAACTGGGAATAGAACCGCCATTTGACCCAGATATACCCTAAGGACTTAAAAACAGCATACTATAGGGACACAGCCACATCAATGTTTATAGCAGCACATTCACAATAGCTAAAGTGTGGAACCAACCTAGATGCCCTTCAGTAGAGGAATGGATAAATGGATAAAAAATTGTGATATATATATATATATATATATATATATATATTACTCAGCAATAAAAGAGAATGGCACCTGCAGGTAAATGGATGGAGTTGGAGAATATAATGCTAAGTGAAGTTAGCCAATCCCCAAAAAAACAAATGCCAAATGTTCTCTCTGATTTAAGGTTGCTGATCCATAATGTGGTTGGAGGCATGTATGGAAGGATTAGAAGAACTCTACATAGGGTAAAGGGGAGGAAGCATGGAGGTAAGAAAGACAGTGGAATGAGATGGACATCATTACCATAAGTATATGTATGAAGACACAAATTGTGTGAATGTATTTTGTATACAACCAGAGATATGAAAAGTTGTGCTCTATGTGTATAATATGAATTGTAAAGCATTCTGCTATCATACAAAACAAATTAACGTAATTTTTTTAAAAAAGAACATAACCTAGTGATTGACATAACTGCTCATTACACTATTATTGTTTATCATTGTTTTTACTTTGGGGTGACTCCAAGAATGTATTTATCTAAGCTGCTCAAACTTGGTGCTTGCTTCACTTCTTCCCCAAGGACAACTATGGCCAGATATGAGCCAAAACAGAATAAAAGGCCTAGTCAGGGAGTTTTCCTTCTCAAAGCGGGATGCTAAATGGGGGAGGTTCATTTCAGAGCAAATTCTCCACTCCTAGGAAGGACAAGATGCTTGTGTTCCACATGGAGAAAACATGTGAGCCTCCTCTCCACCTGGGTCCCACTCTCCCACTGCAGTCTGCATTGCCTGTTCCTCTCCACTCACCTCCATTTCTTCCTTGCTCCATTCCTCAATCTTTTCTTGTTTCCTTTTCTTCCTCTTTACTTTTCTGTGTTTTCTATTCTCCTTTCAAATTCTCCCTCCTTTTCCTGTTTCTTTCTCACAATCCCTAGACAGGCTATTGACCTCATATGGTAATTTTTGTTCCTAATCCAGAGGAATTGAAATAGAGTCTGTGTTAGAATCTATTTAAATTCTTTAATTTGATTACATTTAAATTGATTCCAAGACAATTTTAAAATGGTGCAATTGTAGAGCTTAGAACAGTAATAGATGGTAGGAAATTCCCCTGCACAGGATAGATCATATCTCTTTATCTCTTTTAGTCTCTACAGAAAAAATGATAAGGACCCTGGTGACCAAGCATCCACTGCTTCTGTTGCTATTGCTGCAGCTACTACAGGCACTACAACCAATGAAAATTGACCGAGTATATTTGGGTATACCAGAAGAAAGCAGAGATGAATATGATGAACTTTTGGAGGAATTCTATGGTACAGGGCCTACGAGACCTCTCACCAAAAAAAAAAAAAAAAAAAAAAAATTCTAAAGGATTAGCATTCTTGAACCTGGAAGGCAATTGTCTGATCCCAGCTACTGTGATCACTTAGTCAGGGAAAGAAATGTTCAACACAAGCTAAACTGTTTGAAGGAACATTATTTTGTCATTATGGAATTCAGTGAAATGCAAACTCTCTGTTACTCAAAGTACGTACCATGTAAAAATGGAGTTAAGAAATGTATCAGGAGCAAAAATATAGTAGAGGGACTATATTGTAAACTCACAGGAGGAACTAAACTGCCAGATTGTAAGTATGAATCAGTTGAAAGGAGAGGATATGTTCTTTTCACTTGTCGATGGCAAGATGATATTCAGAGTCTTACTCCTGAGAAGATAAATGATATTGTGGTGCCATCTCAATAATAAACCTCCTTAGACAAAGAAGATCATTTTGTCAAAAGTGAGGGTGAAAACATCTACTCTAAGAAAGGAAAAGATAACTTTCACAATGAGGAAGAGTATTCTCTAAAAAAACAAACAGTGGCACACCCCTTAATCCCAGGGACTCAGGAGCCTGAGGCATAAGCCTCAAGTTCAAAGCCAAGCCAGTTGGAGCAACTTAGCTAGCACCTGTCTCAAAACAAGAAGGGCTGGGGATGTAGCTCAGTGGTAGAGTATCCCTGGGTTCCATCCCCAGTAACCAATAAAAAAAAAAAAAAAAAAAAAAAAAAACGTGTGAAGACATCACCCTGTTCATGCTGATCCATACCAATCAAACCTAAGAACAGTATCTTTGATTCCATTCATAGTCATCTTCTCCTCATTCACCTCGTTCCCTGCCCCAATAGCACTCAGAGGCAACATAGGCAGGTTCAAGACAGGTGGCTCTACACAGGTCACAAAGTTCAGAACGTTTGAATAAGCCATGACCCAGGAAGCCTGCAGTGAGAGGATGGCCAGCTGTAAGAGGACAGGGAATGATTGCCTAGTGTGCTCCAATGGCTTCATCATGGGATTCACCAGTTTAGCAGCAAAAATAAAGTGCTTCAATCTAGAGCTGTGGCTCACCTTTGCTTATGTGGGGTTTCTAGTTTTGCAACTTGCTTCCTGTGTCATGTGCATTGCATCCAGTGCAGATATTTCAGTTGTCCTGTTCCTTCCACACAACACAGCGCATGGGAGAAAAGTTTTTATATGTTTAGAAAAGCAAACTCCCCAGTGTGCTATTCAGTTGCCTGATGCTGCTTGTGTGAATTCCCACAGCTTTGCTTCAGTTGGGACAGTTGTGTCCATAGAACTGCAAGCATTTCCTCATTCTCTGGCACAGTCACAATTACCACAATTCCTTTTTCTCACTTTCCCACAGATGTGGCTACATCAGAGCACACATTGCCTCGGGAAGAAGCTGGACAATCAGGATGATAGGAGAAGTCTCTCTGTCCAGTTTAAGAAAAAAGCCTTCTCTTTCCTTCAGACTTCTTAGCATCTCTTCACTATTATTATTCCCTAAAATGTCCTGAGAATTGGGTAAGAGGTAATGATGGTGGATGGCAGGAGCACATCTGTTATCCTTGGACATTTTATCCCAATGCAATCTGTGTGTCTCCCCTGTTCCTTATCACTATGTTCCCATTTACAGCTAAGCTTCTACTTTACCAATCAGTTGATCTAAATGAAGGCTTAGAGTCAAATCTGTCATTCACTTTTCATTGACCAAGGAGCTGTGCACCAGAAAATCATGCTTCTAGACACCTGTCTTGACCTAGAGGACCACAGTTTTTGATTGTGATGTCTGAGTGGATGACAGTGATGCTTTTATGACCACCCCAAAAGCCCAACTATTACATTTAAACTGAAGAAATTTGGCATGTGGGCTATCCTGGTAAGTGCTATGAACCACTAGGCCATGTTAACATCATTGACTTTGGGTAATACAGTACACAATATATGTTTTTGTAAAACTAAAGTACAGTAGAATAACCAAGGCATGAAAACAGTTGTAATGTATCTTCCTCTCTCCAGACCAGATAATCCTCTCCAAATATCTTTTGAAAATAGAATCATGGAAATAAAACAAGAATCATGTACACAAATTTCTCCTGTTATTTAATATGCATATAAAGTTCAGCTATTGACCTCTACCAACTGGATTTTCTAGGAGAGCTCTTGGGTTGGTTAAAATGAGTCCCTTCCAAAATTCCCATGTGGTAATATCATATAAGGTCTTTAAGAGGTGATTGGGTAATGACAGCTTTTCTCTTGTGAATGGGATAGAAACTCTTATGAAAGAGGCTTCACCCAGCTTTCAACCAGCTTATCCTTCTTTTCCTCCATTACCTGCAGATACCACAAGGGTCCTTTCCCAGATTCTGGGGACTTGTCTTGAATTCCCTAGCCTTTAGGACTGTTAGAAATAAGTTTCTGTTCTTATAAACTATCTAGCATTTTTTTGTAGCAGGCTAATTTTGTGAGAAGTATGATTTTCAGCTTCATTGAACAGGATTTCATAAAGGTTATGTTCATTTTCTATTAGCATTACCTCCTAAATAATACTGGATCTCATTATTTAGATGAATATTGTCTATAATCTTATATCACAATTCATTCTTTATTAAAGAGTTCCCTGAAATAAGGAAACATTGATTTTAAATACTGGGGGAAACATAAAAGAGTTATAAAACAAAATAGATTGTTTTGTTCCCTAGACAATTGAAATGCAACCACCATTTTATCTTGGAAATTCCTGATGTACGTGGTATTATTGAATAGGTAAAATGTAAGAGAATTTAGCCCAATAAGCAGAGAGCATAGTTTCTCCTTTTCCATCTGTAGCAAAAAAAAAAAAAAAAATCTACAATGATGTAAAGACTAGAATGGAATCAGAGCTAACAACTAATCCTGTTGTGCTCCTTTGTGAAAAAAACTGATGATGTCAAATCTAGCCAAATTTATTTCCATTCTCACTAAGTATAACCGGCAGGGCCAAGAGATGTGGCTGTGTTTTAGAGCAGATAGAAGGTATCAAGCAATAAAAACTTATACTGGGCCTATGAACAAAAGGAAATTTGTTGTAAAGATAGCAACAGATTCACAACAGCAAAGAAGACAGAGGGCAAGGCTTATAAAAGGAACAGAATAAAGGAGCAAGAACAAGGAATATAACTGTTTTGTCAGCCTGGTACTGCTCCTATTGTTATTGATGCTGCCTTTGTTATGAGTGACTTCCTCCAACAGTTCCTTCAAAACCTTGACTCATTTACTTGAGAGACATAGTCCCTGACCAGTGTCATTGTCTGATCACAGGCAGAAACTGTCTCTCAGACCAGAGCTTGGAAATTAAGAATCTGTTCCTAAGGATTCCTGAAACCAATGCCACCACACCTCATAACACAAAGGTACATAACACAAAAGGAAATTGGGTGTAGTACAGAAGAGGAACAGTGCCCAAAAGCTCAAAAATAATAAATGTTCATTTTAGGCTTAAGTCAAAGCTTTTAGGAATTGTCTGCTTTGAATACTTAACTGCAGAGCCATGTTATGAAACAAGGTGTACATAGGAAATGACATTCTGGAAAGTGACACAAAGGTTTTTATCAAGTGATAATTAACATTAATAATAATATCCATACTAATAAATATGACTACTACTTTTTGAGTGACATCTGTGAATTAACTCCTTAAATCTTCAAAACAACTTTTACCTGATTTAACTGCTATAATAATGTGTACAGCACTGGTCATTGGGCTGAATACACTTCTTTGGTTTACTGTGTTAATAATTGTGCTTCTCTTTTCATAATTAGAAAGGATATAACTTGAGCAGGTAGTTACTGATTCACGCTATAGACTATATCATCACTCCTGGAAGCATGGGCATTTGGTTTGCCCTGCTAAGTCTACATTGTTACATTTTCTGCATGGTATTTGAACACATGTACATAAGTTTTTTTTTTCTTTTTTTGTCCAGTTTTTTAAAGGTATAATTGAAAAATAAAATTATATGTATTTACAGTGTACAATGTGATACACAAACACACACACACACACACACATACACACACACTGTGAAACAACTTCCACTATCAAGACAATTAAGCTATCACCTCACATAGTTCTCATTTTTATGTGTAATAAGAACATTTAAGATCCATCTTTGGGGAGTATGGACATTTAAAAAATATTAATTCATTCTTTCAATCCATGAACATAGTATATATCTTTCCTTGTATTTGTATCATCTTTAATTTCTTTCATCAATGTTTTTATAGCTTTCAGTACACATATCTTTAACTTCCTTGTTTAAATTTACTTTTATCTTGTTTTTGATATTATTATAAATGGGATTGTTTTCTTAATTTCTTTTTCTAGACACTTCATTGTTAGTGTACAGAAACACCACTACCCAAAACAATCTACAGATTCAATGCAATCAATATCAAAATTTAAATAGTATTCTTCACAGAAGTGGGAAGAAAATTCTAAAATGTGTACAGAAACACATAATACCTCAAATAGCCAAAACAATATTGACCAAAAAGTACAAAGCTGGAAGTATCACACTACAAGATTTCAAAATATATTACGAAGCAATAGTAATCAAAACAGCATGATACTAGCATATAAACAAACATATCAGTCAATACAGTATCATAGGAGCCCCGGTGTGAGAGATTCCTCAATTGGGAACTGCTGAGGAAGAGGGAGATGGGGCTAAAGTTTGGAGCCTAACAGAGAGACCAGGAACTGGAAATCTCCAGGAAAGACAGGGAGATAGTACTGGATGCTTACGTCATATGAGTGGTCCCAAAAAGAGACCCATGAGGTGCAGTCTCCCTGCAGGGACTGGTGGATGCCACTTCCTGTTTCCAGGTGACCTGCACCAGGACCAGTCTTCCCACCCTGGTTACCTCCACTGTCCTGAGGGCAGAGACACCAGCTTACAACAGACAACCCTACCAATTGGAGGAGAAGAGAAGCAGGAAAGATACAGGTCTCTAAAACTAGCAACAACCCTGGCTTTTTCCTTTGAGTTTTCTTTTTTTTTCTTCTACCCCTCTATTCTCCAGCGCTCACATCCCCAACATATGTGAAACTAAGAACTTTGAATGAAATAGAATTCTGAAGACTGAGTCATCTGAATAATATAATATAGAGGTATTGTGTGTGCCTTTTTCCTTTTCTTTTCCTTTTTTTTTCTTTCATTTTTCCCCCTCCAAATTTTACTATTCTAACATCTGTGTTTTTCTAAATATATATGTGTCTTTGTTTTATGTACTCTACTCTCTTCCCACATAGTTGCCTGCTCTAAATTACTTCCTGTCTGTTCTCTTGCTACTAACCCTCCTCATTAGATTTCTCTTTCACACTTCCTAAAATATATTAACTCTATATCCTCACATCCTACCTCCTCAGCATATGGTCCTATGCCCCATCCCCAGTTCATTGTCCACCATCAGAATCTGTAAACCTTTTTACAAAACTACTGATTATATTTTAGATAATAATTGAATCCATCATATCTGTACACTGAGACTAAGACTGTAAATATCTTAATAACAATAAATTATTGTAGGTGGTATATTGTTGATATTGAGATATGTTAACATTGTCCTTCCCCACAAAGGAGAGGTCTTGAAACCCTACAAGAGTACTACAAATCTATAGGGTAAAAACAATAACACCCCAGACCCACAGAGCTGGAAAGGAAGACACACAAACAACATGAAAAGACAAAAGCAGAAAGTGCCCCCAAATAAATCAAGACACCATATTATTAGAATTATTGGCAGCCACAACATAAGAAATTACAGAGAAGGAGTTCAGGATGTACATGGTTAAAATGTTCTGTGAACTCAAGGAAGATATAAGAGAGGAAAAACAAGCAGTGAAAGATCACTTCAATAAGAAGCTACATAAACAAATACAGGAAGCAAAAGATCACCTCAACAGGGAGATAGAGGTTCTAAAAACAAAACAAACAAACAAACAAAAAAACCAGAAATCCTTGAAATGAAAGAAAATCTCATTTGAAAGCATCAAAAAGCATTAAAAGCTCAAAAGAAAGCATCACAAACAGAGTAGACCTCTTGGAAGATAGTACATTAGACAATGAAGACAAAATATATAATCTTGAAAAGAACATAGACTACGAAGTGATAATGGTAAGAAATCATGAGCAGAATATTCAAGAAATATGGGATAGCATAAAAAGACCAAATTTAAGAGTTATTGGGATAGAGGAAGGCATAGAAGTCCAAATCAAAAGAATGAACAGTCTACTCAATGAAATAATATCAGAAAACTTTCCAAACATGAAGAATGAATTCAAAATCCAAATTCAAGAAGCCTACAGGATGCCAAATGTACAAAATCATAACAGATCCACACCAAGTCACGTTATAATAAAAATGCCCAACATACAGAATAAGGAAAGAATTATAAAAGCCATGAGAGAAAGGAATCAGATTACATATAGGGAAAATCCAATTAGAATAATGGCAGATTTTTCAACACAGACCCTGAAAGCTAGAAGATCCTGGAACAACATATATAAAGCTCTAAAAGAAAATGGGTGCCAACCAAGAATCTTGTATCTAGCAAAATTGAGCTTTAGATTTGAAGATGAAATATAAACCTTCCATGATAAACAAAAGTTAAAAGAATTTTATAGCTAGAAAATCAGCACTACAAACCATCCTTGGAAAAATATTCCATGAAGAGGAAATTAAAAACAACAATAAAAATCAGCAGAGGGAGGTAGTACCCTCAAGGAAAAAACTAATCAAAGAAGAAAATCAAGTTAAGTTAAATAAAATAAATAAACAAATATGGCTGTGAATACAAAACATGTCTCAATAATAACCCTTAATGTTAAGTGAGAAAGAAGAAAAATTCAATAAATAAATGACCTCACATTACATCTCAAAGCCCTAGAAAAAGAAGAAGAAATCAACAGCAAAAGCAGTAGAAGGCAAGAAATAATTAACATTAGAGCTGAAATCAATGAAATTGAAAAAAAAGAAACAATTGAAAAAATTGACAAAATGAAAAGTTGGTTCTTTGAAAAAATAAATAAAATGGACAGTCCATTAGCTATGCTAATGAAAAGAAAGAGAAAACTCAAATTACCAGCATATGTGATGAAAAAGGTAATATCCAAACAGACACTACAGAAATACAGAAATTACTTTGAAAACTATACTCCAATAAAATAGAAGATATTGAAGGTACTGACAAATTTCTTAAGTCATATGATTTTCCCAGATTTAATCAGGAAAATATACACAATTTAAGCAGACCAATATCAAGTGATGAAATAGAAGACACCATCAGAAGCCTACCAGCCAAGAAAAGCTCAGGACTGGATGCATACACAGCCGAGTTCTACAAGACCTTCAAAAAAGAACTAATATCAATACTCTTCAATTTATTTCAGGAAATAGAAAAAGAGAGAGCACTCCTAAACTCATTCTATGAG
Source organism: Marmota flaviventris (assembly GCF_047511675.1). Taxonomy (NCBI): domain Eukaryota; kingdom Metazoa; phylum Chordata; class Mammalia; order Rodentia; family Sciuridae; genus Marmota; species Marmota flaviventris. Next base: position 80,773,347 of record NC_092499.1, on the reverse strand, counting down.
GCCAATATCACCCTGATTCCAAAACCAGGCAAAGACACATCAAAGAAAGAAAACTTCAGACCAATATCTCTAATAAACATAGATGCAAAAAATCTCAATAAAACTATGGCAAACTGAATACAAAAACATATCAAAATGATAGTGCACCACAATCAAGTGAGATTCATCCCAGGGATATAAGGTTGGTTCAAATACAGAAATAAATAAATGTAATTCACCACAACAATAGACTCAAAGATAATAATCATATGATCATTTCAATAGATGCAGAACAAGCATTTGACAAAATACAGCACCCCTTCATGCTCAAAATACCAGAAAAACTAGGTATAAAAGGAACATATCTCAACATCGTAAAGGCTGTCTACACTAAGCCCCAGGCCAACATCATTCTAAATGGAGAAAAATTGAAGGCATTCCCTCCACAAACCGGAACAAGGCAGGGATACCCTCTTTCACCACTTCTATTTAACATAGTTGTTGAAACACTGGCCAGAGCAATTAGACAGATGAAAGAAATTAAAGAGATACAGATAGGAAAAGAAGAACTTGAATTAGCACTATTTGCTGATGATATGATTTTATACCTAGAAGACCCAAAAAGCTCCACCAGAAAACTTCTAGAACTGGTAAATGAATTCAGCAAAGTAGCAGGATATAAAATCAATGCAAGTATGGTGGAATGTTGAATTGGATGTCAACATACTTTATATACAAACAGAGATATGAAAAATTGTGGTATATATGTGTATTAATAATTATAATGCAAAAAGTACATGATAAAGGCATGAATTGGCGTGAACTTACTTTATATACTATATATATATATATATATATATATATATATATAGTGCTCTATATGTGTAATAAGAATTGTAATGCATTCCACTGCAAAAAATAAAATAAAATAAACACCTATAAATCAAAAGCATTTCTGTATATCAGTGACAAATCCTCTGAGAGGGAAATAAGGAAAACTATTCCATTTACAATAGCTTCAAAAAAATAAATATTTGGGTCTCAACTTAACAAAGGGGGTGAAGGATCTATACAATGAAAACTACAGAACCCTAAAGAAAGAAATCAAAAAAAGATCTTAGAAGACAAAAAGATCTACCTTGCTCTTGGATAGGCAGAATTAATATTATCAAAATGACCATACTACCAAAAGCAGTATACAGATTTAATACAATTCCAATCAAAATCCCAATGGCACTCCTCATAGAAATAGAAACAGCAATTATGAAATTCATCTGGAAAAATAAGAGACCAAGAATAGTTAAAGCAATTCTTAGCAGAAAGAGTGAAGCAGGTGGCATCACTATACCAGAAGTTAAACTATACTACAGAGCAATAGTAACAAAAACAGCATGGTATTGGCACCAAAACAGACTGGTAGACCAATGGTACAGAATAGAGGACACAGAGACTAACCCACAAAATTACAATTATCCTATATTAGACAAAGTTGCCAAAAACATGCATTGGAGAAAAGATATCTTCTTCAAAAACTGGTGCTGGAAAAACTGGAAATTTGTATGCAATAAAATGAAATTAAACCCCTATCTCTCACCATGCACAAAACTCAACTCAAAGTGAATTAGGTACCTAGGGATTAAACCAGAAACACTGTGCCTATTAGAATAAAAAGTAGGCCCTAATTCTTCATCATGTGGGATTAGGCATTGACTTCCTTAATAAGGCTCCTATAGCACAAGAATTAAAATCAAGAATCAATAAATGGGATGGACTCAAACTAAAAATTTTCTTCTCAGTAAAAGAAACAATCTGTGGGGCTGGGGTTGTGGCTCAGCGGTAGAGTGCTCGCCTAGCATGAGCAAGGAGCTAGGTTCAATCTTCGGCACCACATAAAAATAAACAAATAAAATAAAGGTATTGTGTGCAGCTATAAAAAAAGAAAAAGAAAAAAAGAAACAATCTATGAAGTGAATAGAGAGCCTACTTCTTGGGAGCAAATTTTTACCCCTCACACATCAGATAGAGCACTAATCTCTAGGGCATATAAAGAACCCAAAAAGCTAAGCACCAAAAAAAAAAAAAAAAAACAAATAACCCAAACGACAAATAGGCCAAGGACCTGAACAGACACTTCTCAGAAGAGGATATACAATCAATTAACAAATATATGAAAAAAGTTTCATCAACTCTAGCAATTTAGAGAAATGCAAATCAAACTACTCTAAGATATTATTTCACTCCATTCAGAATGGCAGCTATTATGAAAACAAACAACAATAAGTGTTGAAATGATGTGGGGGGGAAAGGTACAATCATACATTGATGGGCACTGCAAATTGGTGTAGCCAATATGGAAAGCAGTATGGAAATTCCTTGGAAAACTGGGAATGGAACCACCATTTGACCCAGTTATCCTTCTCCTCAGTCTATACCCAAAGGACTTAAAAACAGCATACTACAGGGACACAGCAACATCAGTGTTTATAGCTAAACTGTGGAACCAACCTAGATACCCTTCAGTAGATGAATGGATTTTTAAAATGTGGTATAGATACACAATGGAATATTACTCAGCAATAAAAGAGAATAAAATCATGGCATTTGCAGGTAAATGGATGCAGTTGGAGAAGACACTACTAAGTGAAGTTAGCCAATCCCAAAGAAACAAATGGCGAATGTTTTCTCTGATATAAGGTGACTGACTCACAGTGGGGTAGGGAGGGGGAGCATGGGAGGAATAGAAGAACTCCCCATAGGGCAGAGGGGTGGGAGGGGAAGAGAGAGAGCAGGGTGTTAGCAATGATGGTGGAATGTGATAGACATTATTATCCAAAGTACATGTATGAAGACATGAGTTGGTGTGAACATACTTTATATACAACCAGTAACAAGAAAAATTGTGTTCTATATGTGTAATAAGAATTGAGGTGCATTCCGCTGTCATGTATTTAAAAAATAAAAGCAATTTTAAAAAAGAAAATATGCAACTGTCAAATTAGTCTTCATTATCTTACTAAAGTAGGTTTAGTTTAAGTAGGTATAAGTAGGTATAAGCATCCTATCATTTCACTCTATGTTCTAATGTTGTTCTTCCTGAACACCCCCATCCTGCCTTTCTTTTCTTTTTTTTAATTTTTCTTTTTTTTTAATTTTTATTTTTTTATTAGTTGTTCAAAACATTACAAAGCTCTTGACATATCATATTTCATACATTAGATTCAAGTTGGTTATGAACTCCCAATTTTACCCCAAATACAGATTGCAGAATCACATCGGTTACACATCCACATTTTTACATAATGCCATATTAGTAACTGTTGTATTCTGCTACCTTTCCTATCCTCTACTATCCCCCCTCCCCTCCCCTCCCATCTTCTCTCTCTACCCCATCTACTGTAATTCATTTCTCTCCTTGTTTTTTTTCCCATTCCCCTCACAACCTCTTATATGTAATTTTGTATAACAATGAGGGTCTCCTTCCATTTCCATGCAATTTCCCTTTTCTCTCCCTTTCCCTCCCACTTCATGTGTCTGTTTAATGTTAATCTTTTCCTCCTGCTCTTCCTCCCTGCTCTGTTCTTAGTTGCTCTCATTATATCAAAGAAGACATTTGGCATTTGTTTTTTAGGGATTGGCTAGCTTCACTTAGCATAATCTGCTCTAGTGCCATCCATTTCTGCCTTTCTTTTCTTTTTTTCTTTCTTTTTTTTTTTTTTTTTTTTTTGTATTTGGCTTGAACCCAGGGACAGTTTACCATTGAGATGGTAAACATCCAGTCCTTTTTGTCTACTTATTTTAAGGTAGGTTCTAATTTTCTGAGGATCTTCCTAAGTTCCTGAGACTTGTCCCTGGACTCTGTCCTTCTTAGCTGCCATGAGTTGAGAAGGCTTCCTCTCTATCACTCCTTTCTGCCATGATATTTTGCCTCACCTCAGGCCCACAACAATGGTGTTGGATGACCACTTAGTGAACCTCGGCAACCATGTACCCAAAGTAAACTTTTCCTCTTCTAAGTTGTTCTTGTCAGGTATTTTGGCCACAGCAATGAAATGCTGACTAACACACCTGATGTGGGTGATATAATATGTGACCTGGACCTTCTCAGCTGAACTAGGGACCCTTAGCATCCCCTGGCTGACTCAGCCTCATTCTGGCTTCCACTGTCTGCAGATTCATATGCAGCATGACTGCATCTGACAGTCCAACTCAGCCTCAGCTGCAGGCTTATCTTTTGGCAGTCCCCTTTCTACTCAACACACAATCAAGGGTAAGGGAGACAGAGTGCATCCTGAGAAGCCTCAGCATCTCCTCTGATGATTCATGTTGTACTACATCATTTGCTCTGATGATGATGTAACCCAAGGACTCCATCCTGAATGTCACCCTCAGTTTATATTATGAAGCACTACGTTCCCCAAGCCTTAGCCTCACCAGAATAAATAAAGACATACATGGGGCTTGGGAGGCAGCTGAATTGGTGGAATGCTTGCCTAGCATATGTAAGGCCCTGGGTTCAATACCCTGCACTGCAAAAATAATAAAATAAAATAAATAGAGGGCTGGAAGGATTTGCTCCTTATTGTCTGTCCTCACTCCCACCATCCCTCTGTCCTTGACTGGAAATGGAGAAGGCCTTTCTTTTGTTTGTCCTTGTCAATTTCTCTACTTGTACATAGCTAAGCCTCAAGGCCTGGCTGTCCTGGGCTTCTCTATGAAATAAATTGTGAGTTACGTTGGGCTTCCTATGACAGATTATGACATTGATATAGCTGATTCTTTGATCAAGGAAGACTAATTTGACCAATTAGGATATATAGTGGGCATTTTCCATCATTAAACATAACTCTAAATGCAAAAATGTTTTGATAAAATGTATTCAAAATGTATAAGATTCAAAGATTGCATCAACATATCATACTAACAAAGGAGTAGGAAAATTAAAAATATTGTAATGATTCCCAAGTCTTTCTAAGTATATCATATTAAGAAAATATTTCTAAAAATCCTAAAAAGCAAAGATAGCCCAATAACAATTGGCATACTTAGCTCCTAGTTCTTGATTTATAAAGATTATTCTTGGGGCTGAGGCTGTGGCTCAGTGGTAGAGCACTTGCTTAGAATGTGTGAGGCACTGGGTTTGATTCTCATCACCAAATATAAGTAAATGAATAAAATAAAGATCTATACATCTAAAAAAAAGATTATTCTCTACTAAAAGAAATCAGAGATCCATAGAGAAGTGATTAATATAAGGACCAACAAGGAAAATGTAAGACAAGCCTGTAGCATCTTGTGATGCCAGAAGATAGAAAAATATTTTTTAAAGGATAAAGTCTTGAAGTGTGAGCTTATTTAATTGTTGGTTTTTCCTTTTTTTGAGGAATGACCTCCAGGCAATGAATTTCCCTCTTAAAACTGCTTTCATTGTGTCCCATAGATTCCGATATGTTGTGTCTGTATTTTCATTTATCTCTAAGAATTTTTTGATTTCCTCCTTTAAGTCTTCTGTAACCCATTGATCATTCAGTAACATATTGTTCATTTTCCATGTGATGTAGGATTTTTCCTTCCTTCTTTTATCATTGATTTCCAGTTTCATTCCATTATGATCAGATAAAATGCATGGTATTATCTCCACCCCTGTATATTTACTGAGGGTTGCCCTATGGCATAATATATGGTCTATTTTTGAGAAGGATCCATGTGCTGCTGAGAAAAAAGTATATCCACTTGATGATGGTGATATATTCTATATATGTCAGTTAAGTCTAGGTTATTGATTGTGATATTGAGTTCTATAGTTTCTTTATTCAACTTTTGTTTGGAGGATCTGTCCAATGGTGAGAGAGGTGTGTTGAAGTCACCCATAATTATTGTGTTGTGGTCTATTTGATTCTTGAACTTGAGGAGAATTTGTTTTATGAACGTCGCTGCACCATTATTTGGTACACTAAAAAAGGAAGAGCAAAACAACAGCAAATGTAGCAGAAGGCAAGAAATAATTAAAATCAGAGCAGAAATCAATGAAATTGAAACAAAAGAAACTATTGAAAAAATTAACAAAACTAAAAGTTGTTTCTTCGAAAAAATAAATAAGATCGACAGACCCTTAGCCATGCTAACGAAGAGCAGAAGAGAGAGAACTCAAATTATTAACATACAGGATGAAAAAGGCAATATCACAACAGATGCTACAGAAATACAGAAGGCAATTAGAAATTATTTTGAAAACCTATATTCCAATAAAATAGAAGATAGTGAAGACATCGATAAATTCCTTAAGTCATATGATTTGCCCAGACTGAGTCAGGAGGATACTCACAACTTAAACAGACCAATATCAATGGATGAAATAGAAGAAGCAATCAAAAGACTACCAACCAAGAAAAGCCTAGGACCGGATGGGTATACAGCGGAGTTTTACAAAACCTTTAAAGAAGAATTAATACCAATACTTTTCAAGTTATTTCAGGAAATAGAAAAAGAGGCAGCTCTGCCAAATTCATTCTATGAGGCCAACATCACCCTGATTCCGAAACCAGACAAAGACACCTCAAAGAAAGAAAACTACAGACCAATATCTCTGATGAACCTAGATGCAAAAATCCTCAATAAAATTCTGGTGAATCGGATACAAAGGCACATCAAAAAAATTGTGCACCATGATCAAGTAGGATTCATCCCTGGGATGCAAGGATGGTTCAATATATGGAAATCAATAAATGTTATTCACCATATCAATAGACTTAAAGATAAGAATCATATGATCATCTCGATAGACACAGAAAAAGCATTCAACAAAGTACAGCATCCCTTTATGTTCAAAACATTAGAAAAACTAGGGATAGCAGGAACTTACCTTGACATTGTAAAAGCTATCTATGCTAAGCCTCAGGCTAGCATCGTTCTGAATGGAGAAAAATTGAAGGCATTCCCTCTAAAATCTGAAACAAGACAGGGATGCCCTTTATCACCACTTCTATTCAATATAGTTCTCAAAACACTGGCCAGAGCAATTAGACAGACGAAAGAAATTAAAGGCATAAAAATAGGAAAAGAAGAACTTAAATTATCACTATTTGCAGTTGACATGATTCTATACCTAGAAGACCCAAAAGGGTCTACAAAAAAACTACTAGAACTAATAAATGAATTCAGCAAAGTGGCAGGATATAAAATCAACACGCATAAATCAAAGGCATTTCTGTATATCAGCGACAAAACTTCTGAAACGGAAATGAGGAAAAACACTCCATTCACAATATCCTCAAAAAAAATAAAATACTTGGGAATCAACCTAACAAAAGAGGTGAAAGATTTATACAATGAAAACTACAGAACCCTAAAAAGAGAAGTAGAAGAAGATCTTAGAAGATGGAAAAATATACCCTGTTCATGGATAGGCAGAACTAACATCATCAAAATGGTGATATTACCAAAAGTTCTCTATAGGTTTAATGCAATGCCAATCAAAATCCCAAAGGCATTTCTTGTGAATCTTTTATCATATGAAAAACAATTAACTCATAATTAACAATTAACTCATAATAGAGAGAAATGAATTACAGTAGATGGGGTAGAGAGAGAAGATGGGAGGGGAGGGGAGGGGGGATAGTAGAGGATAGGAAAGGTAGCAGAATACAACAGTTACTAATATGGCATTATGTAAAAATGTGGATGTGTAACCGATGTGATTCTGCAATCTGTATTTGGGGTAAAATTGGGAGTTCATAACCAACTTGAATCTAATGTATGAAATATGATATGTCAAGAGCTTTGTAATGTTTTGAACAACCAATAATAAAAACCAATTTAATCCTCACAATTAAAAAAAAAAAAGGATAAAGTCTTATTGAATGAATATAGGAACCAATCTGAAGGATAAACCTCTGGAACAATTTGAGCACCAAAATAAATAAAAATAGTATTGAATGTAATCTATGTAATAAAATCAATCAGTATGAAGTCTATCCTGGTATGAATTTTAACTCAGAATAAACTTAACAGTCATAAAACCACACTAACATTTAGGTAGGTAAATAAAGCAGAAAAGGTAGTTTTTCATACAAAAGAATTTCAACTAATAAATTTACAAAGAAAGAAAAAGGGATCACCATTAGATAAACATCGTAGTAATATTTGTCAAAGACAGCATCTATCAATGAATGCTAAAATTAGTGGGCCAAATTTGTTGAGTAGGAGATCTGCATAATCTCAAATTATCTCCCCATAAAATATGTATTCATTATAAAGAAAAAAATAGCTGCTTACATTGGAGAAAACTGACAGACACCAACTTTATCAAAGTTATGACCAGAAATGAGAATTACAACATCCAAAATACTTGATACATTGAGTAACACACAGTATAGTTTTTGTGGTTTTCTTTTCAAAGATACATAACTTCATTCTAATCATGAAAAACATCATACAATCCAAAACCAAGAGATATTTAACAAAATAAAAGCCCAGTACTCCTCAAAAGTGTCAAGATAATGAAATATCACAGATTGAATGAATAAGAAGATAAAACTACTAAGGGCACAAGATGCTGAAAGAGAAAAAGAATGTTAGTGGAATGACTGCAGAAAGATTCTTTTGTTATCATTTGACTAGTCAGTCAGTTGATTTTCTTAGTTGTTTGTCTACCATAGCTACATTGCCTATCTAAAACTGTCAGAAAGATGTCTTTTGCAAGCTCCAGAAGCCACTCCAAGTATGTAAGCATCCTTGATGGTAACAGGGGCTGGGGGCGGGGGATGGGAAATAGAGCTCTGTGGGTGATCACCTGAAAGATAAGCCTATAGGTTTATTTGTCTTCCCTCCCTCTCTTCCTTCCTTCCTTCCTTCTTTCTTTTCTTCCTTGCTTTCTTTCTTTTTATTTTTTGCCGTGGACCAAAGTTTACACAGCCTAAGCAAACAAATCATCCACTCAGCTTTAAGATTACTACGGATACAGAGATATGATGGACACTTATTGGACTGAACCAAACAAACTTGACACACTGAGGAATATTTACCACAACACAGTTCAGCAGGGCTAATCAGGTCTGAGTAACTCCAGAAGCCACTCCACGTATGTAAGGGATAGCAAGGTGGGGCAAAAGTGACTTGGGCATGGTTGGAAGTCTCACACAGGTTCCTATGTCTATCTTCTCCACTCCTGACACCCCTCCATATCCCAGGGGGATAACTATTTTCAGTTTTTTTTTTTTTTTTTTTTTTTTTGAGAGAGAGAGAGAGAGAGAATTTTTTAACATTTATTTTTTAGTTTTCGGTGGACACAACATCTTTATTTTATTTTTATGTGGTGCTGAGGATCGAACCCAGCACCCCAGGCATGCCAGGTGAGGTCATTACCGCTTGAGCCACATCCCCAGCCCCTATTTTTAGTTTTAAAGTCTCTTTCTTTGTATATGTCTAGCTAAACCTCTCTGTGTATAACTAATTTTTCTCCTTTTACTACTCTAAAAAGTCTCCAACCTTCTTTTTAGCTTAGTGTATAAAAGTAAGAGACTGTTTTTGCTGTCTGCCTTCTCTGAGGCAATGACCACAGAACATGTTTTTTACCTTGGATGAGAGGAAAGGAAAACATAAAACTGGTTAATAATCTCAAAATGTAATTTTAGCCCATCTCTTGCACAAAGTAGGTATTTAAACCAAATTACTTTCCTAACAAATGTTGCTATATTCAAACCCCAAACCACTCCTTTCCTCTTCAGACCTATAAAGATCTATCAAATTATAGCTGGTTTCATAATGGTATGGATTACAGAAATTTAAACCATAATCCTCAGGTCAGAAATTACAGTCTTGATGCAACACTGATTTTCTGGGCATTAGAATCTCTGTGCTTCAGTGGTCTCATTCATTAAAAGAGAAGGCATGAAAAAAACCATCTTGTATTCCTGAATTGGAAGACTTAACATTGTTAAGATGTAAATACTATGCAAAGCAATCTATAGATTCAATGCAATCCCTATCAAAATCTCAATGACATTTTGCAGTAATAGAAAAATTCATCCAAAATTTTTGCCTTTTCAAGTGACCCCAAATAGCCAAAATGATCTTCAAAAAAGAAAGACAAAATTAGAGGTCTCATTTTTCCTGATTTCAAAACTCACTACAAAACTACAATAATCAAAACCATATGATACTGGCCCACAGACATATAAAACCAGGGAATAAATAGACAACAAAGCTCAGAAGTAAAATATTACAAATTTGGTCAAATGATCTTCTACAAAAGTGACAAGGTCATCTGTTATGGTTTAAATCTGAAATGTCCCCCAAAAGGTCACATGCTGAAGGCTCGGTTCCCTAGGCAACAGTATTCAGAGATGGGGCCTTTGGGAGCTGATTATATCGTAAAGGCTCTAAACTCATCAATGGATTAGTTCGTTGATGAATTCATAGCTTATTGGGTTATTGGGACAAAACGTAGCATTTAGTGGAGACTAGCTAGAGGAAGTTGGTCACTAGGAGCATGCCTCTAAAGGGTATATTTTGTCCGTGGCCCTTTCCTCTCTCACGGTGGTCTTCCTGGCTGCTGCAAAATAAGCATATTTGTTCTATTACATGCTTCCCACCATGATGTTCTGCCTCACCCCCAGTCCCAGAAACAACAAAGCCAAGTGACCATGGACACAAAACCCTAAAACCATGACCCAAAATAAATCAGTGGTGAAAAGATGAGTAACACACCATTCAATGGAGAAAGTCAGTCTTTTCAACTAACAATGCTGGAAAACTGAATAGTCAGATGCAAAAGAATGAAACTGTATTTATACTTAATATCATATGAAAAACAATTAACTCATAATGAACAAAAGACCTAAATATAAGATCTAAAACCATAAAATTCTTAGAAAAGAAACAGGGAAAGTGCTTCATGAAATAGGAATTGGCAATTATTTCCTGGATATCACACCAAAGCAAATACAGGGCTATGGTTTGAATATGGTCTGTCCCCACTGAAACTCATGTTGGGGCTTGGTCCCTAATGTAATAACGTAGAGAGGTAGTGGGGCCTTTAACACATCATTAGGTCTCTGATAGACATTAAGGCTGGTCTTGTAGGGGTGTATTTTTGCTCTAATCTAGTGTATTTGTTTCCACAAACCTGGTTGTTCTAAAACGAGTTTGCCTCTCATGTTTTCTCTCTTCCAGGAGTGCCCACCTGTCCTGTTTTTTCCATCAGGAGGTGCGACATCATGTGGTCCTCACCAGAAGCCAAGCTGATGCTGGTACCACTCTCTCAGACTTTCAACCTCCATCATCATAAGCCAAAATAAACCCTTTTTCCTTATCAATTTCAAAGTCTTGGGTATTCTATTATAGTAACACAAAACAGATTAAGGCATCAAACAAAAAAGAAGACAAATCGGACTTCATCAACATTTAAAACTTTTGTGTACCAGAGGACAATATCAACAAAGCATAAAGATAACTCACAAAAGGGGAGAACATATTTGCAAATCACATATTCATAAGGGACTAATATCCAAAATATGTAATGAACTTCTAAGCTCAAAAACCAAAACTAAAACAAAACAAAAATTCCCAAAACCCTAATGTAAAAACGGCAAAGAACTTGAGCAGGCATTTCTCCAAAGATATACAAAAGGCCAGTAAGAACTAGGGAAATGTTAATCAATACCATATCACACATTTTGAGATGACTGTTTAAAACAAACAAAGAAAAACCCTCACAGAAAATAACAAATGTTGGTACACTGGAACTCTCATGGATTTCTTTATTTTTACTGGGGATTGAACTCAGGGGCACTCAGGGACACCATGGAGCCACACCCCCAACCATATTTTGTGTTTTTATTTACAGACAGGATCTTACTGAGTTACTTAGCACCTCGCCATTGCTGAGGCTGCCTTTGAACTTTGATCCTCCTGCCCCAGCCTCCCAAGCTGCTGGGATTACAGGCATGCACCACTGCATCTGGCACTCTCATGCATTTCTGATGTGAATGTAAAATCACGTAACCATTGTGGAAAACAATATAGTAGTTCTTCAAAAAATTAAACACAGAGGAAGAAAGAGCTGAATGAACCAAAAAATCAACAACTCTTCTCAGATTGTGAGAGAAGTAAGAGTACAAGGAAAAGTGCTGCCCCACAACTGGAGAAGAAGGATGGGGGATGCAGCAAATCACAATATACCAAAGCAGGAAATTCCTCAGGACCCAGAGCTGGAGTTGAAAAACTTGAACTGAAATTAACAAATTGCTAGAGAAGTGCAGACCAGTCTGAGAGTTCAAAACTCCAGTTAAAACCCCAGTTATAGGGTGGGCCTCACAAATTTGTGAATTTTACCTCCAGAGTTCAAACAGATTCTCACAAAAATTATCAGCAAAAAATCCCTTGTGTTTCCAGCAGGGGAGGGGAAAGGAAACCATTTGAAATCTGCCACTTTGTTCTTCTTAACAAGGTCTGAATCAACTCCTCTCTACACAGACTGCCCCACCTGAGCAGGGAGAAATAAATAAGGAGCATTTCTGAGTTTACAAGCCAGAGGCATAAACTCACTAAAGCACTGAGACCTAAAATAGGACTATATAACACTCACCTTCCCCCAACATTACTACCACACTTTCAAGGCCTATTTACAGTAGGTCCTTTTACCCAGTAAAACATGCCCAGCTATCAAGAAAGAATTTCAGGGCATACTAAAAGGGAAAAAAAAAAAATGGCCAGTTTAAAGAGACTGAGTAAGCATCAGAACCAGATATGGCAGGCATGTTAGAATTATCAGATGGGGAAATTAAAATAACTCTGATTAATAAGCAAAGGGCTCTAATGTATAATGTACACATGGAGCAAGAACAGGTGGGAACTGTAAGCAGAGAGAGGAAAATCTAAAAAAAAAAAGGACAAAAGGAATTCTAAAATTAAAAGTACTGTATCAGAAATGAAGAGTGCCTATGACGGGCTCATTATCGATTGGAGACTACTGAAGAAACCATCTCTGAGCTTGAGGATATCGCAACAGAACCCTCTGAATTGAAAAACAAAAGTAACAAAAACTGGAACAAAACACCAGAACAGAATATCCAAGAAATTTGGAACAACTACAAAACACATAACTGCATGGAACAGAAATGCCAGAAAGACAAGAGTAGAAGGAACTGAAACAATGAAGATTTCACCAAGTAAATGTCAGACACTAAACCACAGATACAGAACCCCAAGAAGGATAAATGTCCGTGAAAACTATACATAGGTGTATCATTTGGAAATTAAAGGTTAAAAAAAAATCCTGAAAGAAGTCAGAAGAAAAATCACTACACCCATATAGGAGCAAAGATAAGAATTAGAACTGAAGTCACCTCAGAAACCATGCAAACAAAAAGAGAGTGGAGTGAAAGACTTAAAGTATTGAGGGGAAGTGGGAGGATAACAACAATGGAGAATTCTTTACTCTGCAAAATTATTCTTCAAAAGTGAAGCAGAGGGCTGGTGTATAGTTCAGTGTCAGAGCACTTGACTAGCATGTGTGAGGCCCTAGGTTCAATCCCTAGCAGTAGCAAGGAAAATGAAGAAAAAAGAAAAAGAAATGTGAAGGAGAGCTAGCATGGTGGCACACACCTGTAATCCCAGCTACTCAGGAGGCTGAGACAGGAGGATCACAAGTTCAAGGGTGGGCTAATGCAACTCAGTGAGACCTTGTCTCAAAATTAAAAATAAAAGGGCTGGGGGAGTGTGGCTCAGTGGGTAGAGACACTGTTCAGAGAGAACAAGGTTCTGGGTTTATTCCTCAGTTTCAAGGGGGAAAAAAAAGGAAGAGAGAAAAGGCAAAAGAAAATCCAACTGGGCACAGTAGCACATACCTGTAGTTTCAAGTTAGGATTGCTTGAGCCAGGAGTCCAAGACACACCTGGACAACATAGCAAGATACTGTTTAAAAAAACTTTTTTTTTTTTTAAGTGAAGGAGATATAAAGACCTTCCTAGACAAACAAAAATGGATGAACACTTTTGCCATTAACTTGACTTCTGTGAAATATTAAAATAAGTTATGTAGAGAGAAGGAAAAATAGCACAGGTCAGAAACTTAGGTCTACATAAAGAAAAACATCAAAAAATAGGAATAAGTAAAAGTAAAATAAAATTTTTACATATTCTTAATTGATCTAATGGCTAACAGCTTGTTCAAAATAGTAGTATAAACTATGCATTCACACACACACATTTTTGTATGCTACGTATAAGGGAAATGAATGACAGCAATGATGCATGGAATATGAGAGGAGTAGGATTACTTAGGATTACTTTGTTATTATAACAAATGTAATAATGTAGTCACATTATCTATAGGGCAGAATAATGTTAATTGAAAGTGTCTGGATGAGTGTAAAGTCATATTGCAAATTCTGACAATCACCATAAAAATAAGAATAATTGATATGGTAAAGAAAAGAAAACAGAACCACACAAAAAAAGCTCAATTAAAAAAAAAGAATGAAAAGCAAGTATAGGAAAGTAAGAACAAGGACGGCAAACAAAAAAGAGTAACAAATATGAAAAATATTAATTCAACTAAATCAATAATCATTTTTGGATGTCAAAGGTCTAAATGCACCAATTAATGTACCTGCATATGGAGGAGTTTCCTGAATGGGTAAATGTTTCATGCTCACTCATAGGGAAATGCAATATTGTAAAGATACTTATTTTTCCCTATTTAATCTACAGATTCAATGCCATCACAATCAAAATTCCAGAAAGTTATTTTGCAGATTTTGAAAAACTAATTTCAAAGTTTATATAGGGAAGCAAATGTCCTCCCTTCCTCAGCCTCCAAGGTTAGTTGGAATTACAATCATGTACCACTGCAGCTGATTCATTTTGCTTTATTAATGTGAGAACCAGCAGAGAAGATAAATGCTCTTGAGGAGAGGAAAAATAAATACAGTTCATAAAAGGGATACCTTTAAAAATAACTAGACTAAGTACAATATGATTGTCTCTAAAGGATTTTAAAACTTCTCAATGAGGATATAAAGTCATAAAACCTTATTTGATTCTGCATTTAATTTCTAACCTTAGAAGGTTGTAATCTATCCATGCCTCCATCCATTGTGATTATCAGTCAAGTATACAGTGCTAGATGGAAATTCAGAATGACTAATGAGAGTCAATTAATTACTGAAAGGTAGATCTTTTTATTTTACTAGCATTATTAGAAAATACACTAGAATGATGTTTTTTAAATTAATGAATTGTAATTTTGTTTCTTCCCAAATTGGAGATGATTTTTTTCATCTTCCTTCAGATGTAGTATGCTGCTCTGTATTTTATTTTAACTTAGAATTTTGAGAATGGCAGCGGTGTTCTGACTGAGACTATGAGGGGTGGCTAACCATTCCAAGGCATAATAAGCATCCGCTTTGACCCTACTTGAACACATGTTCATCCATTTATTCAACATGAATTTATTTAGTTTATACATGCCAGTCACTTTGCCAGCCAATGGGCTCACAAAGTGAAATATGGGTGCTTGGCTTATAACTAAATCCTAAAATCATAGTTCAGATTCAGGTATACAGAGTTAACTGGTGTGGCAGTATTTGGAAGGGTACCAGTTACATGAGAATAATTGCTCAAGAGAAAAGATTCAAAATGTAAATATGAAGAAGATATTGTATGAGAGATATTGAAAGACAGAAAAAGAAGCAATACTGTTTGGTGGGATAAGGGGTAACAGAGCAATCAAGGTGTAATCTTTCCCTTTTCCAAAAGAAAGTCACATACCTCAAAGGATTTCACTTAATTCATTTGGCACTGTTGATAGGGATTACATTTTGGAATAAATGCCACTATTTTCACGGAAGCACTGACAGCCATGATATTGACTCCCAAAAATGTCTTCATGAGTAAAAATATCATCAAGAAGGGCTGGGGAGGGCTGGAGTTGTGGCTCAGTGATAGAGCGCTTGCCTTGCATGCGAGAGGCTCTGGGTTTGATCCTCAGCACTACATAAAAATAAACAAATAAAAGATATTGTGTCCACATACAACTAAAAAAGTATTTTTAAAAAAGAAGAAAAAGAGTATCAAAGACACTATACCTGACTTACTTATCTGGGAGCATTTTGAGAGTTCCTCTGAAAAATTCTACACATGAAAGATATGAGAGGGATGGGATTTTTTTAAGAAATTTGGAGGCATAAGTTAGAGCAGACATTACCCATTTTCATCCATATCTATAATCCCTTTCTCCCTATGGGTTGTAATAGGATTTTCCAGTTTTTCCTCAGCACATGAAGAAATATTTCCCAGTTTTCTTCACAAGTAAAATTGATCTGATGACTAAATTCTAGGCAATAGTATGTATACCGAAAATAAAATGAGTAAAACTTCTGGAAAGTATTTCTGAAGGGAAGGAAAATGCCCACACTTTTCTTTATGGTGAACATGATGGCTGAAACTAGGGCAGCCACCTAGGATGCTTATGTGAAGGCCATGTGGTAGGTTTGGCCAGCAACTAGAAAGGGCCTAGATAGCACCACACCAGATCTGAACTGATCATCTCTGGACTTCAGAAAAAGAAATTTAACAGACAAATTAGCACCTATCTTATTTACACTAGAGCTATGTGAAGTTTTGATCACTGCCAATATGTATAGGAATTAAGGTAAGGGGAACAAAATCATATGAGATGTGAGTGGTTACTAGTAAAGTGACCCCATCAGTAACCCCAGATTGCTGAAGATTAGATTACCCAGGTATACTCAATGAATGTCTAGTATTGCATGTGGTGGTGTAATAATAAAAACAAAGCATACAACTGAGGCTACATTAAAGAAAATGTAAACTTTCTCCTAACTACTATCCAACCCATACTCTTTACCTCAAATGCTCTGGCATAAGAGAATAACAAAAATTTAAATATAAGGATTAGAAGAAATAACTCTTAGGTTGAAAATTACAGCTTGGGATGACATTTATGAGCCTGGAAGACTACAGAAATTTTTTTGTGCTTCATTCATTAGGCTCACATGATTCTTCTTAGTACTGAGACCATTAGGAGCAGAAGTGAGGCTCTTTGATCATCCATTTGCCTCCCTAAACTCCAAGCTAAGACACAAACTGAGATTCCTAGAGTTTTGTGTCCTCCATATCAATCTCGTCATTTATAGCCATAGGTCACAAGAGAGCTTTGTGACATACCAGAATTGCAATCAGGTATCTACACTCATCTTCAAAACCAGAATAAACTTCTGAATAGATTATATGGAAAAACTATTTTGAGTGCACTAAAAATCGTCAATTCTTCTGTTCCGCACACTCTATTCTTCAATAACCTGATAACATCAGCACGTCCTCAATTTTTGCTCAGCACTAAGTGTATAGAAAAATCTTGATTATGGTAAGCCCAGAGACTGTCCTGGGTCTTCTGCTTCTTGCTGAAGACCAAAAGGCTTAGATTAATGGCCCTGTACCTTATCAGCAATCCAGGGAAACCCTGGGGCACTGCTTGGGCATGATCAAAGGACAGTTGATGGAGTTAAAAAAATTATGTAAGAGATGTGGAACGTTCTGATATGTACTGTCCACACACACTCCGACCTCTTGCTCCTCATTATCTAAGTGGGAGCAGATACTGATTTCTTTCTTATTTCAAAAAAAAAAAAATTGGACAAAAAATAAATGAAAGCAACACGTCCAGGCTTCATTCACCTGTAAACATAAAATAAGGCCTCACTTCCATTAAAAAATAAATGTTAAACTCTCAAAATGTGCATGCCTAGGATACAGTCTCCCTTTAAAACTAAATGTCAAATTCTTCAAATGTGCATATATACTGGAATGTAGTCTCCCTTTCAGATCCTGGGGTAACTTCTGAATCTCTTGGGGCTACTGATTTCATGCATTCTCACAGATCCTTCCAGTTTGTCCTGCAGCTCTTTCTGTCCAGGAGTCACGTCCACTGACCATCCTGGCCATCCGAGGGTGTCACAAGCCTTACCCCATACTGAGTAGACTGCTTTCAACACTGTCTCAGCTTCAGAGGAGATGGCACTACTACTTCCCATGTACTTTTAGTCCCAAGAATATACCGTGTCTGCCCCTTGATTACCCAGAGCAGAATTGTGACCAATTGAAATGTCTTCAAAATTAAATTTTTAAAAAATTAAAATGGCACTAAAATATGATTAAGCTGACATCCCTGTATATTATAGATTCCTAGAAGTAAACCTCACAGGTTACATGAGTATTTTATTTATCATACTCACTAAGATGTACATTTAGCCAGACGCAGTGCACATACCTGTAATCCCAGCTACTCAGGAGCTTAAGGCAGGAGCATGTCAAGTTCAAGGTCAGCCTGAAGAGCTTAGTGAGATCTTTTCTCAAAGTAAAATTAAAAATGGCTGGGGATACTCAGTGATAGCACACTTGCCTAGCATTTGCAAGGCCCTGAATTGAAGCCCTGGCTTTGGAGGGGAAAAAAATTATTTAAAAAAAAAAAATATATATATATATATATATACATATATATATATATATATATATATATATATATATATATATACATATATATATATAATTTTTAAAAATATTTTAATTTTGTCTAGAATAAAAGAAAATTTATATTTTAAAGCCTGATGAATATGGACAAATTGTCTTCCCCAAACCTGTATCAATATATACTCTAACAGAGATTTTCTCTAAATCCTTCAGACATTTTCATCAGATACATCTTATTCCATTCAAGTAGATAAAATATTATTAACTGGTTATGAATAAAGGTAAACATCTCACATATTTACTAGCAATTTATTCTTTTCTTTAGTGAATTTCCCATTTGCATCTTCTGCATGTATTTATGCATTTATTGACTTTGGTGCACTTTACATACAATGGAGAGTAATCTTCTGGTATATATTGCAAATATTTGTCTGATTTGAATATTTATTTTGAAAGATTTTGATATACTTTCTCATTTAGAGGTCTTAAAATTTATATGACAAATTACAACAAATGGTCTAGCTATCTTTTAACATTATAAATACTTCCTAATTTTCTGCTTGTGCTTTTATAATATAATATTTAAATTTCTTATATTTAAAATATTTAACTCATATGAAATCATTTTTTAGCTTTTGATGTGAAGTAGAAATTCAACTCTACTGACTTTCAAAATAGAGCCTAACATGTCTCCATTTTTTTTGATACTCTACTATTTCAAGTTCTGGTCTGGTGGCATAGGCTGTGTAATGCCAATCATTTGCTGAAATAGCTGAAATTGTTAAACTATCAGAGAGTGCCATGGTAATAATGAATTGTGGGATTAACCTTCAGGAAAGAAGAGCCAGGCTTTGGGGGCCACCCCTGCCATACAACAAGAGAACATTAATTTCAAAAGTGGCATTATGAGAAACTGAGAAGAGCTTTACTCAGAATCAAAGAGCTAAGGAAACAAAAATTAAAATTTAAAAATCTAAGAATGAGGGCTGCAGTTGTAGTTCAGTAGTAGAGCACTTGCCTAGCATGTGTGAGGCACTGGGTTCAAGTCTCAGCAATACACATAAATAAATAAAAAATAAAGGTCCATGGACGACTAAAAAAATTTTTTTTAGATTTTTTTTAAAAATCTAAGAATAAGAAGGCATTTGATGATATGCAGACATCAGCTGATAACATCTCAGCTATTGATTAACCTGAGGAGTAAGAATGAACCAGAAATGGACCTACCTTCACAGAGACCAATGCAACCTTGAAACATTTAAAATTCTGATGAATAAGTTTAATTATGGTAAGAACCTCTTTCTTCAACAAGCAAAAGGAAAACCTCATAGAAGAAAATAACATCTTTTAGAGACTCAAAGCATTTTTCTAATTTGTCACATATTAGATTCAACTACACTTTAAAATCTTCAGGGATACAAGAAAAAAAAAGTCATGAAGGAAAACCAAGAACAAAACAGACAGTGAAAACAAGATAATGTCCAAGTAATCCAGGAAACAAAGTTTTTAGACAAGAATTTTAAAATGATTAATATATTCAAATACATGAAAGGCCAGTGTCACAGTCTACTTCTGATACTACAAGTCGGTCTCTGAGATGCCCACTGTTGTACACACCCAGCATCATCTCCTTCCCTTCAGCATAGGAAGGTTTGTGAATAACTAATTATCACTTCAAGACCATGTTATACTCTGTGGTACAGTCAGTGTTAAGAAAAGGGGAATAGGAGCTGGGGATAAGCTCAGTTGGTACAGTGCTTGCCTTGCATGCACAAGGCCATGGGTTCCATTTTCAGCACCACAAAAAAAAAATTTTTTTTTAAAGAAAAGAAAAGGAGATTACCTTAGTGGGCCTAGTGCAATGAAGAAGACTGGGCTCTGCTAAAAAAAGAGATTGAAGTGGAGGAGGGAATTGATGTGGAGAGATTCTCCATTGGTGGCTTTAATGATGGAGGGGCAACATGGCAGGTTGCTGAGTGACCCCTGGCCAATAGTCAAATAAAAACAAGGAACTCAGCCCTACAAGCCAAGAGGAACTTGTTTCTGCCAACAACCTGGGTGATCTTGGAAGTGAATTCTTCCCCAAAATCTCCAGGTAAAAATGAAGGCCAGCTGACACCTGGAGGTGTGTTAGTTGACAGAGAACCCAGTTAAACTGCACCCAAAATTCAGACACACAGAAACTTGAGATAATAAATATGTGCTGTCTTAAGCCACTGAGTTTGTGGTAACTTATTATACTACAATATAGATTTTGGAGGGCAACATGAAGCCATGCCAAAGAAACATATGGCATATCAGAACTAAAAACTACAACTGAAAACAACAACAACAAAAAAAAACTCAACGTGTAGATTTTAAAACAGCTGCAACCGAGAAAAAAAAAAAAAAAAAAGGAAGCTTGGGAAATTGATGAGACTATAATATCCAAGCCAAAGTACAGAAATGTAAAATGATGAGAAATGCAGAGGAAAGAAACCACACATTGATATAATTTGGCCAACTTTATTCCACTGTCCCTCCCCTTTCCCATTCCTCCTCTCTCCCTCTCAATCCTTTTCCTCTAGTCCATTGTTCTCCCTCCTATTTTCATGAAACTTTACCCCTTTTTAAAAGTTCCTTGTTCCTCTTTAGCTTCTGCATATTAGAAAGAACATTTGACTTTCTGAATCTGTCTTATTTCATTCAGTATGATGCTCTCCAGTTCCACCCATTTAATAGCAAATGACATAATTTTATTCTTTATGACTGGGTTAAACTCCATTATCAGTAGTCTGTTGAGGGACACCTAGCCTGGTTCCATAATGGACTTGTGAATTGCACTGCTATAAATTTTGGTAGGCATGTATCACTATAGTATGCTGATTTTAGTTATTTTGGATAAATACCAAGGAGTGAGATAGTTGGATCGTATTTTTAATATTTATTTATTTATTAGGTGTAGATGGACCCAACACAATGCCTTTATTTTTATGTGGTGCTGAGAATCGAAACCGGGTCCCGCTGGTGTGAGGCGATCGCTCTACAGCTGAGTCACAATCCCAGCCCATTCCCAGTCTTTTAAGGAATTTTCATAACTTCCCAAAGTATTTGTACTAGTTTGAAGTAATAATCAATGCATGAATAGACCTTTTCACCAACATCCTCACCAGCATTTATTGTTATTTGTATTTTTGATGGTTGCCATTCTAATGGATTGAGATGAAATCTTAGTATAGTTTTGATTTGTATTTCCCTGATTGCTAGGATGTTGAATGCTTTTTTCATATATTTGTTAATCACTTAAATTTCTTCATTTGAGAAGTATCTGTTTAGTTCCTTTGCCCATTTATTGACTGGGTTCTTGGTGTTTTGATGTTGAGTCTTTAGAGATCCCTATATATTCTAGATATTTATCCCTTGTTGGAAGAGTAGCTGGCAAATATTTTCTCTCATTCTGTAAGCTCCCTCTTCATGCTGTTGTTTCTTTTGCTGTGTAGAAGCTTTTTAAATTTAATGCCATCCCAGTTAGTGATTTTGGCGTGTGTGTGTGTGTGTGTGTGTGTGTGTGTGTGTGTTTTATTTTTTAATTTTTTGGATACCGGGGATTACACTCAGGGGCACTCAAGCACTGAGCCACATCCCCAGCCCTATTTTGTATTTTATTTAGAAACAGGGTCTCACTGAGTTGCTTAGTGCCTCACTTTTGCTGAGGCTGGCTTTGCACTTTCAATCCTCCTACCTCACCTTCCTGAGCTGCTGGGATTATAGGCATGTGCCACTGCACCCAGTGATTCTTGGTTTTATTTTTTGAGTTTTTTGAGTCTTATTAAAAAGATGTTGGTGCCCATGCTAATATGTTGGAGTGTTGACCCCTATGTTTTATTCTGGCAGTGGCAGTGTTTCTGATCTAATTCCTAGGTGTTTGACCCACTTTGAGTTGATTTTTGTGCAGGGTGAGATATGGAGATCTAGTTTCATTCTTCTATATACAGATATCCAGTTTTCCTAGCTCCATTTGTTAAGAATGCTATTTTTCTCCAGAGTATGCTTTTGACACCTTTGTCAAGATCAGATGACCAGATGTGAGCACAAGTGCATGGAGTACTGCATACATGGCATACATTAAGGGTGTCTGAGTGGCAAACCACTCCCCTGTGCTAGGCATGTGAGTGGCAAACCACTTACTCTGTAGGCACAGCCCTGGGCATGAGGCCATGTGTTGCAGTCCCTGCACTTGCTCCACAGCCAGCTCCTCAATTGGTCGCTGCAAGAACAGTTAGCAGAAATTGCATTGGTGGCTGCCTGTAATCTGCTTAGCTACTGCCTGAATATATACACATAATAACTGTGCAATAAAATCAGACCTGCTTCCTGCTTGGTCTCCAGAGGTCTTCATTAGTGACTTTGCAGCCACACTCTCCTCTACCCTGTTCCATGAACCTCCTTGCTGAATGAGAGAGAGCCCATGCAACCGTATCTATGTGGATTTGCCTCTGTGTCTTTTATTCTAGTCCATTGGTCTTCATGTCTGTTTTTATGCCAGGACCATGCTGTTTTTGTTACTATAGAACTCTAGTATATATTGTGATGCTTCCAGCATCACTCTAATTGCTCAAGATTGCTTTGGCTATTCCAGTTCTTTAATTTTTCCATATGAATTTTAGGACTATTTTTTCTAGTTCTAGGAAGAATGTCATTGAAGATCACATTAAATCTGTATATTGCTTTTGATAGTATGGCCATTTTGACAATATTTATTCTGCCTATCCAATTCTGTCTTTCCATTTTCTAAGGTCTTCTTCAATTTCTTATTTCAGTGTTCTATAATTTTCACTGTAGAGTTCATTCACCTCCTTGGTCAGATTTATTCCCAAGGGTTTGTTGTTTGTTTGTTTATTTTTGTTTTCTTTTTGTTTGGGGGCCATTATAAATGGAATTGTTTTCCTGACTTCTTTCTCAGCAGATTCATTATTGAAGTATAGGAATGCTATTGTTTTTTATATGTTGATTTTCTATCTGCTACTTTCATGAATTTATCAGGCCTAAAATTCTTGTGGAGTAGTATTTTGGGTCTTCTACATATAGAAATTGACCATACTTGCATGTTCTCCTTTCTCTTTTGTTTTTATCCTTACATACTAACTATAGCTTCTTCGTCTTAGCCCAAGATCAGTCATCACCTCTCTGACCTTCACTATGTCTCCATACATTTCTCTTCCCTGGATTCCATTTATTTTCTTCTTATTTATCTCAGATTTGTAGAAACCTGTATAATGAGGTATGAATATTACTATCCTGATAATTGATTGTCTTAGAAAGGAAAGTAATTCTTTTGGGAAAACAAAATCATAAGCTGCTCACACAGCAAGTAAGATCATAAGATCATACATGTCACAGGAGAGTAACAAATACATGACTTGAATTTTCAGGAATCAAGAAATTTGTTTTGCTCTGAAGGGGAAGGGACAATACAGAGGGAGAAAGTTTGTAGTTCCAATGTGCATAAGCCAGCAAAAAGGTTTAAGACTGAGATCTATACAGGATAAAGGACCAGCAAATTGATGATGGTACATTCAATGACATTTAAAAGAAAATTGATGTAACCTGGGTAAAATAAAGACTTCACTTGTCACATAAACCTTCATTTACTCTTTAACTTTCATGTCTTCTCAAGGCTTTTCCTGAATTGAGGTATATATGGTGGAAGTGGGGGTAAAATAGGAGAGACAGAGTTAGAAAAGAAGCTGGGTTTCATGAATGAGTCAACATCAGGTGTCATGAAAAAAGTATATCAGCTCATGAGATAGAAGCCTCACTAGAAATTTGCAGCAATATAAGAGAAGGGCTTTGGACTTCATTCATAAGAAGAGTAACAGACATCTGAGATAAACTTAACTATTATATAAATATTCTGTGAGGGTCTAAAGGACATCCAAATTGCACTTATTACCCAAGTTTGGGGCTTAAATATACAGAAGGATACAAGAATAAGGTTGTTGAGAACCCCCACTGGCCTTAATGTCTACCCTACAGACATATTTGCACATGCCCCAAGATTGGAGCTCTGAGAAACTGGTTTTTTGAAGTCACCATGGGAGATTTTTCAATTCATACACCCTAGTAATCTCACCACTTTACACTGTGAACGGATACTCTGAACAATGACCATAGAGTACAACGACACTCCCACTCCCTCAAGAACATCAAGGGTTAACCTTAAAGAATTCACACGTACAGTTTCCACTGTATAAATACCTTGTTTAAGGAATATAAGGAGGATCTCATTTAATTCTTCTGCCATGACTTTTTTGCACCATCTGTGTAACCCTAGGACAGTTACTGATTCTCCCAGTGTCTCAGTGGAACTGGAGAACACTATATTAAGTGAAATAAGATAGACTTGGGAAGTCAAGGGTCATATATTTTCTCTCATATGTGGATGCTAGAGAAAAAGGAGGTGAGGTTCTCATGAAAATAGAAGGGACCCGAGGGAGAAAGGAGGAAAGGAAAAGGGGAGGTAGAGAGGAATGAAATTGACCAAATTATGTTATGTGCATGTGCAGATATGTCACAATGAATCCCACTAGTATGCATAATTATAATGTACCAAATAAATTTTTTTTTAAAAAAAAGCTCTGTCTCAGAAGGAAGTTTTAAATTCTTGCACATTCCTATCCCTAAATGTAGTTTGATTCTTTCCTCTCTTCTATTCTTCTTCTCCCCATCTTTCCCTATCTGTGTTCTTGCTATGATTAACCCACACATAATCTTATCATATGGGGTTCTACACAGCACTTGATATGAAAGCTTGTTTTGGCATCTCCAGCTCTGAATAGAGTATTGAATGGCAAAAAAAAAAAATTAAAAAGACTAACACAACCCTGATTATTGAGATGGTTGGAGCAGAAGATGGGATTTGCTCTCCAAGTTGTCTCACTGTCGTAGTATCTGTGGTCTGTCAGCAAAGACTGATTCCACCGGATTATCTGTTACACAGATTTCCACTAGCCATATTATAAAAACTACCCATTGTATAAATTACAAGAAGCCTGTAGTCGTCTGAATAGTGACCCCCAAGGTATCCACATTCTAATTGCCTAAATCTTTGAGTATGTTACCTTACATGGTTAAGAGCACGAGCAATCTGATTAAGCTAAGTATCTTGATATAGGGAGATTATTCTGGAATATTTAAGGGTGTCCAATGTAATCACAAAATCTTTCCAAGAGAGGCAGGAGCATCCAAGTGAGTGTGATGACAGAAACAGAGAGAGAAGATCCGATGACCAAAGTGGGAGGAGAAGACAAGCCGCAAGCGAGAATGCAGGTGGCCTCTAGAAAAGCTAAGGAAATGGATTTTCCCTAGAGCTTCCAGAAGGATGACAGCTCTGCTCATATCAGGATTTTAGCCCAGAAAACTACCTTCAGATTTCTGACCAAATTTGTCTGACCAGACAAATTTGTGTTGTTTAAAGCCACTGAACTGTGGTAGTGTGTTATAGCAGCAACACAAAACTAACCAGACACTTTACCAAATTGAAAGTTTTGTTTTTCTCATGGAGGAGA